>NC_092343.1:323637570-324002570 GCF_046630445.1 Rutidosis leptorrhynchoides
TTCATGAGTGATCAAATGACAAGCTGTTTTGGTGTTGTTCTCAGACATAATTAATAGAAACTGAAGAGTATACGACAGCTGCAAAACATGGTTTCATTGGGGTGTTCACGATGATGGTTTTGAACCGAAACATATAATAGATAAACGATGGTGGTGGTTTAGAGTGAAGATGTTGGTGGGTTATAAACCGAAGAAGAAGGTAGTTTCGATGGTGGTTAGGAGAGAGAGAGAAGAGAGAGATGTTGAGGTGGTTGTGTAATGGTGGTTTACGAGTGGTTACGATGGAAGTGGTGCTTAATGGGGTGGTGATGGAAGATGGCGGAAGAGATGGTGCTTCGGTGGTGGTAACTTTGGTGGTGGTTATTTGTAGGAAGAAGGTGGTGGTTATGAAGGAAGCCGATGATTGTGGTATGGTGGCGTCCATGGAGGTGATCAAGGTGTCGATCATAGTTAGCAGAGTAGATTATGGAATGGTTTTGTGTTGGTGATGAATTCTTCTCATGTATCAATCACATATATTTATAATAATATAAATGATAGAATAAAGTATTACTAAAATAATAATTAATATAAATTAATAATGAAAAACGTGTTCCGAGAATGAACACAGTAATCATATTTTGATATTATGTGCTGACAGTTTATCTCGGATGACTATATCATGTCCATTGCTAAACAGTTAACATATAAAAGTATTTCTAAAAATCCCAAATTTTTAGTTTAAGTATATTTTATTATTTCAGTCATTAACTGTTTGAAACCTGATCAAAAAGGTTCGTGAATTATTTTTTTTCTGTTCCAAATAATATGTACGGAGTGCTAATATTTAAACTTAAAAAGGTAAAAATATATTTAACAAATCTAAAATCTTCGTAATCAATTTACAGTCCAACTTTTATTTCAATCCTTCATGAACATGTACTATATCTATATTAAAACTAGCAAAATGTCAACCGAGTATTACTGACGTTTACCAATTAAGCTCGAAATCATTTATTTTTAGTTTATTCTCTTTCTATATATAAACAATTTTAAAATAGCAAGTTTAATTACTAAAACAAATTTATTATATATTTTTAAACAAATAAATTTAATATAACTTTATATATTTAGAAGTAATATTTATATACATAATTATATATATATCTATATATTTATAAATATAGTTTCCATTACATCGCATATTATTTTACATATTTAATTCTAACAATTTAATCATATATTATTTCAATAATATCTCAATTATATATATATATATATATATATATATATATATATATATATATATATATATATATTTTTACAAATAGTTGTTCGTGAATCGACGGTAATGGTCGAAGCTAAATGAATGTTTGAAAACAATTCAAAAATTTTGAGACTCAACCTAATAAACTTTGCTTAACTTATTAAATCGTATCGAGAGTTTGGTTTAAAATTAGTCGAAATTTTCCGGGTCATTACAGTACCTACCCGTTAAAGAAATTTCGTCCCGAAATTTGAGTGTGGTCGTCATGGCTAACAATAAAAATGTTTTCATAACGAATATGAGCTGATAATTAGATTTTTATTGATATAGATAAAACGATTCGATTATTTGAAGCGTACGAGTGAAGTTGTCATAAAAGATTGAGATAGAGATTTAACTTTTGACGTAGTCATGGTGGATTTCCGAAATTCAAGGAATTTTTAATCAGTATGAAAATGAAATCGCACGATTTATTAGCAAACTGTCGGAATTACAGGAGAACAGAAATATCAAGGAAAATATTTCCGTGATATGCTTAGAGATTAAGTAGAATGAAAAAGTTATGTAACATGGCACATGATGAAGTTATGATCTGTGAATCATCATGTTTCATTAGAAACTCAGCATGACTTAATGTAATATAATCACGTTGATCAAGTGTTATTATATTATACTAACTCACGCATCAATTTCCAACACTACTTCAAAATCATTCATAATTCAAACTCAAATTTTAAAGAAATTTAGAAACTAAAGTAGTTTCCTTTTTGATGTAATATAGATAGCACGAAGAGATAAATAATTTCGGACGAGAATATTTATGAAAATATCTTCAGAAATATCGAAGATATTTATGATGATATTTTGGAATTTCTAAGTTCAATGGTTGATGAAGAAAGATTTTTCTCAAGATTTTAACATGAGTACGGAGCAAGATATTCTCTAAAGATTTTGGTGGATCCAGAATTACCTGGATTCTTTGAATATAGGGTTTGGTCATTGTATTTGTCCTTGGTCTCCTTCATGGTTAGCTCAATCCGTTTTTTTTAGTACCAAATTTTCTATCGAGCGTTCCCAACACTCCATACTTTATCATCAAACTCTTGGCCGTTTAGACCATCTACAATTTTTCTGTTTCTTCTGCATTTAATGCTACGATATCTGAATCATCGGTTATCAATCTGAGGTGGTTTCAGGAGAATTGTGTTTTTAGATGATTAAACGCTGATGGTAGTATGGTGGAATATAAAAGGTTCCCAGTTAACAATAAAAGAGCACACATATATATCAAGGTTATAATAAGGTTTTTTCGAACAAAAAGTCGAAGTTGACTTGCTGGAGCTGTGACAAAATTTGCTAATTTGAAAAAAAAATAAAAAAAATTTGCAATGCTATTTTCGGTAATAACAATGCCACATGAGCTAGCACAGATACGTGTTAAATGTTTACTCAGGCTCCGAGTGTTTTCAGGTGCATAGCTATATGCATCAATCTTTTCTTCCGTAGATGAAGTGCGGTTGGTTCATCCTCTATATTGAGGTGTTTTCAAGAATTATGAAAGGTTTGAACGCAGATTGTAATCGTCAAGATACAAATGAGGTTTAAGATGAATCAAGTGGCAAACTTGAAGAATTGTTTAGTTTCATATGTTATAATCAATATTTTAATTCATTTTAATTGTCCAATGTTGGCAGTCCACAGTCGATAGTCCACAGTTAACAGTCCAATAGTTCATATATAGTTTAATTTATAATATTCGAATTAATTAATACGTATCGTGACCCGTGTACATGTCTCAGACTCGATCACAACTCAAGTATATATATTATTGTAGAATCAACCTCAACCCTGTATAGTTAACTCCCAGCATTACTGCATATAGAGTGTCTATGGTTATTCCAAATAATATATATAGATGCGTCGATATGATATGTCAAAACCTTGTATACGTGTCCCGATATTTAAAGCATGTAAAATAAATAACAGAAATTAAATGACGATAAATAAAATTGCGAGAATATAAACTGCGATAATTAAAATGTAATCAGTTAGCTAGGAACAGTTAGCGTGGATTCTTGACAAAATTTTTCATAGTTGATTTGTCTGTTTCGAACAAATTTTATTTTGTCATATTTTTTCTTCATTATGCCACTTGTTGGATTCTGATAGGTCAAAATCCAAATATAAAATTGAATGAAAATGGTTATTCTGCGGTGAACGGATACGTATATCGGTGGTTGTAAGTAGGATAGTAAATGACTGTTGAATCAGCTTCGATGAATGTACAATGTAACTTATTAAGATGAAATCTAATTATTCCTCGGGTATTACCTACCCGTTAAAATATTTTCACCATTAACAGTTTGTACTAAAGAATTTTTAATTACAGTCTTTATGAAAACATATATATGTATATATTTTCTTCATATGTAATCATGGATTTAATGAGTTAATATGATATTAAACTCATTTGGTTTAAGTTTAGAACTAGAGTACATAATCTCTAAAACATTAGAGGTTACATAACCATTATGTCGAACGAAGATAAATGATGTAGAACGTCATGTAGAACGATGATTATTCTCGAGGTACAGAATGAGATGTTGAAGCATGTGATGTTGAAACTTGGGTTGTTGGTGGTACTGTTGGTGCCGGTGATGTTGCTGAAGCTGGTAAATTTTGCACCATATTCTCCAAATTTATTTTTCGAGCGCGGAGTTTGTTGACTTCTCCTATTATTCCGGGATGATTGTCGGTTGGAACGAGCGAATGAATAAGGTTTAAAATCTGAGATATTATGTAATCATGACGAGATATTCGAGAAATGAGGGTGAAAATGATATTTCGAACTGGTTCACCGGTAAGTGCTTCAGGTTCTTTACCAAGAGGTGAATTTGGTTAATAGAAAGGAGCATCTTCTTTTTGTCTCTAATGATTAAGTAGGCTACGAACCCATCAGATGAATTGGTTGATTCATTCTGGTGACACTGCTTTCGGAGCTTAGGTGAAACTCCATATCAGAATAGCTGTCGGAATCCGAGGAATTCGAACTGGTTGAGGGATTCATCTCGTATGATCAGATGAAGGATTTTTCGATAAGAAATAGATTATAGGATGTAGATTAGTACCCTGCAATACATAATTTACATATGCATATATAATACTAAAATCCCATAAGTTACGGAGAAATCTACGGAAGCTGTTAGGCAAAGGTAACAATAACAGATACGCTAAGATATGAATTTATCTATACACAGTCTATGCAATAGAGGCAGTAAGATGTGTGTAGACTTTAAGGATGATAAGCAAATAATTTTCGACACTAAATGATAAGCAAAACTTTTGACATGCAGACACGGTCGAAGTCCAGACTCACTAATGCATCTAAACAACTACTAGTTAGACACACTAATGCAAGACCTGGTTCGCTAAGACCACCGCTCTGATACCACATGTCATACCCCGTCCTAATCCATCTGGACGAAGTCACCAATATCTGGTCCCATTGCGATGATCGACTCCAAATAATGTCTTTAAAATGGGCAAATGCACAGCGAAAGGTTTCTTTCATACCTGAGAATAAACATGCTTTCAAGTGTCAACGAAAAGGTTGGTGAGTTCATTGGTTTATCTTAAAACAATAAAATTCATCATTTTGATAGACCACAAGATTTAAATGCTGCATGGTATAAATGGGCCCGAATCCTATACCCATCTGTAATGTACATGCGATATCTTTTAAATACAGCACACCTTTCTCGTGTATGAAATCATCTTTCATAAATCTTAGTAACCGTACACATATCTTGTGCACAAAAATAACATACACATAACCTCGATACATAACATTCACTTTTCATTGCTTTCATAGCTTGGCTTGGTAACCGACCTTAACATATAATGCACATAATAATATCCCCAAAACAGAACATCTCGTCTGTATAATAATCATACAAACTTCGAAGTACTAAACACCACGCCCACTAGCCCTTCCGTCTAGTGAACATTCTGGGTGGGGGTGTTAAACCCGGTAGCTACCTTTAGGATTCGCGTCAATTAGGCGTGCACTAATTCTCAAAATTAGTGATGTTCCCTAATTCTTAGGTTACCAAGCAATAATAATCAGCGGAAAAATATTCATATCAATTTTGGAAATTATCACGTCCACATAATTCAATGGTGGCAATTATCACGTCCACATATTTCATTCGAGGAATGTTTTTCTTGTGTCTATCTCGTCAAATATTTATAAAAGCATTTCATGTATTCGCAGTTCAAAATGTATTTCAAAAGCATTTAATAAAATAGTTGTAAAATTAGCACATGTATTCTCAGTCCCAGAAATATAAAGAGTAAAAGGGAGTCAAATGAACTCACTCTACAATATTTTGTAGTAAAAATATTCATACGATGAAACTGAACAATGCAGGGTTGGCCTTGAATTCATGAACCTATATCATTTATATATATTAACACATATAATTGTAATCGAACAAAAATATTATATTTTTAGTTATATGTTATATATATTAATTTTGTAAACTAATTAATATTTATACATATAGTTGTATCAATCTATATATTTTTTTTGTAATTGGTATTATATCAAAAATCAATAATTTATTATATGCAATATTAATATAGTTATGTAATATGTATTAAGTATAGTTTTATATATAATTAATATTTATTCGTATAATTTTAATAATAGGAATAATATTAATAATAATGATACTTATAATAATAATAATAATAATAATAATAATAATAATAATAATAATAATAATAATAATAATAATAATGATAATAATTAATAATAATAATAATAATAATAATAATAATAATCATAATAATGATACTAATAATAATGTTAATTATTGATATTAAAAATGATATTAATGATAAAATATATAAAATTTTTAATAATGATAGTAATAATAATAAAATAAAAAGGTAGTATTATTTTTACAATAAAAACACTAATTTTGATAAAATTTCTTAATACTAATTATGCTTAAGAATAATACTTGTTAATAAATATATTAATGTTAATAATAGTAATAATAATAATGATAATAATAATTATAAAAATGATAGCAATAATAATAATAATAATAATAATAATAATAATAATAATAATAATAATAATAATAATAGTAATAATAATAGTAATAATAATAATAATAATAATAATAATAATAATAATAATAATAATAATAATAATAATAATAATAATAATAATAATAATAATAATAATAATAACTAATATACTAATAATCTTATTACTAATAATAATGATAATAATATTACTAATAATGATGTTCATAATAATAATGATAATAAAAATGATACTTTTACTAATAATGATATCTTTATTAATTAATGATAACGATAATAATATCGATAATGTTAATAATAATAATAGTTGTAATAATAAAAATAATAGGAAAAGGAGACTACCTTTAAGCTTTTCCTAAAAAAAATATGCCTTAGACAAGGCTCGAACCCGCGACCTCTCGCTAACCAACATCACCCCCAAACCATTCTGCCATGAGTGTTTTTCTAATCTACTCCCAAACCTAATAATATTTAAACCGTATTATTATCTCCTGGCCTAGTTTCATTTTAGAACAACAACGGTTACGAACCAATTGAGCACCAAAACATAGCAGCCCATAAGTGGCTCGATCCAATAACCCTTTAATGGGTTTGGTTGAGTTCTAGTCCAACGGGCAGTAAAAAAAAATAAGCAGCCATTCAAAAATCAAGTGGATTTTGATTTGCTTTTTGGAACTCGACAGAAAACAAATGGGTGGGGTTCGTCTTTTAAAGGGGAACACAAAAGCATTATCATCAATCGAATTATAATCCATCATCATCTTACACCTCGCTCATCTCCAATTCATTATATCATAATTATCATCATCCTTTGGTTTACAGCAAATTAGAAACACACAGTAGCAACAAATCACGATGGGGTTTGGGTGGCTTTAGTCGAATAATAGAAATAGAAAAGGACAGCTGTAACACATGACTGTAGAGGTGATCTATGATGGTTTAATGGAGGTTCTAATGGTGGTTTTAAACAGGAACTCAGCGTAATTAATGGTGGTGTTTGAAGATGGTGTTCGAAATAAAGACGGTGGTGGTGTTTTGGGTTGTGAAGTTATTGAGCAGGTGGTTATATGCTGAACCAAATCGACTAGAATTTAAAAGTATTCATTGCATAGAAATAACGGATGTATGTTGCATGTGTGATGATGGAGGTTCAATGAAGAGATAGAGAGATGAGAGGTGAAGGATTGTAAAGAAGTGGTGGTTGTGGTGGACTGAATCATGAAAAATAAATAGAAACAGATAGGTAGCGTAGCAGGTGCAGTTTGAATTGGGTTTGGGTTATTATTGAACAAGCAACGAACAAGTACCGTGATTCATGAGTGATCAAATGACAAGCTATTTTGGTGTTGTTCTCGGACATAATTAATAGAAACTGAAGAGTATACGACAGCTGCAAAACAAATGGTTTCATTTGGGTGTTCACGATGATGGTTTTGAACCGAAACATATAATAGATAAACGATGGTGGTGGTTTAGAGTGAAGATGTTGGTGGGTTATAAACTGAAGAAGAAGGTGGTTTCGATGGTGGTTAGGAGAGAGAGAAGAGAGAGATGTTGAGGTGGTTGTGTTGTGGTGGTTTACGAGTGGTTACGGTGGAAGTGGTGCTTAATGGGGTGGTGATGGAAGATGGCGGAAGAGATGGTGCTCTGAAGGTGGTGGTTATGAAGGAAGCCGATGATTGTGGTATGGTGGCGTCCATGGAGGTGATCAAGGTGTCGATCATAGTTAGCAGAGTAGATTAGGGAATGGTTTTGTGTTGGTGATGAATTCTTCTCATGTATCAATCATATATATTTATAATAATATAAATGATAGAATAAAGTATTACTATAATAATAATTAATATAAATTAATAATGAAAAATGTGTTCTGAGAATGAACACAGTAATCATATTTTGATATTATGTACCGACAGTTTATCCCGGATGACTATATCGTGTCCATTGCTAAACAGTTAACGTATAAAAGTATTTCTAAAAATTCCAAATTTTTAGTTTACGTATATTTAATTATTTCAGTCATTAACTGTTTGAAACCTGATCAAAAACGTTCGGTAATTATTTATTTTCTGTTCCAAATAATATGTACGGAGTGCTAATATTTAAACTTAAAAAGGTAAAAATATATTTAACAAATCTAAAATCTTCGTAATCTATTTACAGTCTAACTTTTATTTCAATCCTTCATGAACATGTACTATATCTATATTAAAACTAGCAAAATGTCAACCGAGCATTACTGACGTTTACCAATTAAGCTCGAAATCATTTATTTTTAATTTATTCTCTTTCTATATATAAACAGTTTTAAAATAGCAAGTTTAATTACTAAAACAAATATATTATATATTTTTAAACAAATAAATTTAATATAACTTTATATATTTAGAAGTAATATTTATATACATAATTATATATATCTATATATTTATAAATATAGTTTCCATTACATAGCATATTATTTTACATATTTAATTCTAACAATTTAATCATATATTATTTCAATAATATATATATATATATATATATATATATATATAGTTGTTCGTGAATCGTTTGTAATGGTCGAAGCTAAATGAATGTTTGAAAACAATTCAAAAATTTTGAGACTCAACCTAACAGACTTTGCTTAACTTATTAAATCGTATCGAGAGTTTGGTTTAAAATTAGTCGAAATTTTCTGGGTCATTACACGTGTCCGGTCAAATGAATAATTATTAGTATTTATAATTATCCCGCCCACCGTACCCAGTCAAGCGTATGTGGTTATATATAAATACATCAAATTATAAATCTATGTATTAAATCAACGAGATATCATTTAATTAATATAAAGCCCATTAATAGCCCATAGTCCAATTTCCACAAGTGTCGATCTTTTGTCCAAACCCCAATTATGGTCCAAAGCCCAATAACCCCATCTTAATATTTAGTCCAACATCACGATTACTTCGGCTTAAATAAACATAATAATAACTTAGCTACGAGACATTAATTTAAAAAGGTTGAACATAACTTACAATGAGTATTAATCGCGTATTGTTACACGGACAGAATTTTGACTTACAAACTTAAAACATTCGCCAATATAACTGTAGCGACCCGACCAAATCATGTTTGGCGACGCCGAATACGTAGGTCCAAATACATGGTCATAAGTCTTTAAGACAAAGTTTGACCGAAAATATGTCGCATTCATTTCATAAGTGTGGATGTTACAAAGTTTACAAAAGTAGTTTCCATAACTAGTACATAATGATGTTTAAAGTACAAATGAAACACGTGCGACACAGTTTAAAGTAGTCAAAAGACGCTCCACAATATGCAAGTATACTCGACATCCAAAGCAAGTATCAAAAAGAATATGCGGAAGCATGTATCACCTAAAGATCAAGGACCTGAGAAAAACATAGAAATCTGTCAATGAAAACGTTGGTGAAATCATAGGTTTAAGTAAGTCAGTGAGTAAAAGTAAGTCGAACCACAAGATTTGCATCATTGATAAAATAGTAATACATTCTAAAAGTTAATGTTCACGAGCACCCAATTATCAAAGCTTAACGTTTCTTTTATTAGTACCCCATCACAATAGTGTTAGAACATACACCGTTTCCCAAAAATATATTTCATCCGAATAACGGTAGCGAACCGTCCGAATGAGGGTTTGTCAAACCCATATGGCCATATAACATAAGTTCTCGCCTACACCGTCAAGTGTAACTAATGATAATCGAATTGAGGATTTTTATTCTAAACTCGTATGTAGAATGTTTGTTTTCATGTACTTGTGTTCACTTAGTTAAAAGAAGCATTTATGTTTTCTAATCCCAAAAGTAAGTTCAAAAGAGTAAAAAGTGGGACTATGATCTCACCTTGAGCGCAAGAGCAAATAAGTACTTCGACAAGTAACGTGTGCAAAGAACAATGCTAGTCTTGACCTAAACAAATAGGTTGTATCAATAACGATAGTCACGATTGGTCAAAGATGTCCAATTAGTCCTATGGCTCAATACGACTTGATTATGTAGCATGTGAATCAAATTGTCAAGTTTCATGCAAGATACAAGTATAGAAACAAGTTAGAAAGATTGCATAATCATTTGGTTAAGTTTGACAAAAAGTCAAACTTTGGTCGGTCAAAGTCAACGAAAAAGTCAACACGTTCGGGTCGGGTCCCGAACTATTTTTTTGAATTTTTAATCATATATGAGCATGTTAGAATAAGTTACATGTGAATCGGAGGTGCATAGCATAGCAAACATTTTTTGAAAATTGACAAAGTTGGACATCCCACTTTGGCGCGCCGCGCGGGTATATGGCGCGCCGCGCCATTACCTGTACAGAGAATTCTGGCAGTTTTTAAGTTTTATGCACGAACCTAACTTCAAACAATCACCATTTATGACCCGCAAACAACCAAAGCATGTATCTTATATCATCGAAAAGGTATTTTGACAAGGAAAACAACTAAACACATTTCATCAATCACATTTACTTTTACAACAACCAAAATCACATTCAAAACTCCTCATTAAATGCATTCAAGTTCATAAATAAAATTCGATGATTCGGCAACCAATTTACATGAATGATATGCCATTTCGAAGGTGATCAAGCATACAGTACAACCTAACACTTACAAATAACATTTCATGTCATTCAAAGCATTAAATGTTCACATTCAATTCTATCAAACCCTAACCAACAACATCAAAATCACTAATCATGTTTATGAAGTTTTCTAAAACAACCTACACATCAAATTGAAGCTATTGATGTTAGGAACACATTTAATACATGCATTTATAACATTTTAACATCATTCAAACAACCAAATCACCAAATCAAACACACCAAAGTTTATGTTCATGCTAGTTACTTCAAATAACAAAATCGAACATATAAATCATATATTCATGTTAGACTTGAGCCGTAGACACTAATTAACAACTTTATAACTTAAAAACATCAAGAACACAAAATCTAGTGATTTTAGAAAGTTACCCAAACTTGATGAAATCGGTATGGAATCGAAGAGGAAGTTGCAAGGATTCCAAATATGTAATTTGTTTGGATTTAAGCTTGATCGATTTGTTGTAGATGATGAATTCTTTGTTTGGAGAATTTAGAGAAAATTGGAAAGTATGAAGAGAAAAGGAAAATGAAAATGAAATTAATGAATGGTGGAGAGTGGTTTGACCACTTTGACCTAGTCAAAAGTTTGGTCACATGGCAAGATTGGTCCCTCAAGTTTTAACCGGGTGCGTGAATTACCTAAACGAGATAATTTAAAACGCGTATTAACGGGAGGTGTTATAAACATATAACGGACTTTAAATAATTAAACGGAAAAGTAAACGGAAAAAGACGGGATGTTACATTACCTACTCCTCAAAAGAAATTTCGTCCCGAAATTTAAGCAGGCGTAGTAATCGTTGTTTCTTCCTCGGGATCTTGCGTTTCCGGAACCGGGAACAAGTGAGGGTATTTCTTTTGCATTTGATCTTGCCTTTCTCAAGTAAACTCGGGTCCCCTTTTGGCGTTCCAACGGACTTTAACAATCGGAATTCGGCTTTGTTTCAATGTCTTGACGGAGGTGTCCACAATTTCAACTGGTTCCTCCACAAAATGAAGTTTGTCATCAATAGTAAGTTCCTTGAGAGGGATGATGATATCGGGTTCGGCAAGACACTTTTTCAAGTTAGATACATGGAAGGTAGGATGAACGGAGTTCAATTGAGGCGGAAGATCTAAATGATAAGCAACGGTTCCAATACGCTCCAAGATTTCGAAAGGACCAATATACCGCAGATTTAGCTTCCCGCGTTTCCCAAAATGGATTACACCTTTCCAAGGTGCGACTTTTAACATTACACGGTCACCGACTTGAAATTCGAGGTCGTTGCGTCTTTTGTTAGTGTAGCACTTTTGACGACTCCAGGCCGTACGAAGCCTATCTCGGATTTGTACGATCTTCTCGGTGGTTTCGTGAATGAGTTCGGGTCCGGTGATTTGCACGTCGCCTACCTCGGCCCAACAAAGAGGTGAACGACATTTTCGGCCATATAGCGCTTCAAAAGGTGCGGCTTTAATACTCGCGTGATAGCTATTGTTGTAAGAGAACTCGGCGAGAGGTAAGTGCTTGTCCCAAGCTTTTCCAAAATCAACCACGCAAGCTTGTAACATGTCCTCCAAGGTTTGAATTGTGCGTTTGCTTTGTCCATCGGTTTGAGGATGATATGCGGTGCTCATGTCTAAACGCGTTCCCAACGCTTCTTGCAAGGTACGCCAAAATCTAGAAACAAAACGGCCATCTCGGTCGGAGATAATCGATAAAGGTACACCGTGTCGGGCTACGATCTCCTTGATGTAAAGTTGTGCAAGTTTCTCCATTTTGTCCGTTTCTTTCATAGCAAGGAAGTGTGCGGATTTGGTGAGACGGTCAACAATAACCCAAATAGTATCATAACCACTCGTCGTTTTTGGTAGTTTGGTGATAAAATCCATCGTTATCTTTTCCCACTTCCATTGCGGGATCTCGGGTTGTTGAAGTAGTCCGGACGGTCTTTGGTGTTCGGCTTTGACTTTGGAACATATCAAACACTTGGAAACATAAGTAGCTACGTCCCTTTTGATGTTCGGCCACCAATATTGTTGTTTAAGGTCGTGGTACATCTTATTGGCACCGGGGTGAATCTAGTATCATGACTTATGGGCTTCATCTAAAATAAGACTTCGTAGGTCCCCATATCTAGGCACCCAAATCCTTCCGGCGAAGTATCGAAGTCCGGTCTCCCTAACTTCGAATCGAGAGACGAGAATATTCAAGAGCTCGTGTGAAATGTTTTCATCCTTGAGAGCCTCATCTTGGGCTACCCGAATTTGGCTATTAAGGTTGGTGTGGATGGTGATGTTTAAGGCTCGGACACAAAGAGGCACTGCTCTTTCTTTGCGACTCAAGGCATCGGCTACTACATTTGCCTTTCCGGGATGGTAACGAAGCTCGCAATCGTAATCGTTTAAGGTTTCAATCCACCTTCGTTGTCTCATGTTTAGTTTGTTTTGATCGAAGATGTGTTGAAGGCTTTTGATCGGTGAAGATGGTACTCTTGGTTCCAAAAAGATAATGTCTCCACATTTTAAGTGCGAAGACAACGGCTCCGAGTTCGAGATCATGTGTCGTATAGTTTCGTTCATGAATTTTGAGTTGTCGAGAAGCATAAGAAATGACTTTCGTTCATTGCATCAACACACACCCAAAACCATGTTTCGAGGCATCGCAATACACAACAAAATCATCGTTGCCTTCGGGAAGTGACAAGATAGGAGCGGTGGTTAGCTTCGTTTTCAATATTTGAAATGCGAATTCTTGTTCGGTTGCCCAAACGAATTTTCTTCCCTTATGAGTTAACGCGGTTAGAGGACGAGCAACCAAAGAGAAATCCTTAATGAATCTACGGTAGTATCCGGCGAGACCCAAAAATTGACGAATGTGAGTAGGAGTAGTATAAGTCTCCCATTTACTAATGGCTTCGATTTTTGATGGATCGACTTTAATACCTTGATCACTTACAACATGACCAAGAAATTGAACTTCCTTCAACCAAAATTCACACTTGGAGAATTTGGCATAGAGTCATTCTTGTCTCAAGAGTTCAAGCACAAGTCGGAGATGTTGTTCGTGTTTCTTCTTCGCTTTTAGAATAAACCAAAATATCATCGATGAACACGATAACGAATTTGTCAAGATAAGGTTTGCACACGCTGTTCATAAGATCCATGAACACCACTGGTGCGTTAGTGAGACCATATAGCATGACAAGGAATTCATAACTACCATAATGAGTTCGGAAAGCGGTTTTGGAGACATCTTCCCCCTTAACCCTTAATTGATGATAACCCGAACGGAGATCGATTTTCGAATATACACAAGACCCTTGTAGTTGATCAAAGAGGTCATCGATGCGAGGAAGAGGATATCGGTTCTTAACCATCAATTTGTTTAATTCACGATAATCAATGCACATTCGTAGGGATCCGTCTTTCTTTTTAACAAACAAAATCGGAGCACCCCAAGGTGAATGGCTAGGTTGGATAAAACCACGATTAAGTAGTTCTTGGATTTGACTTTGCAATTCTTGCATTTCGGATGGAGCGAGTGTATATGGTGCACGTGCTATGGGTGCGGCTCCCGGAATAAGATCGATTTGGAATTCAACAGGTCGATGAGGTGGAAGACCCGGAAATTCGTCTGGAAATACATCGGAAAAGTCACTAACAATTGGCACATCATCGATATGCTTCTCATCGGACTCGACTTTCTTAACGTGAGCAAGGATCGCAAAACAACCCTTACGGAGTAGTTTTCTAACTTTAATGCACGAAATGAGGTTGAGTCCGGTGCAACTCTTATCGCCATAAAAAATCAAAGGTTCACCATTCTCGATAGGAATTCGGATTGCGTTAAGATCACAAAGAATGTGAGATTTCATTTTGGCTAGCCAATTCATACCGATTATTACATCGAAGCTTCCTAGTTCCATGGGTATCAAGTCAATTTCAAACTCATTACCCAAAATGTTTAACGTACACCCCCGGTATTATGTGTCGGCACTTAATAGTTTTCCGTCGGCCACTTCGATGGAATAAGTAGTATCTAAGGGGTGTGGTGGAGTGCAAAGAGTAGGAGCCAAAGTCTTGGACACAAAACATTTATCGGCACCCGAATCGAATAAGCAAGTAACATAAGTTTTGTTGAGAAGAAACGTACCCGTGACTAATTCATTGTCATCCCGGGCTTCCTCGGTGTTGATGTTGAAAGCTCGGCCACGCGTATTGGGGTTATCTTTCTTCTTCGGGCATGCATTTCTATAATGGCCCGTTTGGCCACATTCATAACAAGTGACCGTTTTTGGAGGATTGGGCCCCTTTCGAGCGACGGGGGCAACACGTGTGCAATTATTGGCCTTATGACCAACTCCTTGGCACCGGTGACAAATTAGCTTGCCGTATTCACCTGAGTGGTGCTTGTGACATTTGTTGCAAAAAGGTTGAGTTCCGGCATAACCTTTCTTGCCGTCGTTGGTGAAAGGCTTTTTGGTGAAGGTGTTGTTGTTGTAGTTACTAGATGGAGTGGTTTCCCATTTCCTTTTGTTGCCACCCGATTTGTCCACGGCCTTAGGAGCCGGCACTATGATTTCATCAACCGTTTTAATCAATTGGCGTGCCATGTTTAAAGCGGCTTGGTGATTAGCGGGTTTGGAGGACATCACACCTTGTTTGATGCTCTTTGGAAGACCATCCATATAGAGTTTAACCCTTTGAGATTCGGGGTTCACGAGATTAGGACACATCAAGGATAGTTCGGCAAAGCATTGGTTATAGGCCTTGAGATCGTTTCCGACCACCTTCAAAGTCCTTAGCTCTTGTTCGAGCTTTCGGGTTTCTTCGCGAGGGAAATATTCAACAATCATCTTTTCCCTTAAATCGGCCCAAGAGAGGGCATGAGCTTCATCGGTACCCACCGATTGTACATAGGTGTTCCACCATGTAAGAGCGATACCGGCGAGAGTGTGAGTGGAGTATTTGACCTTGTCTTGGTCCCGACAACCACTTATGCTAAAGACGGCCTCCGTTCGTTCGAACCATCGAGTGAGAGTAACCGGTCCCCCGTTCCATCATAAGTGTGAGGTTTTCACCCCATAAAAGCTTTGTAAGAGCACCCTTCGCTAGAGTTACCGGCCCCTTGGTTGTTGTTGTGGTTGTTGTTATTGTTGTTGTTGGAGGAGTGACCAGCCATGGCCGCCTCTACGGCGGTGGCCACCATTTGTTGTAGTGCTTGTTCGGGAGTCTCATGGCGTGGCACGCGATGAGGAGGCATTGTTCCTTCAAAACAAAAGAATACCGTTGGTTAGTACTCTAAATAATACTAACCGTGATATGGAATAAAGATAGAGAGAAAATTATCCTTGACTCGCCTTAAATTCTTTATGTCATAATGTCGAAACGTTCATATGAGTCACCGTAATATAATCCCAGAAATTATATTACCCTAATTCATATGTGCATTCGACATTACTTCATATAGTCAAGGTGGCGTGTCAATCAAATTAAACAACGTAAGATTAAGGTAGAATAAGAATAGGTATGAGTAGGAGAGTTCAAGTATAAATGCACAAGTAGTCAAGTATTTCCTACGTCAAGTCTATATGCCGGTTGTAGTCTAGACTCACCAATGTACCCTATGACTCGGGGTTGACACCAATGAACTCTAAATCCCTACAACCAATCCTCTGATACCATCTATAGCGACCCGACCAAATCATGTTTGACGGCGCCGACTACGTAGGTCCCAATACATGGTCATAAGTCTTTAAGACAAAGTTTGACCAAAAATATGTCGCATTCATTTCATAAGTGTGGATGTTACAAAGTTTACAAAAGTAGTTTCCATAACTAGTACATAACGATGTTTAAAGTACAAATGAAACACGTGCGACACAGTTTAAAGTAGTCAAAAGACGCTCCACAATATGCAAGTATACTCGACATCCAAAGCAAGTATCAAAAAGAATGTGCGAAAGCATGTATCACCTAAAGATCAAGGACCTGAGAAATACATAGAAATCTATCAACGAAAACGTTGGTGAAATCATAGGTTTAAGTAAGTCAGTGAGTAAAAGTAAGTCGAACCACAAGATTTGCATCATTGATAAAATAGTAATACATTCTAAAAGTTAATGTTCACGAGCACCCAATTATCAAAGCTTAACGTTTCCTTCATTAGTACCCCATTACAATAGTGTTAGAACATACACCGTTTCCCGAAAATATATTTCATCCGAATAACGGTAGCGAACCGTCCGAATGAGGGTTTGTCAAACCCATATGGCCATATAACATAAGTTCTCGCCTACACCATAAAGTGTAACTAATGATAATCGAATTGAGGATTTTTGTTCTAAACTCGTATGTAGAATGTTTGTTTTCATGTACTTGTGTTCACTTAGTTAAAAGAAGCGTTTATGTTTTCTCATCCCAAAAGTAAGTTCAAAAGAGTAAAAAGTGGGACTATGATCTCACCTTGAGCGCAAGAGCAAATAAGTACTTCGACAAGTAACGTGTGCAAAGAACAATGCTAGTCTTGACCTAAACAAATAGGTTGTATCAATAACGATAGTCACGATTGGTCAAAGATGTCCACTTAGTCCTATGGCTCAATACGACTTGATTATGTAGCATGTGAATCAAATTGTCAAGTTTCATGCAAGATACAAGTATAGAAACAAGTTAGAAAGATTGCATAATCATTTGGTTAAGTTTGACAAAAAGTCAAACTTTGGTCGGTCAAAGTCAACGAAAAAGTCAACACGTTCGGGTCGGGTCCCAAACTATTTTTCTGAGGTTTTTAATCATATATGAGCATGTTAGAACAAGTTACATGTGAATCGGAGGTGCGTAGCATAGCAAACATTTTTCGAAAATTGACAAAGTTGGACAGCCCACTTTGGCGCGCCGCGCGGGTATATGGCGCGCCGCGCCATTACCTGTGCAGAGAATTCTGGCAGTTTTTAAGTTTTATGCACGAAACTAACTTCAAACAATCACCATTTATGACCCGCAAACAACCAAAGCATGTATCTTATATCATCGGAAAGGTATTTTGACAAGGAAAACAACTAAACACATTTCATCAATCACATTTACTTTTACAACAACCAAAATCACATTCAAAACTTCTCATTAAATGCATTCAAGTTCATAAATGAAATTCGATGATTCGGCAACCAATTTACATGAATGATATGCCGTTTCGAAGGTGATCAAGCATACAATACAACCTAACACTTACAAATAACATTTTATGTCATTTAAAGCATTAAATGTTCACATTCAATTCTATCAAACCCTAACCAACAACATCAAAATCACTAATCATGTTTATGAAGTTTTCTAAAACAACCTACACATCAAATTGAAGCTATTGATGTTAGGAACACATTTAATACATGCATTTATAACATTTTAACATCATTCAAACAACCAAATCACCAAATCAAACACACCAAAGTTTATGTTCATGCTAGTTACTTCAAATAACAAAATCGAACATATAAATCATATATTCATGTTAGACTTGAGCCGTAGACACTAATTAACAACTTTATAACTTAAAAACATCAAGAACATAAAATCTAGTGATTTTAGAAAGTTACCCAAACTTGATGAAATCGGTATGGAATCGAAGAGGAAGTTGCAAAGATTCCAAATATGTAATTTGTTTGGATTTAAGCTTGATCGATTTGTTGTAGATGATGAATTCTTTGTTTGGAGAATTTAGAGAAAATTGGAAAGTATGAAGAGAAAAGGAAAATGAAAATGAAATTAATGAATGGTGGAGAGTGGTTTGACCACTTTGACCTAGTCAAAAGTTTGGTCACATGGCAAGATTGGTCCCTCAAGTTTTAACCGGGTGCGTGAATTACCTAAACGAGATAATTTAAAACGCGTATTAACCGGAGGTGTTATAAACATATAATGGACTTTAAATAATTAAACGAAAAAGTAAACGGAAAAAGGCGAGATGTTACAATAACCTTATTATTATTAACTTAATATTAAAATTATAATTATAAAATATAAATATAAATGTATAATTGAGAGAGAGTTTGATGATTGATGATGGTTTACTCCTCTCGTCCGAATTCGATTGCTATTTATAGATGTGGCCAGGTTCTGGGTGCCATGCGATCGCATGGGAATAAGGCACCCAGGCCATGCGATCGCATGGACAGGCTCTCCAGCTCCAAATGGTTCCAAAACGCGTGCTGCTGCGATTTATTTAATATATAATATAATATATATAATTTTATATAATTATATATATATATATATATATATATATATATATATATATATATATATATATATATATATATATATATATATTATATTCTTGTGCATCGTTGACTTGTAATTTTAGGTCCGTTGCTTCGCCCGTTGATACTCGGTTCAGGTCCAGGTTCCGGATTTTCGAACGTCCTTTCGTACAATTTAATATCTTGTACTTTGCATTGTGCGGCTTGTACTCTTGTCATTTTTAGACGTTTCTCATCAATAAATTGAACCACTTGGATTGTAACTTGTACTTTTTAGCTTTTTGGCCGTTTGCGTCTTCAAATCGTCGAATCTGTCTTTTGTCTTCACCTTTTATTATTTAAACAAATATTACTTGAAAATAGAACAATTGCAACTAAAAGCTTGTCTTTCTAGAAAGATAATGATATGAAATATATGTTCGTTTTCAGCATTATTACTTATACATCTGAAAAACATGCCACGTCATCAAGTGTGTCAGTCGGAGAAATGCACGATCAACAGCATGATCAGATGGAGGATGACGTGGCGCCACGTGTGGACTCTGGTGAGATGCCAATGCCAGCTGGCAATTACAGCAAAGAGAATGCTGAAGATAGCATGTTAAAAGATCATGTTACCAAAAATGTCGAATCATCAGAATGTAATGAATCATCCAATGAAAAAGAGGCAAAAAAAATGTAATCGTAAAGCTGAAAATGTTTTTTAAAAAGGACCGAGAAGAGATAGAAAAGTATAACGAAGAATGGGAACAGGGGAGAGTAAATTTAGTAAAAGAGTAAAGTGACGATGAAGGTCTTATTCGCTACTTGTATAGCGAAATTCCTTCTGTATTGTCGGAAAAAATGAAAAGATTAGACCAAGATTTTGCTAAAAGATTAGAAGAACATGCAAAAATGAAGGAAACTCGCCTCAAAGAACTAGAGTCAAGACTATTGGCTGTAGAAAATGAAAATTTTGTGCGTGGGTCCCAACATGAGATTCATGCGGTGTCCGCTAAAGTGGGCCCCACTTTATTATTAGATGGAAACGCGATTGAAGCCCAAAGTGTTGATCAGGTGATGCGTGGTATTGGTGATGCTGATGACGTGGCATCTAAGAGTTCTCATACATCTGAAAAACAGATGGCTGGTGCCACGTCATCAGGTGTATCTGCTGGAGAAATACAGGATCAATAGAATGATGACATGGAGCATGACGTGGCAAAGTATGATGCGGTAATTGTAAGTGAAAAGATTCTAGAATTTCAAGATCAACAGCATGATGACATGGAGGATGACGTGGCAATGGATGACACGATAATTGTAAGTGAAAAAATTGGAGAAGTTCAAGATCAACAGCATGATGATGACGTGGTAGGGAAAGTTAGTTGGGTTGAAACTGAAGTTCCAGAAGTAAATACCTGCCAGCAACATGACAAACAGGACGCTGACGTGGCGCCACATGGCAAATTTGGTCAGACAGGACCACCACCACATGTGGATGAGACATTGGCTATTATCGCAGATACACAACATGCCATTGTAAGTGGTAGTGAAACCAGTCCTAATGACGTGGCACCACGTGTCGACTCTGGTGAGACGCTAACGCCAGCTGGCGATTGCAGCAAAGAGAATGCTGAAGATCATTATGGTGCAGATGTATTGCAAAACAAAACGGTAGGTTCTTTCCTATGTCAGAAAATTTATTATGTGCATCTTTTACAATTTTTTTTTTTTTTTTTTTTTTTTTTTTTTTTTCAAATTCACCTTTAGATTTGTAACGTTACTTATAGTCTTTTCAGGAAGTTGACAGTCAAACGAGCCGACTGTTGACGAGATGGCTGTTATCGAGCCGACTGTTATCGAGCCGACTGTTATCGAGATGACTGTTGACGAGCCGACTGTTAACGGGCCGACTGTTAACAAGCCGAGTGTTGACGAGGTTGACGATATGACTGTTAAAGAGCCGGCTGTTGACGAGCCGACTGTTATCGAGCTGACTGTAAACGAGGCAACTGTTGATGAGATGACTGTTGACGAGCCGACTGTTATCGTGCTGACTGTTAACGAGCCGACTGTTAACGAGCCGACTGTTAACGAGCCAGCTGTCAACGAGCCGACTGTCAACGAGCCGACTGTCAACGAGCCGAATTTTAGCGAGCCGAATTTTAACGAGGCGACTGTCCACGAGACGAATGTCCACGAGCCTTATGTTAATGAGATGACGGTTAACGAGCCCACTGTTAACGAGACACCTGTTCACGAGTCCACTGTTAATGAGCCCACTGTTAACGGGCCCACTGTTATCGAGCCAACTTTTAATGAGGCGAATGTCAATGAGTCGAATGTCAACGAGCCGAGTGTTAACGAGCTGACTGCTAATGAGCAGATGGTTAACGAGCAAACTATTACTGTTAATGCCGAGACGCCTAATGAAGAAAATCAGCTTCATATGCCTTCATCTAATGCACCTGTACCACCCGTAAATCCACTCGATAAGTTCGATACCATAAATCTCAAGGATTCATGGATGCCAAATACGGATCCTCTTCACCTTGAAGCGGAGAGGTTAAATTTGGTGAACAATAACGTTATTAATTTTCATGAAGAAACGGTCATCATCTAATTTGATTTTAATATAAACTCATAGTTAGCTTATTATGATCTTTGGTTTTTTCACCATACTATTGGGTTTGTTTTTACGTGCAGAAACAAAGGCTAAAATCTGAATGTGACAAGGAAATAGCTGAAATACGTAGTAAATACGAAGCTATGCATCAAGAAGCTGTGGTCGCTTTCTGTTTAAAAAAGAATGAACTCGATAGAAATCATAATAGAGTTCTCATTCATAAAATGTTGGCTGAAGTTTTTCGGTCAACGCCAGCTGGCGATTGCTTTTCAGGAACACAACAAGGTACACTCAATTCGAATATTTACTGCTGCTAAGATTTTTGCAAGCCTTTCGATGAATTATATATTTCGTACGTTTATATAAATAATACATCATATATTCGAATTTTATCTTTAAGAAAGTTTGAATTTGTTAATTCTTTTATTCGTTATTATATAAATTTTGTAAAAGGGTTAACTGAGCCAGAATGTATCAAACCGAGTTATAATATTCATAGCGTGTATCGAACTATTGGGCTTCCATTTTGTGTGATGAAGTTATAATAATAATATGATATGATATTGTATGTAATATATGGTAATTTATTTTATCGACGTGCCATCTTAATGAGGTGCCATGTGTCACCAAAATACATATATACATACAAATAGAAATAAATTGAAAGTGCATTGCATACAATGGAAGCTCAAATAGTTTGATACCCATTAGACTTTACTTCGATAATTTCGAATATGGTGTTCAATTTTTCAATTTTTGATTTTAAACCGTCTAAACCAAAAAACAAACCGTATCCAAAGCGAAAAAAATTGAACTGAATTTGAATCAGTTTTCGGTTCCGTTTTCAAATCTGAATTCAGTTTCGGTTCGGTTTTAGTTTTTTGAATTCGATTAAACTGAAAACCGAATTGAAAACCAAATTTGACTAATAATATGCGAGTAATAAATTCTTAATTTATATACACCAAAAATCAAATAAAAAACCTAAAATTTTGAAATCAAAGTCAATGTTTTATGTTTATTTTTGATTAAATTTTGTGTGTGTGCGCGCGTGCATGTTTTTGTGTGTGTGTGCGTGCATGCATGCATGTCTGTGTGTGTGTGTCTGTGTCTGTTCAATCTCAATTGTTTAAACGGTTAATTTGATCATGATCTTACCTTTGATATATGCGTGATCATTGTTTTTATGGGTGATGATTTAATATTTGTCTTCCCCTGTTTTTAAACCGTTGATTTGAAATTAAACTAATAAATTGAATATTTAACGATCAATTACAATTTCAACAAAATCCTTGAAAATTAGTTATTTATCTCCCATTAATCATTTGTATGAATATTATTGCACTAAATATTAGAATTATTACTAGTTATTACTAGTAATAATAATCATAACAGAATATATAGCAAAATTTAACCTTCATTCATTGCAGCGTCTCGAGCTGGATCGATGCAGGAACTTCACCGATTATCTCATCCTTCTTCTTCTATGACACGGTCAACTTCACCTGGTCAAACCTCAACAACCTGGCCTGGTGAACCACATGCACCGGCCCCACATATCCAATATGTAACAAACGGTCAAACTCATCCACCGGTCCCACATATCCAACCTGTATCAAACGGTGATAATCGTGCACCAGTTCACCATATCTGACTTGCACCAAATGGTGACATGGACACACAAACGCGAGTTTTATTCAGAAATCAAATCTGATCCCTTGCCCCACATACACAATCTGGGATAATTAGTGAAACCCGAGCTACTGGTCCACAAATACGAGCCCCGCCTCCACATATGGGACCTAATATGGTTCCACACATCCGTGGGCCTGCGCCACATATGCGACCAGGGGCGAAGCCAGGATTTAAAGATAGAGGTGGCTTACGCGATAAATATATATGACCTCACATATACGCTAAATTTTTTCCTAAGCATAGAAAAATAATACTCCAATTTATCTATTAATTTACTTACATTGTATTTAACTATTAGAAATAAGGTATTTTAACTTTAATTGACAATTTTTTATTTGATTTAATTAAATATATTGAGAAAAAAATATTTACATATTCAAAATTTTAGAGCCTTCTAAATTTTTGGATCCTAGGCGGTTGTCTATCTTGCCTATGCTCGAAGTCACCTCTGCTTGAGTTAGCATTCTTTACTTTATTTTATGATTGTGTGTTTGTTACATTTTTCATAACATTATTTTATGTCTTATGATTGTTGAGCGATCATTAACAATACTACTTATGTGCGTTAAAAGTCACAAATTTCTCAACCTAAAACTTGACGTAAAATCATATTAGTAAATACTCATACTGAACAAAAAAAGTGACAATAACAATAAATAAAAATACCATAAAAGGTGATAATTAATAAAAATTCTCATTAAGAATAATACAACTTAGATTATCTAATCTAATATTGACTAGTAAAATTACAAAATACATTTTTGGAGTTGAAATTATTAAAGAACAACGAATATAAGAGCACTGGGAGTGGTGACTGAGGTCACTTGACATGTGAGGCGTGACTTGTTGAGTCAGAAAAAGTGGGGAGTGGTGACATATGTCAGTTAGTGTGTTAGTTAGTATGTTAAAATAATATTTTATTGTATTTAATAATTTATTCCTTTGAGAAAAAAAGCAAAAAGAAAAAAATGGGGTAAACTTGCGTCGCCCCTGCGACTGACATGGGGTATATTTGGGAGACTGACATGGGGTAATATGGAGTGAGGAGTGGGGTGACTGGTGACCAGGTGGGGGACGGAGCAAGTGACGAGCTCCACTCCTATTGCTCTAATAAAACCTACAAACTTAATGTTTTAATTCTTGAACTATATATTTATTTGTTTTCTACGTAATAAATTTTATAATGGCAACTCATGCCCCTAATTACTATTACTACCCTATTAAAACGATAGTATGTATGTAATTGTTCTATAGACTTTGGGTTTTAACTAACTATTAATTGTGATGTGCCGTGTAAAATATAAAGTAGTAAAACCATACATTGTTCTAGGAAGGCTTTTAATGCATAGTAAAGAATAACTGAGTGAACCGATAACTTACTATTATATTTGGGCTTGTTGGGGGAGGCCCAGCATCCCCCTGCCCCTCTCTAGCTCCGCTATTGTATGCGACCGTTTAGATCCACATCATCTGTACCACCTCCTGACTTTACATCTCACACTAGTATGCTGCCAGGTCAGCATGTAACAAGTAGCCTACCACTAACCTCAAATTTACAACTTTCAACATCTTCTTCGTAGTGTAAGACCATGGGTATTTTGTAGAGATTCCACATTAATTCATCGTAGTGTAATTATACGCGTTGAAGTTTAACGTGTTGTTTCACTATTATTAGTCAATTTGGTATATGATATGAAGATGATGTATATGATGGAAAATCGTGTGTATTTTTAAATTTTATAAACGCATCGGAACATGAAAATAAACATCTTTTATTAACTTTAAAATAAATATCATTTATTTTAATATAAACTTTCAAGTAAAAAACTTTCACACGATTAACGATCCCAACAAGATCCAATTACACCACTAATAATTGTCAAGCAAATAATTCACAAAGTAGAGTTTAGATATACCTTTAACGAGCGATGCAAGAACGATAGAAAGAACTATCCATGTCTTGGTTGAAACATATATTCAAAGTGCATGAATATCTCCATGGTTGATCCACACAGCACCTCAAACAACACCAATCGGATGCTAGTCCGTATAACCATAAAGTAATATCTAATATTACTCAATAAAGAATGGAACAAAACCAGTTTGTCCACCTTCATTCTTCGTACAAGTACTCAAAAGAAAATCAAAAGGAAAATATAATTAAAATAATCATCATCCATCATGATCATGATTATTTAATTAAATAAAAGGAAAAGAGCAAGCTATGCCCTGTAAATTTTTTAGGAGAATACCCATAAATGAATATGAGATGGTTTTCACAATTAATCAAACAAAAATTGGGCTCAATTATCATTGTGTGTGTTGCATCGTGTTTTATATGAATAAGCAAATGACCCCTTTGTTCAATTTGTCCACTAACTACATCAAGGGTCAACAACCCTTTTGTTTTATAGTATTTGGATTTATGAATGATATCAATCCTAAATCTTTTATTTTACTTTTAAGATACTCCGTGATATCTTGTTTGATATTTTCCCATAATATACATTTTATATTTAATTAAATCTTATTTAATTAAATCAAGCTTTTCAAAATATAGGTTATAATTATATATCAACAATATATAATAATGGTGTCTAAATGCTAAAGTGTGTGACCTCATAGGCTTGTATATAAACAGTAGTATAGATTTGTGTTATGACGTGCACATTAAGCCAACAAACTCCCACTTGTACATGACATAACTTCTAGAAAACTATACAGACATATATTGGCGTCTAGCAACACGTCAATGCCCCCAAAAATATACAAGTGTTTGTTTCAGCTAAACGAACTATCATTATTATTAGAAAATGACTTAATGATTGAATGTCCATTGTCCCTTTATTACCGATACCAAGTTGACATGAGACATGGATCTAGTCATTCTCATTTGTCAATCAATTCTGTTTCTCGATCTAGAAAATTTGAAAGCGATCACCAAGTTAAAAATTGATCATTAATCAATATAGCTTGGACACGGCCCTGTAAATATCCATTCATTTTCATCGAGGGGCCCAGTGGTATCATACTCTCACATAGAGGAATAAATCCCATTTTGACTATATGCGTCCGTCATGTACTTCATGCCATACCTAATGATGGCCTTTATAACTACCTTGTTCAGGATAGCGTTTAACCATATCAAAATATAATATGTCATACAATCAAAAACCAACATATACATCTCAGGTCTAAGGACACAAAGACATAATCATTATGAGATTCACTATTGACGACGATCTATGTAGTGACATCTCATGATTGGGTCATTCCAATATTCATCATCAATGAATACATATGAATTTTGGCCTCAGCTAGTTAACTATTCACCATCAGTGAATAAAACCAAATTTCATAATAATCTTAATTCATGTTACTCCCATAACATGACCGATTATGGAAATTTAGAATAATCAACAATTATTCATGAATTAAACATGCTAATATAGAACAAAGTAATTTAAATGAAAACGACCATACCAACTGTATATCGATTCATTAAGATAAAACTGCTTAATGTTCTAGAAATATCCAAATACTAAATTACAAATGAAAAAAGATCAGTAGCTTAACGAAGTCCAATATTACTAGCATGATCATAATGCTTGTTGTGCATCAAGGGCTTCATGAACGGTCAACCACGATATCATCTGTATGAATCTTAAGAATACTAATTTCATTCGTCTCAAAGACTTCACGAATGTAGTCAAACTTTCGAAGAATGTGTCAGATACTTTTATGTACATGTGATTCTTTCGAAAGTAAATTAACACTAGAAATATCACAGTACACCTTTTATAGAAGATTAAATGTTAGGTACTACTCTGAGTTCCGAAACAAACTTCTTATCCTGACGGCTTCTGTAGTGACCCGAGCTTTTCCATGTTTATATATATTAATTGAGATTGATATTTACATGATTAAATGTTTCCAACATGTTAAGCAATCAAACTTGTTAAGACTTGATTAATTGAAATATGTTTCATATAGACAATTGACCACCCAAGTTGACCGGTGATTCACGAACGTTAAAACTTGTAAAAACTATATGATGACATATATATGGATATATATATATAGTTAACATGATACTATGATAAGTAAACATATCATTAAGTATATTAACAATGAACTACATATGTAAAAACAAGACTACTAACTTAATGATTTTTAAACGAGACATATATGTAACGATTATCGTTGTAAAGACATTTAATGTATATATATCATATTAAGAGATATTCATACATGATAATATCATGATAATATAATAATTTAAAATCTCATTTGATATTATAAACATTGGGTTGACAACATTTAACAAGACCGTTAACCTAAAGGTTTAAAAACAACACTTACATGTAACGACTAACGATGACTTAACGACTCAGTTAAAATGTATATACATGTAGTGTTTTAATATGTATTTATACACTTTTGAAAGACTTCAATACACTTATCAAAATACTTCTACTTAACAAAAATGCTTACAATTACATCCTCGTTCAGTTTCATCAACAATTCTACTCGTATGCACCCGTATTCGTACTCGTACAATACACAGCTTTTAGATGTATGTACTATTGGTATATACACTCCAATGATCAGCTCTTAGCAGCCCATGTGAGTCACCTAACACATGTGGGAACCATCATTTGGCAACTAGCATGAAATATCTCATAAAATTACAAAAATATGAGTAATCATTCATGACTTATTTACATGAAAACAAAATTACATATCCTTTATATCTAATCCATACACCAACGACCAAAAACACCTACAAACACTTTCATTCTTCAATTTTCTTCATCTAAGTGATCTCTCTCAAGTTCTATCTTCAAGTTCTAAGTGTTCTTCATAAATTCCAAAAGTTCTAGTTTCATAAAATCAAGAATACTTTCAAGTTTGCTAGCTCACTTCCAATCTTGTAAGGTGATCATCCAACCTCAAGAAATCTTTGTTTCTTACAGTAGGTTATCATTCTAATACAAGGTAATAATCATATTCAAACTTTGGTTCAATTTCTATAACTATAACAATCTTATTTCAAGTGATGATCTTACTTGAACTTGTTTTCGTGTCATGATTCTGCTTCAAGAACTTCGAGCCATCCAAGGATCCGTTGAAGCTAGATCCATTTTTCTCTTTTCCAGTAGGTTTATCCAAGAAACTTAAGGTAGTAATGATGTTCATAACATCATTCGATTCATACATATAAAGCTATCTTATTCGAAGGTTTAAACTTGTAATCACTAGAACATAGTTTAGTTAATTCTAAACTTGTTCGCAAACAAAAGTTAATCCTTCTAACTTGACTTTTAAAATCAACTAAACACATGTTCTATATCTATATGATATGCTAACTTAATGATTTAAAACCTGGAAACACGAAAAACACCGTAAAACCGGATTTACGCCGTCGTAGTAACACCGCGGGCTGTTTTGGGTTAGTTAATTAAAAACTATGATAAACTTTGATTTAAAAGTTGTTATTCTGAGAAAATGATTTTTATTATGAACATGAAACTATATCCAAAAATTATGGTTAAACTCAAAGTGGAAGTATGTTTTCTAAAATGGTCATCTAGACGTCGTTCTTTCGACTGAAATGACTACCTTTACAAAAACGACTTGTAACTTATTTTTCCGACTATAAACCTATACTTTTTCTGTTTAGATTCATAAAATAGAGTTCAATATGAAACCATAGCAATTTGATTCACTCAAAACGGATTTAAAATGAAGAAGTTATGGGTAAAACAAGATTGGATAATTTTTTTCATTTTAACTACGTAAAAATTGGTAACAAATCTATTCCAACCATAACTTAATCAACTTGTATTGTATATTATGTAATCTTGAGATACCATAAACACGTATACAATGTTTCGACCTATCATGTCGACACATCTATATATATTTCGGAACAACCATAGACACTCTATATGTGAATGTTGGAGTTAGCTATACAGGGTTGAGGTTGATTCCAAAATATATATAGTTTGAGTTGTGATCTATACTGAGATACGTATACACTGGGTCGTGGATTGATTCAAGATAATATTTATCGATTTATTTCTGTACATCTAACTGTGGACAACTAGTTGTAGGTTACTAACGAGGACAGCTGACTTAATAAACTTAAAACATCAAAAAAAATATTAAAAGTGTTGTAAATATATTTTGAACATACTTTGATATATATGTATATATTGTTATAGGTTCGTGAATCAACCAGTGGCCAAGTCTTACTTCCCGACGAAGTAAAAATCTGTGAAAGTGAGTTATAGTCCCACTTTTAAAATGTAATATTTTTGGGATGAGAATACATGCAGGTTTTATAAATGATTTACAAAATAGACACAAGTACGTGAAACTACATTCTATGGTTGAATTATCGAAATCGAATATGCCCCTTTTTATTAAGTCTGGTAATCTAAGAATTAGGGAACAGACACCCTAATTGACGCGAATCCTAAAGATAGATCTATTGGGCCTAACAAACCCCATCCAAAGTACCGGATGCTTTAGTACTTCGAAATTTATATCATATCCGAAGGGTGTCCCGGAATGATGGGGATATTCTTATATATGCATCTTGTTATTGTCGGTTACCAGGTGTTCACCATATGAATGATTTTTATCTCTATGTATGGGATGTGTATTGAAATATGAAATCTTGTGGTCTATTATTATGATTTGATATATATAGGTTAAACCTATAACTCACCAACATTTTTTGTTGACGTTTTAAGCATGTTTATTCTCAGGTGATTATTAAGAGCTTCCGCTGTCGCATACTTAAATAAGGACGAGATTTGGAGTCCATGCTTGTATGATATTGTGTAAAAACTGCATTCAAGAAACTTATTTTGTTGTAACATATTTGTATTGTAAACCATTATGTAATGGTCGTGTGTAAACAGGATATTTTAGATTATCATTATTTGATAATCTACGTAAAGCTTTTTAAACCTTTATTGATGAAATAAAGGTTATGGTTTGTTTTAAAATGAATGCAGTCTTTGAAAAACGTCTCATATAGAGGTCAAAACCTCGCAACGAAATCAATTAATATGGAACGTTTTTAATCAATAAGAACGGGACATTTCAGTTGGTATCAGAGCGTTGGTCTTAGAGAACCAGAATTTTGCATTAGTGTGTCTTATCGAGTTTGTTAGGATGCATTAGTGAGTCTGGACTTCGACCGTGTTTACTTGAAAAATGATTGCTTAACAAATTTTGTTGGAAACTATATATTTTTAACATGTGAATATTATGTGATATATTAATCTCTTAACGCGTTTGATATTATGTGATAGATGTCTACCTCTAGAACAAGTCCCATTGACTCACCTAATAATAATGAAGAGTCAAATGTAAATTGGAATGATTCGTGGACTGATTCACAAGTTCCCGAAGAGGAACCGGAAGAAGAGTCGGAACCGGAAGAAGAATCGGAACCGGATGAAGAAATAGAACCGGTGGGGGAAATAATAAAACGGTTAAGTAAAAGAAAATCCTCAACCAACCGACCAAGATTAATTATGGTCAATGGTGTTTCCGCCAAGGAAGCAAAATATTGGGAGGATTACCAATTCTCCGATGAATCGGATTCCGACGAGAATTCCGATGATGTTATAGAAATTACCCCAACTGAATTTAAAAAGGCAAAAGAAAATAATAAGGGAAAGGGCATAAAAATAGAGAAATCTAATTCCAACCCCGATGAACTTTATATGTATCGTCAACCCCCGAAGTCCTTAAGTTGTAACAATGACCCGGGAACCTCTAAACCACCAGGTTTTTCTAAACCAATGTGGATAACGACGGCTCGTATTAGGGGAACATCATATATCACTAGAAACTTGGCAAAACGAAACAAAACCGAAGAAGAAGAAACGAGCGAGTCGGAATAAGATAGTTGTATTCGTGTGGTGTAATATATGTAATATAGTGTTCGTATGCTTTATGATATATGTAAAAATTGCTTGTATTAATAAGTATTTTTTTATGAATCTAACTCTTGTCTATTTTACAGTTTAAAAACACAAAATGGATAGACAACCCAATATTTTAAGAGACCTACCCGGAGACATGATTGATGAAATCTTGTCTAGAGTCGGCCAGAATTCCTCGGCACAACTATTTAAGGCGAGATCAGTTTGTAAGACATTCGAAGAACGTTCCAAGAATGTCTTGGTTTATAAGAGACTTTCGTTTGAAAGATGGGGGATATCACATTGGGAAACCCATAAGTTACGATGTGTTTACTTTGACGCATATATTGCGGGGAACCCAAATGCTATTTTACGCAACGGGTTAAGAAATTATTTTGACTCAATATATCCGAATATTGGACTTCGTGATTTAGAAAAATCGGCTAACATGCAACATAAAGAAGCATGTTATGCTTACGGATTAGTAATGTTCGCTTCTCACCAAAGTGAGAACAAGAACATCGGGCTACAACTATTAAACAAAACGTTTCCACAAGTGACGGAGTCGGTAATTGGGGTAAGAAATGAGGTTTTTAGATTATTACGGGACTGTTGGACATTACGTAACCCTCGTCCCTTTGACGACGTTACAACACGCTGTCTTATCAACGGCCATAACGGTTATGTTGCACAAGACCAAGGATGGGAAGTAGTCCTAGTAAAACCAGAATGCATGACTTGTTTCTGGACGTATGAATTACGTGTCTTTATTGCCTTTGCTGAACGACTTGTGTACTAGCTAGAATTATCTTCACAACTATCTTGTATCAAAGTTATTGTGTGCTATATTTCATGCTTTATGTAAAATAAGCGGTATTGTAAGTTTGTAAAATATTGTATAAAAGTTTGAACGCGAAATATTATTATAATCAGTTTTTCATATAGAATTGTAGTAGTTGAATTGTATATTAGCTACTAAGTATGAACTTAACGGGTAGGTACTACCCGAATTTAAACTTATAAAACGCTAATATGAAGAAAAAGCTTTTATAAATGAGTTCATATTATGCTACGAAATACTATTAACTACTCTTAATATTCTGTATGATTAACTTGTTCCATTTAACTATTTTGAAGGAAATGGCACCCACTACTCGACACACCGTGAATATGAATGAAGAGGAATTCCGTACTTTTCTAGCTTCAAACATAGCCGCAGTACAGGCTGCGCTACATACCAACAATAACCTTGGATCTAGCAGTACAGGAAATCGTGTAGGATGCACCTACAAAGAATTCACTGCCTGCAAACCTTTGGAATTTGATGGAACCGAAGGACCGATCGGATTGAAACGGTGGACCGAGAAGGTCGAATCGGTGTTTGCCATAAGTAAGTGTACTGAAGAGGACAAAGTAAAGTATGCTACGCATACCTTCACAGGTTCTGCGTTAACATGGTGGAATACCTATCTAGAGCAAGTGGGACAAGACGATGCGTACGCACTACTGTGGTCAGCATTCAAGCACTTGATGAACGAGAAGTACCGTCCCAGAACCGAGGTCAATAAGCTCAAGACAGAACTTAGAGGGTTACGAACCCAAGGATTTGATATTACCACGTACGAAAGACGATTCACAGAATTGTGCCTATTGTGTCCGGGAGCATTCGAAGATGAGGAAGAGAAGATCGACGCGTTTGTGAAAGGATTACCGGAAAGAATCCAAGAAGATATAAGTTCACACGAGCCCGCCTCCATACAACAGGCATGTAGAATGGCTCACAAACTCGTGAACCAGATTGAAGAAAGAATTAAAGAACAGACTGCTGAAGAGGCCAATGTGAAGCAAGTCAAAAGAAAGTGGGAGGAAAACGGTGATAAGAATCACCAGTACAACAACAACAGCAATTACAACAATAATCGCAACAATTATCCCAACAATCGCAACATCAATCGCAACTACAACAAACGGCCCAACAACAACAACAACAACAACAGCAACTACAACAATCATCCCAACAACAATAATAACCGCAACAACAACAACAATCAGAAGCAGCTATGCCAAAGGTGTGAAAAGAATCACTCGGGGTTCTGCACCAAATTTTGCAACAAGTGTAAAAGAAATGGTCATAGCGCGGCGAAGTGTGAGGTCTACGGACCAGGGGTTAATAGAACGAAAGGAACAAATGGTGTCGGAACGAGTAATGGTGGAGCAAGTAGTGTCGGAGCAAGTTATACCAATGTAGTTTGTTATAAATGTGGAAAACCGGGCCACATTATTAGAAATTGCCCGAACCAGGAGAACACGAATGGACAAGGCCGTGGAAGAGTTTTCAATATTAATGCGGCAGAGGCACAGGAAGACCCGGAGCTTGTTACGGGTACGTTTCTTATTGACAATAAATCTGCTTACGTTTTATTTGATTCGGGTGCGGATAGAAGCTATATGAGTAGAGATTTTTGTGCTAAATTAAGTTGTCCATTGACGCCTTTGGATAGTAAATTTTTACTCGAATTAGCAAATGGTAAATTAATTTCAGCAGATAATATATGTCGGAATCGAGAAATTAAACTGGTTAGCGAAACATTTAAGATTGATTTGATACCAGTAGAGTTAGGGAGTTTTGATGTGATAATCGGTATGGACTGGTTGAAAGAAGTGAAAGCGGAGATCGTTTGTTACAAAAATGCAATTCGCATTATACGAGAAAAAGGAAAACCCTTAATGGTGTACGGAGAAAAGGGCAACAAGAAGCTACATCTTATTAGTAATTTGAAGGCACAAAAACTAATAAGAAAAGGTTGCTATGCTGTTCTAGCACACGTCGAGAAAGTACAAACTGAAGAAAAGAGCATCAATGATGTTCCCATTGCAAAAGAATTTCCCGATGTATTTCCGAAAGAATTACCGGGATTACCCCCACATCGATCCGTTGAATTTCAAATAGATCTTGTACCAGGAGCTGCACCAATAGCTCGTGCTCCTTACAGACTCGCACCCAGCGAGATGAAAGAACTGCAAAGCCAATTACAAGAACTTTTAGAGCGTGGTTTCATTCGACCAAGCACATCACCGTGGGGAGCTCCTGTTTTGTTTGTCAAGAAGAAAGATGGTACATTCAGGTTGTGTATCGACTACCGAGAGTTGAACAAACTTACCATCAAGAACCGCTACCCACTACCGAGAATCGATGACTTATTTGATCAACTACAAGGCTCGTCTGTTTATTCAAAGATTGACTTACGTTCCGGGTATCATCAAATGCGGGTGAAAGAAGATGATATTCCAAAGACTGCTTTCAGAACACGTTACGGTCATTACGAGTTTATGGTCATGCCGTTTGGTTTAACTAATGCACCAGCTGTGTTCATGGACCTTATGAACCGAGTGTGTGGACCATACCTTGACAAGTTTGTCATTGTTTTCATTGATGACATACTTATTTACTCAAAGAATGACCAAGAACACGGTGAACATTTGAGAAAGGTGTTAGAAGTATTGAGGAAGGAAGAATTGTACGCTAAGTTTTCAAAGTGTGCATTTTGGATGGAAGAAGTTCAATTCCTCGGTCACATAGTGAACAAAGAAGGTATTAAGGTGGATCCGGCAAAGATAGAAACTGTTGAAAAGTGGGAAACCCCGAAAACTCCGAAACACATACGCCAGTTTTTAGGACTAGCTGGTTACTACAGAAGGTTCATCCAAGACTTTTCCAGAATAGCAAAACCCTTGACTGTATTAACGCATAAAGGGAAGAAATTTGAATGGAATGATGAACAAGAGAAAGCGTTTCAGTTATTGAAGAAAAAGCTAACTACGGCACCTATATTGTCATTGCCTGAAGGGAATGATGATTTTGTGATTTATTGTGACGCATCAAAGCAAGGTCTCGGTTGTGTATTAATGCAACGAACGAAGGTGATTGCTTATGCGTCTAGACAATTGAAGATTCACGAACAAAATTATACGACACATGATTTGGAATTAGGCGCGGTTGTTTTTGCATTAAAGACTTGGAGGCACTACTTATATGGGGTCAAAAGTATTATATATACCGACCACAAAAGTCTTCAACACATATTTAATCAGAAACAACTGAATATGAGGCAGCGTAGGTGGATTGAATTATTGAATGATTACGACTTTGAGATTCGTTACCACCCGGGGAAGGCAAATGTGGTAGCCGATGCCTTGAGCAGGAAGGACAGAGAACCCATTCGAGTAAAATCTATGAATATAATGATTCATAATAACCTTACTACTCAAATAAAGGAGGCGCAACAAGGAGTTTTAAAAGAGGAAAATTTAAAGGATGAAATACCCAAAGGATCGGAGAAGCATCTTAATATTCGGCAAGACGGAACCCGGTATAGGGCTGAAAGGATTTGGGTACCAAAATTTGGAGATATGAGAGAAATGGTACTTAGAGAAGCTCATAAAACCAGATACTCAATACATCCTGGAACGGGGAAGATGTACAAGGATCTCAAGAAACATTTTTGGTGGCCGGGTATGAAAGCCGATGTTGCTAAATACGTAGGAGAATGTTTGACGTGTTCTAAGGTCAAAGCTGAGCATCAGAAACCATCAGGTCTACTTCAACAACCCGAAATCCCGGAATGGAAATGGGAAAACATTACCATGGATTTCATCACTAAATTGCCAAGGACTGCAAGTGGTTTTGATACTATTTGGGTAATAGTTGATCGTCTCACCAAATCAGCACACTTCTTGCCAATAAGAGAAGATGACAAGATGGAGAAGTTAGCACGACTGTATTTGAAGGAAGTCATCTCCAGACATGGAATACCAATCTCTATTATCTCTGATAGGGATGGCAGATTTATTTCAAGATTCTGGCAGACATTACAGCAAGCATTAGGAACTCGTCTAGACATGAGTACTGCCTATCATCCACAAACTGATGGGCAGAGCGAAAGGACGATACAAACGCTTGAAGACATGCTACGAGCATGTGTTATTGATTTCGGAAACAGTTGGGATCGACATCTACCATTAGCAGAATTTTCCTACAACAACAGCTACCATTCAAGCATTGAGATGGCGCCGTTTGAAGCACTTTATGGTAGAAAGTGCAGGTCTCCGATTTGTTGGAGTGAAGTGGGGGATAGACAGATTACGGGTCCGGAGATTATACAAGAAACTACCGAGAAGATCATCCAAATTCAACAACGGTTGAAAACCGCCCAAAGTCGACAAAAGAGCTACGCTGACATTAAAAGAAAAGATATAGAATTTAAAATTGGAGAGATGGTCATGCTTAAAGTTGCACCTTGGAAAGGCGTTGTTCGATTTGGTAAACGAGGGAAATTAAATCCAAGGTATATTGGACCATTCAAGATTATTGATCGTGTCGGACCAGTAGCTTACCGACTAGAGTTACCTCAACAACTCGCGGCTGTACATAACACTTTCCAAGTCTCGAATTTGAAGAAATGTTTTGCTAAAGAAGATCTCACTATTCCGTTAGATGAAATCCAAATCAACGAAAAACTTCAATTCATCGAAGAACCCGTCGAAATAATGGATCGTGAGGTTAAAAGACTTAAGCAAAACAAGATACCAATTGTTAAGGTTCGATGGAATGCTCGTAGAGGACCCGAGTTCACCTGGGAGCGTGAAGATCAGATGAAGAAGAAATACCCGCATCTATTTTCAGAAGATTCGTCAACACCTTCAACAACTTAAAATTTCGGGACGAAATTTATTTAACGGGTAGGTACTGTAGTGACCCGAGCTTTTCCATGTTTATATATATTAATTGAGATTGATATTTACATGATTAAATGTTTCCAACATGTTAAGCAATCAAACTTGTTAAGACTTGATTAATTGAAATATGTTTCATATAGACAATTGACCACCCAAGTTGACCGGTGATTCACGAACGTTAAAACTTGTAAAAACTATATGATGACATATATATGGATATATATATATAGTTAACATGATACTATGATAAGTAAACATATCATTAAGTATATTAACAATGAACTACATATGTAAAAACAAGACTACTAACTTAATGATTTTTAAACGAGACATATATGTAACGATTATCGTTGTAAAGACATTTAATGTATATATATCATATTAAGAGATATTCATACATGATAATATCATGATAATATAATAATTTAAAATCTCATTTGATATTATAAACATTGGGTTGACAACATTTAACAAGACCGTTAACCTAAAGGTTTAAAAACAACACTTACATGTAACGACTAACGATGACTTAACGACTCAGTTAAAATGTATATACATGTAGTGTTTTAATATGTATTTATACACTTTTGAAAGACTTCAATACACTTATCAAAATACTTCTACTTAACAAAAATGCTTACAATTACATCCTCGTTCAGTTTCATCAACAATTCTACTCGTATGCACCCGTATTCGTACTCGTACAATACACAGCTTTTAGATGTATGTACTATTGGTATATACACTCCAATGATCAGCTCTTAGCAGCCCATGTGAGTCACCTAACACATGTGGGAACCATCATTTGGCAACTAGCATGAAATATCTCATAAAATTACAAAAATATGAGTAATCATTCATGACTTATTTACATGAAAACAAAATTACATATCCTTTATATCTAATCCATACACCAACGACCAAAAACACCTACAAACACTTTCATTCTTCAATTTTCTTCATCTAAGTGATCTCTCTCAAGTTCTATCTTCAAGTTCTAAGTGTTCTTCATAAATTCCAAAAGTTCTAGTTTCATAAAATCAAGAATACTTTCAAGTTTGCTAGCTCACTTCCAATCTTGTAAGGTGATCATCCAACCTCAAGAAATCTTTGTTTCTTACAGTAGGTTATCATTCTAATACAAGGTAATAATCATATTCAAACTTTGGTTCAATTTCTATAACTATAACAATCTTATTTCAAGTGATGATCTTACTTGAACTTGTTTTCGTGTCATGATTCTGCTTCAAGAACTTCGAGCCATCCAAGGATCCGTTGAAGCTAGATCCATTTTTCTCTTTTCCAGTAGGTTTATCCAAGAAACTTAAGGTAGTAATGATGTTCATAACATCATTCGATTCATACATATAAAGCTATCTTATTCGAAGGTTTAAACTTGTAATCACTAGAACATAGTTTAGTTAATTCTAAACTTGTTCGCAAACAAAAGTTAATCCTTCTAACTTGACTTTTAAAATCAACTAAACACATGTTCTATATCTATATGATATGCTAACTTAATGATTTAAAACCTGGAAACACGAAAAACACCGTAAAACCGGATTTACGCCGTCGTAGTAACACCGCGGGCTGTTTTGGGTTAGTTAATTAAAAACTATGATAAACTTTGATTTAAAAGTTGTTATTCTGAGAAAATGATTTTTATTATGAACATGAAACTATATCCAAAAATTATGGTTAAACTCAAAGTGGAAGTATGTTTTCTAAAATGGTCATCTAGACGTCGTTCTTTCGACTGAAATGACTACCTTTACAAAAACGACTTGTAACTTATTTTTCCGACTATAAACCTATACTTTTTCTGTTTAGATTCATAAAATAGAGTTCAATATGAAACCATAGCAATTTGATTCACTCAAAACGGATTTAAAATGAAGAAGTTATGGGTAAAACAAGATTGGATAATTTTTTTCATTTTAACTACGTAAAAATTGGTAACAAATCTATTCCAACCATAACTTAATCAACTTGTATTGTATATTATGTAATCTTGAGATACCATAAACACGTATACAATGTTTCGACCTATCATGTCGACACATCTATATATATTTCGGAACAACCATAGACACTCTATATGTGAATGTTGGAGTTAGCTATACAGGGTTGAGGTTGATTCCAAAATATATATAGTTTGAGTTGTGATCTATACTGAGATACGTATACACTGGGTCGTGGATTGATTCAAGATAATATTTATCGATTTATTTCTGTACATCTAACTGTGGACAACTAGTTGTAGGTTACTAACGAGGACAGCTGACTTAATAAACTTAAAACATCAAAAAAAATATTAAAAGTGTTGTAAATATATTTTGAACATACTTTGATATATATGTATATATTGTTATAGGTTCGTGAATCAACCAGTGGCCAAGTCTTACTTCCCGACGAAGTAAAAATCTGTGAAAGTGAGTTATAGTCCCACTTTTAAAATGTAATATTTTTGGGATGAGAATACATGCAGGTTTTATAAATGATTTACAAAATAGACACAAGTACGTGAAACTACATTCTATGGTTGAATTATCGAAATCGAATATGCCCCTTTTTATTAAGTCTGGTAATCTAAGAATTAGGGAACAGACACCCTAATTGACGCGAATCCTAAAGATAGATCTATTGGGCCTAACAAACCCCATCCAAAGTACCGGATGCTTTAGTACTTCGAAATTTATATCATATCCGAAGGGTGTCCCGGAATGATGGGGATATTCTTATATATGCATCTTGTTATTGTCGGTTACCAGGTGTTCACCATATGAATGATTTTTATCTCTATGTATGGGATGTGTATTGAAATATGAAATCTTGTGGTCTATTATTATGATTTGATATATATAGGTTAAACCTATAACTCACCAACATTTTTTGTTGACGTTTTAAGCATGTTTATTCTCAGGTGATTATTAAGAGCTTCCGCTGTCGCATACTTAAATAAGGACGAGATTTGGAGTCCATGCTTGTATGATATTGTGTAAAAACTGCATTCAAGAAACTTATTTTGTTGTAACATATTTGTATTGTAAACCATTATGTAATGGTCGTGTGTAAACAGGATATTTTAGATTATCATTATTTGATAATCTACGTAAAGCTTTTTAAACCTTTATTGATGAAATAAAGGTTATGGTTTGTTTTAAAATGAATGCAGTCTTTGAAAAACGTCTCATATAGAGGTCAAAACCTCGCAACGAAATCAATTAATATGGAACGTTTTTAATCAATAAGAACGGGACATTTCAGCTTCCTGAGCAGCTTCTCAGGTAGCAGTGTATTCTAATTTTGTTGTAGATTGTGCAACAATGCTCTACTTTTTTGCTCTTCCAATTAATTGTCTTGTCCATCATGACAAAGACACATCCTGACTAGGATCGAGAATCATCTCGATCAATTTGGAAACTAGTATATGTATTATGGTTAATACTTAACTCCTTTTCCAAACCATCATAAACCAAGAACATATCTTTAGTACTCTATAAATACTTAAGAATGTTCTTAACAACAATCCAATTTTCTTAACCTAGATTTTATTGATAACGACTCGTCAAACTCAAAAACAACAAGACATCATTTTAGTACATAACAAGGCATTCATAATGGATCCTATAGGCGAAACATATGGGATACATTTCGTTCTTCTTATCTCATCATGTGTGATAAGACTTTGAGACTTGCTCAAGGTTATGCCCTTTTGCACATGCAATGTGTAGTGACCCGAACTTTTCCATGTTTATATATATTAATTGAGATTGATATTTATATGATTAAATGTTTCCAACATGTTAAGCAATCAAACTTGTTAAGACTTGATTAATTGAAATATGTTTCATATAGACAATTGACCACCCAAGTTGACCGGTGATTCACGAACGTTAAAACTTGTAAAAACTATATGATGACATATATATGGATATATATATATAGTTAACATGATACTATGATAAGTAAACATATCATTAAGTATATTAACAATGAACTACATATGTAAAAATAAGACTACTAACTTAATGATTTTTAAACGAGACATATATGTAACGATTATCGTTGTAAAGACATTTAATGTATATATATCATATTAAGATATATTCATACATGATAATATCATGATAATATAATAATTTAAAATCTCATTTGAAATTATAAACATTGGGTTAACAACATTTAACAAGATCGTTAACCTAAAGGTTTCAAAACAACACTTACATGTAACGACTAACGATGACTTAACGACTCAGTTAAAATGTATATACATGTAGTGTTTTAATATGTATTTATACACTTTTGAAAGACTTCAATACACTTATCAAAATACTTCTACTTAACAAAAATGCTTATAATTACATCCTCGTTCAGTTTCATCAACAATTCTACTCGTATGCACCCGTATTCGTACTCGTACAATACACAGCTTTTAGATGTATGTACTATTGGTATATACACTCCAATGATCAGCTCTTAGCAGCCCATGTGAGTCACCTAACACATGTGGGAACCATCATTTGGCAACTAGCATGAAATATCTCATAAAATTACAAAAATATGAGTAATCATTCATGACTTATTTACATGAAAACAAAATTACATATCCTTTATATCTAATCCATACACCAACGACCAAAAACACCTACAAACACTTTCATTCTTCAATTTTCTTCATCTAATTGATCTCTCTCAAGTTCTATCTTCAAGTTCTAAGTGTTCTTCATAAATTCCAAAAGTTCTAGTTTCATAAAATCAAGAATACTTTCAAGTTTGATAGCTCACTTCCAATCTTGTAAGGTGATCATCCAACCTCAAGAAATCTTTGTTTCTTACAGTAGGTTATCATTCTAATACAAGGTAATAATCATATTCAAACTTTGGTTCAATTTCTATAACTATAACAATCTTATTTCAAGTGATGATCTTACTTGAACTTGTTTTCGTGTCATGATTCTGCTTCAAGAACTTCGAGCCATCCAAGGATCCATTGAAGCTAGATCCATTTTTCTCTTTTCCAGTAGGTTTATCCAAGGAACTTAAGGTAGTAATGATGTTCATAACATCATTCGATTCATACATATAAAGCTATCTTATTCGAAGGTTTAAACTTGTAATCACTAGAACATAGTTTAGTTAATTCTAAACTTGTTCGCAAACAAAAGTTAATCCTTCTAACTTGACTTTTAAAATCAACTAAACACATGTTCTATATCTATATGATATGCTAACTTAATGATTTAAAACCTGGAAACACGAAAAACACCGTAAAACTGGATTTACGCCGTCGTAGTAACACCGCGGGCTGTTTTGGATTAGTTAATTAAAAACTATGATAAACTTTGATTTAAAAGTTGTTATTCTGAGAAAATGATTTTTATTATGAACATGAAACTATATCCAAAAATTATGGTTAAACTCAAAGTGGAAGTATGTTTTCTAAAATGGTCATCTAGACGTCGTTCTTTCGACTGAAATGACTACCTTTACAAAAACGACTTGTAACTTATTTTTCCGACTATAAACCTATACTTTTTCTGTTTAGATTCATAAAATAGAGTTCAATATGAAACCATAGCAATTTGATTCACTCAAAACGGATTTAAAATGAAGAAGTTATGGGTAAAACAAAATTGGATAATTTTTCTCATTTTAGCTACGTGAAAATTGGTAACAAATCTATTCCAACCATAACTTAATCAACTTATATTGTATATTATGTAATCTTGAGATACCATAGACACGTATACAATGTTTCGACCTATCATGTCGACACATCTATATATATTTCGGAACAACCATAGACACTCTATATGTGAATGTTGGAGTTAGCTATACAGGGTTGAGGTTGATTCCAAAATATATATAGTTTGAGTTGTGATCAATACTGAGATACGTATACACTGGGTCGTGGATTGATTCAAGATAATATTTATCGATTTATTTCTGTACATCTAACTGTGGACAACTAGTTGTAGGTTACTAACGAGGACAACTGACTTAATAAACTTAAAACATCAAAATATATTAAAAGTGTTGTAAATATATTTTGAACATACTTTGATATACATGTATATATTGTTATAGGTTCGTGAATCAACCAGTAGCCAAGTCTTACTTCCCGACGAAGTAAAAATCTGTGAAAGTGAGTTATAGTCCCACTTTTAAAATCTAATATTTTTGAGATGAGAATACATGCAGGTTTTATAAATGATTTACAAAATAGACACAAGTACGTGAAACTACATTCTATGGTTGAATTATCGAAATCGAATATGCCCCTTTTTATTAAGTCTGGTAATCTAAGAATTAGGGAACAGACACCCTAATTGACGCGAATCCTAAAGATAGATCTATTGGGCCTAACAAACCCCATCCAAAGTACCGTATGCTTTAGTACTTCGAAATTTATATCATATCCGAAGGGTGTCCCGGAATGATGGGGATATTCTTATATATGCATCTTGTTAATGTCGGTTACCAGGTGTTCACCATATGAATGATTTTTATCTCTATGTATGGGATGTGTATTGAAATATGAAATCTTGTGGTCTATTATTATGATTTGATATATATAGGTTAAACCTATAACTCACCAACATTTTTGTTGACGTTTTAAGCATGTTTATTCTCAGGTGATTATTAAGAGCTTCCGCTGTCGCATACTTAAATAAGGACGAGATTTGGAGTCCATGCTTGTATGATATTGTGTAAAAACTGCATTCAAGAAACTTATTTTGTTGTAACATAGTTGTATTGTAAACCATTATGTAATGGTCGAGTGTAAACAGGATATTTTAGATTATCATTATTTGATAATCTACGTAAAGCTTTTTAAAACCTTTATCTATGAAATAAAGGTTATGGTTTGTTTTAAAAATGAATGCAGTCTTTGAAAAACGTCTCATATAGAGGTCAAAACCTCGCAACGAAATCAATTAATATGGAACATTTTTAATCAATAAGAACGGGACATTTCAGTTGGTATCCGAGCGTTGGTCTTAGAGAACCAGAATTTTGCAATAGTGTGTCTTATCCAGTTTGTTAGGATGCATTAGTGAGTCTGGACTTCGACCGTGTTTACTTGAAAAATGATTGCTTAACAAATTTTGTTGGAAACTATATATTTTTAACATGTGAATATTATGTGATATATTAATCTCTTAACGCGTTTGATATTATGTGATAGATGTCTACCTCTAGAACATGTCCCATTGACTCACCTAATAATAATGAAGAGTCAAATGTAAATTGGAATGATTCGTGGACTGATTCACAAGTTCCCGAAGAGGAACCGGAAGAAGAGTCAGAACCGGAAGAAGAATCGGAATCGGATGAAGAAATATAACCGGTGGGGGAAATAATAAAACGGTTAAGTAAAAGAAAATCCTCAACCAACCGACCAAGGTTAATTATGGTCAATGGTGTTTCCGCCAAGGAAGCAAAATATTGGGAGGATTACCAATTCTCCGATGAATCGAATTCCGACGAGAATTCCGATGATGTTATAGAAATTACCCCAACTGAATTTAAAAAGGCAAAAGAAAATAATAAGAGAAAGGGCATAAAAATAGAGAAATCTAATTCCAACCCCGATGAACTTTATATGTATCGTCAACCCCCGAAGTCCTTAAGTTGTAACAATAACCCGGGAACCTCTAAACCACCAGGTTTTTCTAAACCAATGTGGATCACGACGGCTCATATTAGGGGAACATCATATATCCCTAGAAACTTGGCAAAACGAACCAAAACTGAAGAAGAAGAAACAAGCGAGTCGGAATAAGATAGTTGTATTCGTGTGGTGTAATATATGTAATATAGTGTGCTTATGCTTTATGATATATGTAAAAATTGCTTGTATTAATAAGTATTTTTTTTTTATGAATCTAACTCTTGTCTATTTTACAGTATAAAAACACAAAATGGATAGACAACCCAATATTTTAAGAGACCTACCCGGAGACATGATTGATGAAATCTTGTCTAGAGTCGGTCAGAATTCTTCGGCACAACTATTTAATGCGAGATCAGTTTGTAAGACATTCGAAGAACGTTCCAAGAATGCCTTGGTTTATAAAAGGCTTTCGTTCGAAAGATGGGGGATATCACATTGGGAAATCCATAAGTTACGATGTGTTTACTTTGACGCATATATTGCGGGGAACCCAAATGCTATTTTACGCAATGGGTTAAGAAATTATTTTGACTCAATATATCCGAATATTGGACTTCCTGATTTAGAAAAAGCGGCTAACATGCAACATAAAGAAGCATGTTATGCTTACGGATTAGTAATGTTCGCTTCTCACCAAAGTGAGAACAAGAACATCGGGCTACAACTATTAAACAAACGTTCCCACAAGTGACGGAGTCGGTAATTGGGGTAAGAAATGAGGTTTTTAGATTGTTACGGGACTGTTGGACATTACCTAACCCTCGTCCCTTTGACGACGTTACAACACGCTGTCTTATCAACGGCCATAATGGTTATGTTCCACAAGACCAAGGATGGGAAGTAATCCTAGTAAAACCAGAATGCATGACTTGTTTCTGGACGTATGAATTACGTGTCTTTATTGCCTTTGTTGAACGACTTGTGTACTAGCTAGAATTATCTTCACAACCATCTTGTATCAAATTTATTGTGTGCTATATTTCATGCTATATGTAAAATAAGCGGTATTGTAAGTTTGTAAAATATTGTGTAAAAGTTTGAACGCGAAATATTATTATAATCAATTTTTCATATAGAATTGTAGTAGTTGAATTGTATATTAGCTACTAAGTATGAACTTAACGGGTAGGTACTACCCGAATTTAAACTTATAAAACGCTAATATGAAGAAAAAGCTTTTATAAATGAGTTCATATTATGCTACGAAATACTATTAACTACTCTTAAAATTCTGTATGATTAACTTGTTCCATTTAATTATTTTGAAGGAAACGGCACCGACTACTCGACACACCGTGAATATGAATGAAGAGGAATTCCGTACTTTTCTAGCTTCAAACATAGCCGCAGTACAGACTGCACTACATACCAACAATAACCTTGGATCTAGCAGTACAGGAAATCGTGTAGGATACACCTACAAAGAATTCACTGCCTGCAAACCTTTGGAATTTGATGGAACCGAAGGACCGATCGGATTGAAATGGTGGACCGAGAAGGTCGAATCGGTGTTTGTCATAAGTAAGTGTACTGAAGAGGACAAAGTAAAGTACGCTACGCATACCTTCACAGGTTCTGCGTTAACATGGTGGAATACCTATCTAGAGCAAGTGGGACAAGACGATGCGTACGCACTACCGTGGTCAGCATTCAAGCACTTGATGAACGAGAAGTACCGTCCCAGAACCGAGGTCAATAAGCTCAAGACAGAACTTAGAGGGTTACGAACCCAAGGATTTGATATTACCACGTACGAAAGACGATTCACAGAATTGTGCCTATTGTGTCCGGGAGCATTCGAAGATGAGGAAGAGAAGATCGACGCGTTTGTGAAAGGATTACCGGAAAGAATCCAAGAAGATATAAGTTCACACGAGCCCGCCTCCATACAACAGGCATGTAGAATGGCTCACAAACTCGTGAACCAGATTTGAAGAAAGAATTAAAGAACAGACTGCTGAAGAGGCCAATGTGAAGCAAGTCAAAAGAAAGTGGGAGGAAAACGGTGATAAGAATCACCAATACAACAACAACAGCAATTACATCAATAATCACAACAATTATCCCAACAATCGCAACATCAATCGCAACTACAACAAACGGCCCAACGACAACAACAACAACAACAACAGCAACTACAACAATCATCCCAACAACAATAATAACCGCAACAACAACAACAATCAGAAGCAGCTATGCCAAAGGTGTGAAAAGAATCACTCGGGGTTCTGCACCAAATTTTGCAACAAGTGTAAAAGAAATGGTCATAGCGTGGCGAAGTGTGAGGTCTACGGACCAGGAGTTAATAGAACGAAAGGAACAAATGGTGTCGGAACGAGTAATGGCGGAGCAAGTAGTGTCGGAGCAAGTTATGCCAATGTAGTTTGTTATAAATGTGGAAAACCGGGCCACATTATTAGAAATTGCCCGAACCAGGAGAACACGAATGGACAAGGCCGTGGAAGAGTTTTCAATATTAATGCGGCAGAGGCACAGGAAGACCCGGAGCTTGTTACGGGTATGTTTCTTATTGACAATAAATCTGCTTACGTTTTATTTGATTCGGGTACGGATAGAAGCTATATGAGTAGAGATTTTTGTGCTAAATTAAGTTGTCCATTGACGCCTTTGGATAGTAAATTTTTACTCGAATTAGCAAATGGTAAATTAATTTCAGCAGATAATATATGTCGGAATCGAGAAATTAAACTGGTTAGCGAAACATTTAAGATTGATTTGATACCAGTAGAGTTAGGGAGTTTTGATGTGATAATCGGTATGGACTGGTTGAAAGAAGTGAAAGCGGAGATCGTTTGTTACAAAAATACAATTCGCATTATACGAGAAAAAGGAAAACCCTTAATGGTGTACGGAGAAAAGGGCAACACGAAGCTACATCTTATTAGTAATTTGAAGGCACAAAAACTAATAAGAAAAGGTTGCTATGCTATTCTAGCACACGTCGAGAAAGTACAAACTGAAGAAAAGAGCATCAATGATGTTCCCGTCGCAATAGAATTTCCTGATGTATTTCCGAAATAATTACCGGGATTACCCCCACATCGATCCGTTGAATTTCAAATAGATCTTGTACCAGGAGCTGCACCAATAGCTCGTGCTCCTTACAGACTCGCACCCAGCGAGATGAAAGAACTACAAAGCCAATTACAAGAACTTTTAGAGCGTGGTTTCATTCGACCAAGCACATCACCGTGGGGAGCTCCTGTTTTGTTTGTCAAGAAGAAAGATGGTACATTCAGGTTGTGTATCGACTACCGAGAGTTGAAAAAACTTACCATCAAGAACCGCTACCCACTACCGAGAATCGATGACTTATTTGATCAACTACAAGGCTCGTCTGTTTATTCAAAGATTGACTTACGTTCCGGGTATCATCAAATGCGGGTAAAAGAAGATGATATTCCAAAGACTGCTTTCAGAACACGTTACGGTCATTACGAGTTTATGGTCATGCCGTTTGGTTTAACTAATGCACCAGCTGTGTTCATGGACCTTATGAACCGAATGTGTGGACCATACCTTGACAAGTTTGTCATTGTTTTCATTGATGACATACTTATTTACTCAAAGAATGACCAAGAACACGGTGAACATTTGAGAAAGGTGTTAGAAGTATTGAGGAAGGAAGAATTGTACGCTAAGTTTTCAAAGTGTGCATTTTGGTTGGAAGAAGTTCAATTCCTCGGTCACATAGTGAACAAAGAAGGTATTAAGGTGGATCCGGCAAAGATAGAAACTGTTGAAAAGTAGGAAACCCCGAAAACTCTGAAATACATACGCCAGTTTTTAGGACTAGCTGGTTACTACAGAAGGTTCATCCAAGACTTTTCCAGAATAGCAAAACCCTTGACTGCATTAACGCATAAAGGGAAGAAATTTGAATGGAATGATGAACAAGAGAAAGCGTTTCAGTTATTGAAGAAAAAGCTAACTACGGCACCTATATTGTCATTGCCTGAAGGGAATGATGATTTTGTGATTTATTGTGATGCATCAAAGCAAGGTCTCGGTTGTGTATTAATGCAACGAATGAAGGTGATTGCTTATGCGTCTAGACAATTGAAGATTCACGAACAAAATTATACGACGCATGATTTGGAATTAGGCGCGGTTGTTTTTACATTAAAGACTTGGAGGCACTACTTATATGGGGTCAAAAGTATTATATATACCGACCACAAAAGTCTTCAACACATATTTAATCAGAAACAACTGAATATGAGGCAGCGTAGGTGGATTGAATTATTGAATGATTACGACTTTGAGATTCGTTACCACCCGGGGAAGGCAAATGTGGTAGCCGATGCCTTGAGCAGGAAGGACAGAGAACCCATTCGAGTAAAATCTATGAATATAATGATTCATAATAACATTACTACTCAAATAAAGGAGGCGCAACAAGGAGTTTTAAAAGAGGAAAATTTAAAGGATGAAATACCCAAAGGATCGGAGAAGCATCTTAATATTCGGGAAGACGGAACCCGGTATAGGGTTGAAAGGATTTGGGTACCAAAATTTGGAGATATGAGAGAAATGGTACTTAGAGAAGCTCATAAAACCAGATACTCAATACATCCTGGAACGGGGAAGATGTACAAGGATCTCAAGAAACATTTTTGGTGGCCGGGTATGAAAGCCGATGTTGCTAAATACGTAGGAGAATGTTTGACGTGTTCTAAGGTCAAAGCTAAGCATCAGAAACCATCAGGTCTACTTCAACAACCCGAAATCCCGGAATGAAAATGGGAAAACATTACCATAGATTTCATCACTAAATTGCCAAGGACTGCAAGTGGTTTTGATACTATTTGGGTAATAGTTGATCGTCTCACCAAATCAGCACACTTCCTGCCAATAAGAGAAGATGACAAGATGGAGAAGTTAGCACGACTGTATTGAAGGAAGTCGTCTCCAGACACATGTGGGAACCATCATTTGGCAACTAGCATGAAATATCTCATAAAATTACAAAAATATGAGTAATCATTCATGACTTATTTACATGAAAACAAAATTACATATCCTTTATATCTAATCCATACACCAACGACCAAAAACACCTACAAACACTTTCATTCTTCAATTTTCTTCATCTAATTGATCTCTCTCAAGTTCTATCTTCAAGTTCTAAGTGTTCTTCATAAATTCCAAAAGTTCTAGTTTCATAAAATCAAGAATACTTTCAAGTTTGCTAGCTCACTTCCAATCTTGTAAGGTGATCATCCAACCTCAAGAAATCTTTGTTTCTTACAGTAGGTTATCATTCTAATACAAGGTAATAATCATATTCAAACTTTGGTTCAATTTCTATAACTATAACAATCTTATTTCAAGTGATGATCTTACTTGAACTTGTTTTCGTGTCATGATTCTGCTTCAAGAACTTCGAGCCATCCAAGGATCCATTGAAGCTAGATCCATTTTTCTCTTTTCCAGTAGGTTTATCCAAGGAACTTAAGGTAGTAATGATGTTCATAACATCATTCGATTCATACATATAAATCTATCTTATTCGAAGGTTTAAACTTGTAATCACTAGAACATAGTTTAGTTAATTCTAAACTTGTTCGCAAACAAAAGTTAATCCTTCTAACATGACTTTTAAAATCAACTAAACACATGTTCTATATCTATATGATATGCTAACTTAATGATTTAAAACCTGGAAACACGAAAAACACCGTAAAACTGGATTTACGCCGTCGTAGTAACACCGCGGGTTGTTTTGGATTAGTTAATTAAAAACTATGATAAACTTTGATTTAAAAGTTGTTATTCTTAGAAAATGATTTTTATTATGAACATGAAACTATATCCAAAAATTATGGTTAAACTCAAAGTGGAAGTATGTTTTCTAAAATGGTCATCTAGACGTCGTTCTTTCGACTGAAATGACTACCTTTACAAAAACAACTTGTAACTTATTTTTCCGACTATAAACCTATACTTTTACTGTTTAGATTCATAAAATAGAGTTCAATATGAAACCATAGCAATTTGATTCACTCAAAACGGATTTAAAATGAAGAAGTTATGGGTAAAACAAGATTGGATAATTTTTCTCATTTTAGCTACGTGAAAATTGGTAACAAATCTATTCCAACCATAACTTAATCAACTTGTATTGTATATTATGTAATCTTGAGATACAATAGACACGTATACAATGTTTCAACCTATCATGTCGACACATCTATATATATTTCGGAACAACCATAGACACTATATGTGAATGTTGGAGTTAGCTATACAGGGTTGAGGTTGATTCCAAAATATATATAGTTTGAGTTGTGATCAATACTGAGATACGTATACACTGGGTCGTGGATTGATTCCAGATAATATTTATCGATTTATTTCTGTACATCTAACTGTGGACAACTAGTTGTAGGTTACTAACGAGGACAACTGACTTAATAAACTTAAAACATCAAAATATATTAAAAGTGTTGTAAATATATTTTGAACATACTTTGATATACATGTATATATTGTTATAGGTTCGTGAATCAACCAGTGGCCAAGTCTTACTTCCCGACGAAGTAAAAATCTGTGAAAGTGAGTTATAGTCCCACTTTTAAAATCTAATATTTTTGAGATGAGAATACATGCAGGTTTTATAAATGATTTACAAAATAGACACAAGTACGTGAAACTACATTCTATGGTTGAATTATCGAAATCGAATATGCCCCTTTTTATTAAGTCTGGTAATCTAAGAATTAGGGAACAGACACCCTAATTGACGCGAATCCTAAAGATAGATCTATTGGGCCTAACAAACCCCATCCAAAGTACCGGATGCTTTAGTACTTCGAAATTTATATCATATCCGAAGGGTGTCCAGGAATGATGGGGATATTCTTATATATACATCTTGTTAATGTCGGTTACCAGGTGTTCACCATATGAATGATTTTTATCTCTATGTATGGGATGTGTATTGAAATATGATATCTTGTGGTCTATTATTATGATTTGATATATATAGGTTAAACCTATAACTCACCAACATTTTTGTTGACGTTTTAAGCATGTTTATTCTCATGTGATTATTAAGAGCTTCCGCTGTCGCATACTTAAATAAGGACGAGATTTGGAGTCCATGCTTGTATGATATTGTGTAAAAACTGCATTCAAGAAACTTATTTTGTTGTAACATAGTTGTATTGTAAACCATTATGTAATGGTCGTGTGTAAACAGGATATTTTAGATTATCATTATTTGATAATCTACGTAAAGCTTTTTAAAACCTTTATCTATGAAATAAAGGTTATGGTTTGTTTTAAAAATGAATGCAGTCTTTGAAAAACGTCTCATATAGAGGTCAAAACCTCGCAACGAAATCAATTAATATGGAACGTTTTTAATCAATAAGAACGGGACATTTCACAATGCTCCAAGGTTAGAGTAATGCATGCTAAATCTCTGCAAGATAAGATATGTACATTAATTCAAACCCATAAGTCATTTGAATCTATTTCTATAGATCATGATTCCAAGTATATAAGTAGCTTCTCCAAGATCATTTATGAAAAAAAAAACGTTTTCAAGCCAAGACTTGACATCTTGCAAGTTGAAATGTTATTTCCAATAAACAGTATGTCATCAATATGAAAGATCAAGAAGACTACTTTGCTCCCACTAGATTTAATGTAAACACTAAGCTCATCTTGTTTTTGAGAAAAACCAAACTCTTTGATATTCTCATCAAACTTAAGATTCTACCTCCTGAATGTTTGCTTTAATCCATAAATGGATTTTAGAAGCTTGCATACTATATTAGGATTCTTAGAATATATAGATCCTTTCGGCTGAACCATATATACATCCTCGCTTAGGTCGTCAATAAAAAAGAGATTATGATATCCATTTACCATACTTCATAATCATGAAAAGTAGATATGGCAATAAGTATCCTAAATTATAAAGCTCGCGATCAGTGGAAAAGTTTCATCATAACCTTTTGCCACGAATCGAGCTTTAAAAGTGTTTACATTACCGTCCATGCTAGTCTTCTCTTTGAAGACTCATTTACACCCCATTGTCTTACAATGGGGTGGAAGATCAATCAAGTCACATACTTTATTATCTTTCATGGACTGCATATTTGCATTCATAGTATCTCGCCATTTTTAAGATTCGTGATCTTATATGGCCTCAACGTAGCTAGATGGTTCATAATCCTCTAGGTAAGGTTCATCTGAATTAATCAGATAATCAAACCTCTTATGCCGATGAGGAGTTCTACCATTTCTATGAAGTTCATGTGCAACACGTTATGACTCACCAACAGTGTGTTTAGCTTCAACGTGCGGTTGGCTAGTGCCTTCAGAAGGTATGTCACTTTGTGATTCTTGAATTTCTTCAAGATCTACTTTACTCCCACTGACTTCTTATAAGAGAAGATCTCTTTCAAAGAATTCAGCAAACCGAGCAGTGAACACTTTGTTTTCAGCTTGGTAGTAGAAGTAGTAACCCATTGTTTCCTTTGGTATCTCATAAAGTAAAATTTAGTACTTCGGGGTTTTAATTTGTTTGAAGTGTCATGCTTCACATACGCTTCACAACCCCATAATTTCAAATAAGACAACTTGGGAATCTTCCCATGCCATACTTCATATGGTGTCTTTTCTACCTTCTTGGTTGGAACCATATTGAGTATGCTTGCAGCATACTCTAATGCATAACCCCAAAAAGATGGTGGTAGAGTAGTCAGACTCATCATAGATCAAACCATATCAAGTAAAGTTCGATTCCTCCATTCAGACTCACCATTGAGTAATGGTGTGTGAGGTGGAATGAATTGTAAGACAATAACACAATTCTACAGGTGGTCCAAAAACTCTTGACTCATATACTCAGTTCATCCATCAGAGTGAAGTGATTTAATGATATTTCCAAGCTGACTCTTTACTTCATTTTGAAAGACTTTTAAACATTTCAAAAACTTCATGTTTATGTTTCAGCAATTAAAACATAACCATATCTACTATAGCCATCGGTTATTGTAATGAAGTAAGACTTACCATTTCTAGACATTGTTCTAAAGGGCCACATACATCAATATGTATTTGAAACAACCCAACCCGTATTCCATACGATAATTTTTTTTTATAATACACATTTATGCGCCAATTAAATATGTAAACCATTCCACAAGTTCCATTTAAACGTACATCAATTTAAATGTTTACAAAAGGCACGAAAGCCATTAATTAAGTTTAATACAAGTTTGACCCACTACAATTGATAGTTTATAATCCAAATGACACCCGAGCATGGTTTGGGGCTAAACTACCCAAAACGTTAGGCCAACTTCGAAGAGCTAACACCAAAAGCACCCCCCGATAACATAAGCGGGAGACCACTAGTCCAAACGTATGCCCTTACCCTTGTGCAAGCCGGAACCTATAAAATGGTAAACAACGAGAGGGTAAGCAAGGCTTAGTGAGTGCAACAATTATACATACATATATATAACCTACTTACTTGCAAACACTTACCAAATCCGCATACATACTAGTTACATAATTAGCATACCTTTCACATGTACAACGCTAAGTATCACGATAACAAGGCTAGTATAACAATAGCTTATAACACAACAATACAATATGCTAAAACACAAGTATAACGATGATGTTCACAACATCCGTAGTACTCAAGATCTCAAGGCTAGCCCAACGAATGGTATCGTCAACATCGAACTTAAATCCCATTCGCCTATATTAATGTGGTATCGTCAACTCCGAACTTTAAACCCACATATGAGGTATCATCAACAACGAACTTTAAACCCTCATCAACGTCACTACAAAAATCGTATGGCATCGTCAACATCGAACTTTAATTCCATACGTATGAGGTGTCATCAACAACGAACTTTAAACCCTCATCCACAACGTAATATACTCTTGGGTATGGTATCGTCAACATCGAACTTTAACCCATACCCCACAAGCAAATAAATCATATACATGCATATATAATTATTCCACTCACCTTAACACTTCGGTGGTGATTTAAATGCTTCCGTACACCTCGAGCAAAGTACCTAATACATAGGTACACATTCAATACACAACTAGTGGCATTTACCACATTACTTACACTTTGAGCATTTAATGACCCAAATCGCATTAAATGGCTCAACCACACCCAAAACCGTCCTTAAATGCCAAGACTCATATTAAATCGCCAAAGCTAGTGATTTAAAGTCTACTAACTTTAACTAGCACAACCTAAGGTAATTCATACCCATCTCACCCAAACTAGGTCAACATTACCCATTTTGACTCATTTTAACACTTTGACTCACAAACTAGTCATACTTAGTTCATTAACTATTTTTATCATCATTAACAAGTGTATTAGTGACAAAGAACCCATTAACACTTTCAACTTCAAATCTCAAGTCCAAACCCTAGATTATAGTTACTTAGGGTTTCCTTTCATCAACACAACCCAAGTTCACCCATTTTAACCCCAAGTGGGTCACATAAGTTTCAAATGAACCAAAACCCTAGCATAACTAATTAAAACTCGAAACATAGAGTTAGAACTTACCGAGACTACCAACGCGTAGCTAGAGACACAAGGAACAACTTTAATTCTTGCTCCAAAGATCAACCCTCAATCCTTCACTCTCAAATCTCACTTTTAATCCAAATGGGTTTTAAGTTTTGGGAGAGAAAATGGAGAGAAAAGAGAAAAAGAAATGAATTAAATGGATATGTGGTGGAGAGTTAATGCTCCCATCAGATCCACATGTCAATTTACCATTTTGCCCCTTAAAATCCCTTAAATTGAGTTAAGTCCGACACCAGTTCAGCAGAACTATCGCGGCCGGACTCAATAGTCGCGGCACGACACATAAAGGGAAAATAGACCCTTCTTAATCCATTCCCTGATCCAGGTTTGCTTTATATGCCGCGGCGCGGACCCAATCGTCGCGGCGCGGCCTAAGGCTGTATCTGGACAGCTCGACCAATTTAAACAATTTTCGATTCTATTTAATTTGTTCATGCCAAATTTGCTCCCTATAATCACCTAGCCTTCAACAATAGTCTCACAAGACTTAACGCTAACCAAACCCATGTTTAAACTTATATATACACACATTAAGTATACATATATGTATGTATATATGTATATATATATATATATATATATATATATATATATATATATATACACATGTATTCATACATTTACGCATAAGCTAACGAGTTATAGACGTACAAGAGATTAAGTAAGTACCTTTCGATACGTACGGGAAAACGGGATGTTACAACTCTCCCCCACTTGAATTGGAGCGCGTCCTCGTGATCCAAGCCGCATGACAAGAAGGAAGATAAACCAACACAAACTCTTCGGGCTCCCAAGTAAACTCGGAACCCTTACTACGATGCCATTGAACTTTAAAAGTCCTAACCTCTTTATGTCTCAACCTTTTGACCTTCTCATCGAGTATCGCAATCGGTTCCTCGATATACTCTAACTTATTATTTAGCTCAATCTCGTCTAATGGCACCCAAGATGACTCATCTGCAAGACACTTACGGAGGTGGGAAACATGAAATGTATTATGGATCCCCGCAAGCTCTTCGGGTAATTCCAAACGATACGCGACTTCACCAACACGAGCTAAAACCTTAAACGGCCCAATAAACCGAGGAGCTAACTTTCCTCGTTTCCAGAATCGAATAATACCTTTCCATGGCGAAACCTTAAGCATCACCATGTCACCATCTTGAAATTCGATCGTTCGCCTACGTTTGTCGGCATACGACTTTTGCCTATCTTGAGCCTTCTTCAAATGCTCTCGAATCACATCAATCTTGCTATTCGTCTCTAAAATAAAATCGGTACTCCCGATTTCCTTTTGTCCCACTTCACCCCAACAAATCGGGGTTCGACACTTACGCCCATAAAGCATCTCATAAGGTGGCATCCCAATACTAGTATGATAACTATTATTGTACGAGAATTCCACCAAAGGTAAGTGCTCGTCCCAACTACCACCAAAATCGATAATGCACGCACGTAACATATCTTCCAAAGTTTGATTCGTACGTTCGGTTTTACCGTCTGTTTGAGGATGATACGCCGTGCTGAATTTCAATTGTGTACCCATATCCTCATGAAACTTTTCCCAAAATCGAGATGTAAAACGAGTATCTCGATCCGAAACAATCGATATAGGAATGCCGTGTCGAGAGATGACTTCCTTGATAAACAACTTAGCCAAGGTCTCCGACGATATCGCTTCCTTAATGGGAAGAAACAAAGCGCTTTTCGTCAATCGATCTACTATAACCCAAATCGAATCAAACTGGGTTCTCGCCATTTTAGGTAACTTTGTGATGAAATCCATGGTAATGTGCTCCCATTTCCATTTTGGGATTTCTAACGGTTGTAACTTACCATACGGCTTTTGATGCTCGGCCTTAACTTGCAAACACGTGACGCATTGCTCAACATACTTCACGACATCACGTTTCATGCCCGGCCACCAATAATCTTTCCTTAAATCAAGATACACTTTCGTCGCGCCCGGATGAATGGAATACTTTGACTTATGTGCTTCATCGAGTAGCACTTGTCGGTAATCACCCATCTTAGGCACCCACACTCTTCCTTGAAAAGACAACAAACCACGCGAGCCCATAGTAATGAACTCCGATTGTCCCACAATTCGCTCCGCATGCTTGTTATGAATGTAAGCCTCTATTTGAATCACACCGAGTTTTTCAAGAAAATCGTTAGTAATAATTATACGTAACAATCCCAATCGTAACACCGGGTGATGACTCTTTCGACTTAACGCATCCACGACCACATTCGCTTTGCCCGGATGATAAAGTATTTCACAATCATAATCTTTCACCACATCTATCCACCTACGTTGACGATGATTCAAATCTCGTTGATTAAAGAGGTATTTCAAACTCTTATGATCCGAATAAATCGTACACTTGACACCATACAAGTAATGGTGCCAAATTTTCAACGCATGCACAACTGCCACCAACTCAAGATCATGAGTCGGATATCTCGTCTCGTGTTCCTTTAATTGTCGAGAGGCATAAGCGATGACTTTACCTCTTTGCATTAGAACACACCCGAGTCCAATTAACGAAGCATCACAATAAACCGTCATGTCTTCCACTCCTTCCGGCAACACTAATACCGGTGCTTAACACAACTTCTCTTTTAGCAATTGAAAAGCAATTTCTTGCTCGTTCTCCCAATTAAATCTCGCGTTCTTCCTTATCAACTTCGTCAAAGAAGAAGCAATTTTTGAAAAGTCTTGGATAAACCGATGATAATAACCGGCCAATCCGAGAAAACTTCGGACCTCCGTAGGCGTAGTCGGTTGTCTCCAACTCTTCACCGTCTCTATCTTTCCCGGATCCACTTGAATACTCTCCTTGTTCACAATATGACCAAGGAATTGAACTTCCCTTAGCCAAAATTCACATTTGGAGAACTTAGCATACAACTTCTCCTTTCGTAATGTCTTCAATACTTCACGTAAATGACGTTCATGTTCGTTCATACTCTTTGTATAAACAAGTATGTCGTCAATGAACACAATTACCGACTTGTCCAACATAGGTTGGCACACTCGGTTCATAAGATCCATGAATGCCGCCGGTGCATTCGTAAGACCAAAAGGCATAACTACGAACTCAAAATGCCCATAACGCGTTCAAAAAGCCGTTTTCTCAATATCTTCCTCACGGACCCGCATTTGGTGATAGCCGGACCGTAGGTCGATTTTAGAGAAATACGTCACACCTTGGAGTTGGTCAAACAAATCGTCAATCCTAGGCAATGGATAACGATTTTTGATTGTCACCTTATTTAACTCTCGATAATCGATGCACATCCGCATACTACCATCCTTTTTTTTCACGAATAAAACCGGAGCGCCCCATGGAGAAGCACTCGGTCGAATAAAACCCTTCTCAAGCAACTCTTGGGTTTGATTTAACAACTCTTGCATTTCCGTTGGTGCTAAACGATAAGGAGTTTTAGCAATGGGAGTAGCTCCCGGAACCAACTCAATGCGAAATTCAACTTGTCTTTCCGCCGGAACACCCGGTAACTCATTCGGAAAAACGTCTTTGAATTCATTAACTACCGGAATTTCATGAATAGGGGGTGGCTCATCACGAGTATCAACAAAATGGGTAAGAAAAGCCATGCCACCACTAACAAGAAAACGTCGTGCCCGCGCAAAAGAACATATTGGCACAAGTCTTCTTCGCTTTTCGCCATGAATAATTAACTCTCCCCCTCTAGGGGTCTTCACACGAATAAACTTCTCATGGCACACGATATCGGCTCTATTACGATCGAGCCAATCCATACCAACAACGATATCAAAATCGCCCAAAGTCATAGGGATGAGATCAATTTTAAAGTTTTTGGCACCAAAAACGACATCACAATTCTTACACACATCAACCACTAGCACCGTCTTGCCGTCCACTATTTTGACTTCTACCAGACGACTTAACTTAGCTAACGGTCTATCAAGTTTAGACACAAATTTTGGAGACACAAACGACAAATTTGCACCGCTATCAAAAAGAATCCTTGCCGGATTAGAATTAACCAAGAAGGTACCTAAGACAACTTCATTGGATTGCTTGGCTTCGTCGTTAGTCATCAAATAGTTTCGACCTCGAGCCGTACCCGCCGCCTTTTCTAGCCTTTTAACATTATCGTTGTTCAAATCAGGACACTCTGACTTTCGGTGTCCTTCTTTGTTGCAATTAAAACAAGTGAGCTTGTTTGTTGAATTTGGATTCGGAAAATCTCGAGCCATATGTCCACGTACCCCACAATTGTAGCAAGTAGGGACAAAGTTCCCAAAACCACCGGTAGCGCCCTTCTTCACACTATTGACACTTTCGGAACCCTTTTTGTTCTTGTTCTTTTTATTTGAAAAATTCAAATAACATGAACCTTCAAACTTTCTTTTTGAAAAAGTGAAATCGCTTTTTCTTGGAACCTCTGGCTCAAAACCCCGAGCCAACTCGAATAGCTCTTCAAAAGTCTTAGCCATTCCCCGACTAATCTTACCCTTGAACTCGTCGTTCAAGGTACGGTAGAAATCTTTCATTAGCTTGTGATCGTCACCAACATATTCCGGGCAAAAACGAGTCTTTGCCAAAAAGGTAGACTTGAGAGTAACCAAGTCCATTGAACCTTGTTGCAAATGATGCAACTCGTCCCGGATTCTATCAAGGTCGGAAGAAGTTCGGTATTCTTGAAAAAATTCCTTCTTAAACTCCTCCCATGTCAAGCTCATACATTGCTCTTCACCATACAAATTGATTTTATCGTCCCACCACAACTTGCCTTCTTCACGTAACATGCTAGACCCATACCTCGTCTTCTTCTCGGGAGGACACTCCGCGGTACGGAACGCCCCCTCGATATCGGAAATCCAACAAGTGCTTTTCAATGGATCCCTCACCCCATTAAACATCGGAGGTTGAGTATCCTTGAAATTTTTGTAGTAGAAGTCACGTCTTCCTTCACCTCCTTCACCACGAGGATAAATGTTTCTAGCTTCAAGAGCCTCTTCGATAGTGGCCTTCATTCGTTCATTTATCAAATCGGTCACTTGTCCATCGACCGAATCTTGGAAGACCTTTCGGACATTCGTAAGAAAATCCGCTTTTAACTTTTTAAAGACGGCCTCAACCTTGGCCAAAAATTCGGGGTCCTCGCTTGTACCACCGATATCATTATCGTGTCTGTTTCTCGTCTTCATTCTATAAAACGGAAAGGGTTAAACCATGAACGAAAAGCATAACACGTAAGTATATACATGCGTACCACACTACCCCATCTTGCTCAACAATCGTCGTACATTACTCGTTTGACACGATTTGCACCCGTAACAATGGTAGCTAATCGTTGTTACGCGAGCACGTCGCATTAACTTGCTAGTACAACGTCTGTCTTGCTTGATGATTGCTAAACACAACACAACACAATTAGCACAACGTTAGCTCACATAAACCAAAGCACTAACAATTCCCGATTAGACCCAAAGTCCTACAAGTCCAGCATAAAGCGCTCACACAATAAAGTTTAAGTCTAGAAACCTATCTCGAGTCGCCTAAATCCCTTAGACCATGCTCTGATACCACTTGAAACAACCCAACCCGTATTCCATACGATAAATATTTTTTTTTATAATACACATTTATGCTCCAATTAAATATGTAAACCATTTCAAAAGTTCCATTTAAACGTACATCAATTTAAATGTTTACAAAAGGCACGAAAGCCATTAATTAAGTTTAATACAAGTTTGATCCACTACAATTGATAGTTTATAATCTAAATGACACTCGAGCATGGTTTGGGGCTAAACTACCCAAAACGTTAGGCCAACTTCGAAGAGCTAACACCAAAAGCACCCCCCGACAACATAAGCGGGAGACCACTAGTCCAAACATATGCCTTACCCTTGTCCAAGACGGAACCTATAAAATGGTAAACAACGAGAGGGTAAGCAAGGCTTAGTGAGTGCAACAATTATACATACATATATATAACCTACTTACTTGCAAACACTTACCAAATCCGCATACATACTAGTTACATAATTAGCATACCTTTCACATGTATAAAGCTAAGTATCATGATAACAAGGCTAGTATAACAATAGCTTCTAACACAACAATACAATATGCTAAAACACAAGTATAACGATGATGTTCACAACATCCGTAGTACTCAAGATCTCAAGGCTAGCCCAATGAATGGTATCGTCAATATCGAACTTAAATCCCATTCGCCTATATTAATGTGGTATCGTCAACACCGAACTTTAAACCCATATATGAGGTATCGTCAACAACGAACTTTAAACCCTCATCAACGTGACTACAAAAATCGTATGGCATCGTCAACATCTAACTTTAATTCCATACGTATGAGGTATCGTCAACAACGAACTTTAAAACCTCATCCACAACGTAATATACTCTAGGGTATGGTATCGTCAACATCGAACTTTAACCCATACCCCACAAGCAAATAAATTATATACATGCATATATAATTATTCCACTCACCTTAACACTTCGGTGGTGATTTAAATGCTTCCGTACACCTCGAGCAAAGTACATAATACATAGGTACACATTCAATACATAACTAGCGGCATTTACCACATTACTTACACTTTGAGCATTTAATGACCCAAATCGCATTAAATGACTCAACCACACCCAAAACCGTCCTTAAATGCCAAGACTCATATTAAATCGCCAAAGCTAGTGATTTAAAGTCTACAAACATTAACTAGCACAACCTAGAGTAATTCATACCCATCTCACCCAAACTAGGTCAACATTACCCATTTTGACTCATTTTAACACTTTGACTCACAAACTAGTCATACTTAGTTCATTAACTATTTTTATCATCATTAACAAGTGTATTAGTGACAAAGAACCCATTAACACTTTCAACTTCAAATCTCAAGTCCAAACCCTAGATTATAGTTACTTAGGGTTTCTTTTCATCAACACAACCCAAGTTCACCCATTTTAACCCCAAGTGGGTCACATAAGTTTCAAATGAACCAAAACCCTAGCATAACTAATTAAAACTCGAAACATAGAGTTAGAACTTACCGAGACTACCAACGCGTAGCTAGAGACACAAGGAACAACTTTAATTCTTGCTCCAAAGATCAACCCTCAATCCTTCACTCTCAAATCTCACTTTTAATCCAAATGGGTTTTAAGTTTTGGGAGAGAAAATGGAGAGAAAAGAGAAAAAGAAATGAATTAAATGGATATGTGGTGGAGAGTTAATGCTCCCATCAGATCCACATGTCAATTTACCATTTTGCCCCTTAAAATCCCTTAAATTGAGCTAAGTCCGACAACAGTTCAGCAGAACTGTCGCGGCGCGGACTCAATAGTCGCGGCGCGACACATAAAGGGAAAATAGACCCTTCTTAATCCATTCCCTGATCCAGGTTTGCTTTATATGTCGCGGCGCGGACCCAATCGTCGCGGCGCGGCCTAAGGCTGTATCTGGACAGCTCGACCAATTTAAACAATTTTCAATTCTATTTAATTTGTTCATGCCAAACTCGCTCCCTATAATCACCTAGCCTTCAACAATAGTCTCACAAGGCTTAACGCTAACCAAACCCATGTTTAAACTTATATATGCACACATTATCAAGTATACATATATGTATATATATATATATATGTATATATATATATATATATATATATATATATATATATATATATATATATATATATATATACACATGTATTCATACATTTACGCATAAGCTAACGAGTTATAGACGTACAAGAGATTAAGTAAGTACCTTTCGATACGTACGGGAAAACGAGATGTTACAGTATTTGTGACGACCCGGAAATTTCCGACCAAATCTAAACTTAATCTTTATATGATATCGACACAATAAGCAAATTCTGTAATGTTGAAGTCTCAAAAATTTTGAACTGTTGTCATATATTCATTTGACCTTTGATCAATTCCGACGATTCACGAACAACTGATTGTAAATAGATATGTAATTATACATATATGTATATATATTATAATCTGAAATATATTAATAAAATGTTATGCGATTTATTTGTTGAACACAGTAATTAGAAATACTAAGTTTTATTTTCTCAACAAACTTAATAATGAATATATATATATATATATATATATATATATATATATATATATATATATATATACTAACAATGGTGGATTGATATATGCAATATATATATACATGGGTTCTATACATAATTGTTATTAGGTGTATATTGTAATATATATAAAATGTATAAATATTAAAAATTCAATATATATAATATATAGTCATTACATAATGTTGAAACATATATAAACATATAAATGTTAAATATCCAATAGATGTATTCATATAATATATGATATAATTATTAGATATTACAAAATTAATAAATTGTAATATTAAATGTAATTACAAGTTTAATCATAGTTATTAATATTATAAATACTTTCATCATGATTAAAAAATAAATATTAATATTAAATCAGTACTAATAATATTACCATCTAACACATAGATATAAAGTTTAATACATTTAACTTATTATATTACTATTAATATTACTGATATTATTGTTATCATTACCAATATCATTATTATAATTAGTAGTGAAATTATAATTTTAGTTATATGATTAATATTAGTAATATTATTATATATTATTATTTCCATTTCCATTAATTATTATTAATACTACTATCATTATTGTAATTGTGATTATTAGAAAATAATACAAACTATTGTTTTTATCATATATAATATTATTATTATTATTATTATTATTATTATTATTATTATTGGTGTTTCTATTTTATTAATAAATATTATTAATAATATAATTAATATTAATTAGTATTATTATTATTAATATTAATATATTTATTAAATTACTAATAATAATTATAAAGATTTATATAAATCACATAATTTGTTACTTGTTTTCCTACTTTATCTGATTCGATTCTTGTCTCTAATTCCTGTACCAAATACGATTGAAATCACAAAAACATCCAAGAATCAGTTGAGGGTACCTATTATTTTATTTTTTTAATTCATCTTTTACACAGTGTTAGTACTTCTTGTCTGTTAAAGCTACTCGACCTAATCCAACTCCAATGCAGACTAATTTGGAACGTTTATAAGTAATACAATTCACTAAAAGACTCATAGTAATTCAATCATCACGATAATTCACCAATTAAACAGAAAGAAAAACATGTCGACCATGTTCTTCATACTTTTTCCAAAACATCGAATTAGAGGTAAATTTCAAATTCTATTAATCCAATCCTGTTCTAAATCCTTCATTAAAACTTTTTGGAAGATTTCAAATCTCAATTTTTAGTATCAAGCTTTAATTTAAGAGTCAAAGTTTTTGGAATTAAAAAGTCAAACGTGGTTCTAAAATCGAATTGAATGTTTATACGATTTATCTGTTGAAATTGATGGTCTCAGAAGTTTCTAGGGGTAATTTAGAACATGTTTTGTTTTATAATCATCGTCTAAACCTAACTGTATTTCAAAATCAAATCCTGAGATCATCGTATTTAATAACGAGGTCTGTATTGCTGTAATTTTTTTTATTTTTCTTTTTCCATCTGTTCTGGCTATTGGGATATCACAAATGGTCATTTGTTTATCAATTTCATTTCATAAATCAAAAACCTTATTAAACTGAGTGGGATTTATGAAGGTTCTGTCGATTGAAAAGTGAAGAAGAAAATGATACGAGTAAACGGGTTATAAGATTTTTAGTTGGGATTAAAATAGATAAAAAGCAGATGGTTAATGGATTAGGGCCTTTGCGGGTTAGCGAGGGGTCTCGAGTTCAATCTTAGGCTGGAACATATTTTTTTTACAAAGCTCTTTAAGGTAGTCTCTTTATTTGTTTCATTATTATTATTATTATTATTATTATTATTATTATTATTATTATTATTATTATTATTATTATTATTATTATTATATTATTATTATTATTATTATTATTATTGTTATTATTACTAATATTATAAATACTAATATTATTATTGTTATTTGGATTGTTATTATTGTTATTGTTATTATTATTTTCATTAATAGTAATATTAATATCATCTTATAAGTATTAGTATTATTATTATTATTATTATTATTATTATTATTATTATTATTATTATTATTAAGTGTTATAAATATATTGGTTATTGTTATTATTTTTATCACTAATAGTTGTATTATTATTATTATCATTATGATTAGGATCATTAATATGAAAATAATACAAGTTATCATTATTTTAGTATTAGTATCACTTTTGTAACTATTAGTATAACTATTATCATTATTAAACAAAAGTATCGTTATTAACAAATGATTGACGAAATAGACACAAGTAATTGAAACTACATTCTATGGTTGAATGATCGAAGCCGAAAATGCCCCTTTTGCTTGGTAGCCTAAGAATTAGTAAACCGATCTACTAATTGACGCGAATCCTAAAGATAGATCTATTGGGCTTAACAAACCTCATCCAAAGTACCGGATGATTTAGTACGTCGAATTCGTTTTTTATCATGTCCGATGGATGTCCCGGAATGATAGGGGATATTCTTATATGCATCTTGTTAATGTCGGTTACCAGGTGTTCAATCCATATGAATGATTTTTGTCTCTATGCATGGGACGTATATTTATGAGAAATGGAAATGAAATTCTTGTGGTATATTAAAATGATGAAAATGATCGATTATGATAAACTAATGAACTCACCAACCTTCTGGTTGACACTTTAAAGCATGTTTATTCTCAAGTGTTAAAGAAATATTCCGCTGTGCATTTGCTCATTTTAAAGATATTACTTGGAGTCATTCATGGCATATTTCAAAAGACGTTGCATTCAAGTCATTGAGTTCAATAGAGATTAATATTAAGTAAATGACAGATTAGGTCATTTATAGTTGGATATTATGAAATGGTATGCATGCTTGTCAATTTTCGATGTAAAGAAAGTTTGTCTTTTAAAAACGAATGCAATGTTTGTAAAATGTATCATATAGAGGTCAAGTACCTCACGATGTAACCAAATGTAATGTATTCATCCAGATGGATTAGGATGGGTCATTACATGTGGTAATAGAGCTGGTTTAAGTTGTGTCATCAGCTTAATCGTAGAGGGGGTTTTCACAGTGTTACCTGTGACAAAACATTGGCTCTTACTCCTCGCGGTCCGAATATGGTTGGCTTTGCCGAGAGGCATGGCTGTAAAATCAGTGTCTCTGAGGTACGCTCAGTGGTCACCAGGCGGTTAGCTGGGAAGGCACTGAGTGGGATGCTGTAGTGACCCGAACTTTTCCATATTTATATATATTAATTGAGATTGATATTTACATGATTAAATGTTTCCAACATGTTAAGCAATCAAACTTGTTAAGACTTGATTAATTGAAATATGTTTCATATAGACAATTGACCACCCAAGTTGACCGGTGATTCACGAACGTTAAAACTTGTAAAAACTATATGATGACATATATATGGATATATATATAGTTAACATGATACTATGATAAGTAAACATATCATTAAGTATATTAACAATGAACTACATATGTAAAAACAAGACTATTAACTTAATGATTTTTAAACGAGACATATATGTAACGATTATCGTTGTAAAGACATTTAATGTATATATATCATATTAAGAGATATTCATACATGATAATATCATGATAATATAATAATTTAAAATCTCATTTGATATTATAAACATTGGGTTAACAACATTTAACAAGATCGTTAACCTAAAGGTTTCAAAACAACACTTACATGTAACGACTAACGATAACTTAACGACTCAGTTAAAATGTATATACATGTAGTGTTTTAATATATATTTATACACTTTTGAAAGACTTCAATACACTTATCAAAATACTTCTACTTAACAAAAATGCTTACAATTACATCCTCGTTCAGTTTCATCAACAATTCTACTCGTATGCACCCGTATTCGTACTCGTACAATACACAGCTTTTAGATGTATGTACTTTTGGTATATACACTCCAATGATCAGCTCTTAGCAGCCCATGTGAGTCACCTAACACATGTGGGAACCATCATTTGGCAACTAGTATGAAATATCTCATAAAATTACAAAAATATGAGTAATCATTCATGACTTATTTACATGAAAACAAAATTACATATCCTTTATATCTAATCCATACACCAACGACCAAAAACACCTACAAACACTTTCATTCTTCAATTTTCTTCATCTAATTGATCTCTCTCAAGTTCTATCTTCAAGTTCTAAGTGTTCTTCATAAATTCCAAAAGTTCTAGTTTCATAAAATCAAGAATACTTTCAAGTTTGCTAGCTCACTTCCAATCTTGTAAGGTGATCATCCAACCTCAAGAAATCTTTGTTTCTTACAGTAGGTTATCATTCTAATACAAGGTAATAATCATATTCAAACTTTGGTTCAATTTCTATAACTATAACAATCTTATTTCAAGTGATGATCTTACTTGAACTTGTTTTCGTGTCATGATTCTGCTTCAAGAACTTCGAGCCATCCAAGGATCCATTGAAGCTAGATCCATTTTTCACTTTTCCAGTAGGTTTATCCAAGGAACTTAAGGTAGTAATGATGTTCATAACATCATTCGATTCATACATATAAAGCTATCTTATTCGAAGGTTTAAACTTGTAATCACTAGAACATAGTTTAGTTAATTCTAAACTTGTTCGCAAACAAAAGTTAATCCTTCTAACTTGACTTCTAAAATCAACTAAACACATGTTCTATATCTATATGATATGCTAACTTAATGATTTAAAACCTGGAAACACGAAAAACACCGTAAAACCGGATTTACGCCGTCGTAGTAACACCGCGGGCTGTTTTGGGTTAGTTAATTAAAAACTATGATAAACTTTGATTTAAAAGTTGTTATTCTGAGAAAATGATTTTTATTATGAACATGAAACTATATCCAAAAATTATGGTTAAACTCAAAGTGGAAGTATGTTTTCTAAAATGGTCATCTAGACGTCGTTCTTTCGACTAAAATGACTACCTTTACAAAAACGACTTGTAACTTATTTTTCCGACTATAAACCTATACTTTTTCTGTTTAGATTCATAAAATAGAGTTCAATATGAAACCATAGCAATTTGATTCACTCAAAACGGATTTAAAATGAAGAAGTTATGGGTAAAACAAGATTGGATAATTTTTCTCATTTTAGCTACGTGAAAATTGGTAACAAATCTATTCCAACCATAACTTAATCAACTTGTATTGTATATTATGTAATATTGAGATACCATAGACACGTATACAATGTTTCGACCTATCAGGTCGACACATCTATATATATTTCGGAACAACCATAGACACTCTATATGTGAATGTTGGAGTTAGCTATACAGGGTTGAGGTTGATTCCAAAATATATATAGTTTGAGTTGTGATCAATACTGAGATACGTATACACTGGGTCGTGGATTGATTCAAGATAATATTTATCGATTTATTTCTGTACATCTAACTGTGGACAACTAGTTGTAGGTTACTAACGAGGACAACTGACTTAATAAACTTAAAACATCAAAATATATTAAAAGTGTTGTAAATATATTTTGAACATACTTTGATATATATGTATATATTGTTATAGGTTCGTGAATCAACCAGTGGCCAAGTCTTACTTCCCGACGAAGTAAAAATCTGTGAAAGTGAGTTATAGTCCCACTTTTAAAATCTAATATTTTGGGATGAGAATACATGCAGGTTTTATAAATGATTTACAAAACAGACACAAGTACGTGAAACTACATTCTATGGTTGAATTATCGAAATCGAATATGCCCCTTTTTATTAAGTCTGGTAATCTAAGAATTAGGGAACAGACACCCTAATTGACGCGAATCCTAAAGATAGATCTATTGGGCCTAACAAACCCCATCCAAAGTACCGGATGCTTTAGTACTTCAAAATTTATATCATATCCGAAGGGTGTCCCGGAATGATGGGGATATTCTTATATATGCATCTTGTTAATGTCGGTTACTAGGTGTTCACCATATGAATGATTTTTATCTCTATGTATGGGATGTGTATTGAAATATGAAATCTTGTGGTCTATTGTTACGATTTGATATATATAGGTTAAACCTATAACTCACCAACATTTTTGTTGACGTTTAAAGCATGTTTATTCTCAGGTGAATATTAAGAGCTTCCGTGTGATGACCCGAAATTTTTTGACTTATTTAAACCAATTCTCTATACGATTTATTATTTTAACACGTTAAACAAAGTCTGTTAGATTGAGTCTCAAAATTTTAGAACTGTTTCATATATACAATTACCTTTGACTACTCTCAACGATTCATGAACAATTATATGTATGTATATATATATATATATATGTACAAGTAAAAACGACTTTCCTACAGTAAAACCCTAGTTGCTACAGTAAAAATTACTTTGCTACAGTAAAACACTATTTGCTACAGTAAAACACTATTTGCTACAGTGAAACCGTATTTTGCTACAGTGCTATCGGACCGTGGATTTATTCGTCCTAGTTTTTCGGACCGTATTTTGCTACAGTGCTATCGGACCGTGAATTATCGGACCGTGGATTTATTCGTCCTAGTTTTTCACCTTGGGGTGCTCCTATTCTGTTCGTCAAGAAGAAGGATGGATCTATGAGAATGTGCATAGATTACCGAGAATTAAACAAATTAACGATCAAGAATCGGTACCCATTACCGAGGATTGATGATTTGTTTGATCAATTGCAAGGATCAAGTGTTTATTCTAAGATTGATCTACGCTCCGGATATCATCAGCTGAGAGTGAAGGAAGAAGATGTTCCTAAAACCGCGTTCAGAACCCGTTACGGTCACTATGAGTTTCTAGTCATGCCTTTTGGATTAACTAATGCTCCAGCAGTATTCATGGATCTAATGAATCGCATCTGTAGACCGTATTTAGACAAATTTGTCATTGTTTTTATCGACGACATATTGATTTACTCGAAGAACAAGGAAGAACATGAGCAACACTTAAGACTGGTACTAGAGATACTCAAGAAAGAAGAATTGTACGCAAAATTTTCGAAGTGTGATTTCTGGTTACAAGAAGTACAATTTTTGGGCCATGTTGTCAGTAAACATGGAATTAAAGTTGACCCCGCCAAGATCGAAGCCATTAGTAAATGGGAAACCCCGAAGACTCCAACACAAATTCGCCAATTCTTAGGTCTTGCTGGTTACTACCGAAGATTCATTCAAGATTTCTCTAGAATCGCCAAACCCTTAACTGCATTGACTCAAAAGGGAAAGAAGTATGATTGGTCCACGGAACAGGAATCCTCATTCCAGTTATTAAAGAAGAAGTTAACGTCTGCACCCATTTTGTCATTACCGGAAGGAAACGATGATTTCGTGATCTATTGTGACGCTTCGCGCCAAGGTTTAGGATGTGTATTAATGCAACGCACAAAAGTCATCGCATATGCCTCACGACAACTAAAAATTCATGAAAAGAACTATACGACGCACGATTTGGAACTTGGAGCAGTAGTTTTTGCACTCAAAATATGGAGACACTATCTATATGGCACCAAGTGTACAGTGTACACCGACCATAAGAGTCTTCAGCATATTTTTGATCAAAAACAACTCAATATGAGGCAACGTCGCTGGGTAGAGTTGTTAAACGATTACGATTGTGAAATTCGTTACCACCCCGGAAAAGCTAATGTTGTAGCTGATGCCCTAAGTCGAAAAGAAAGAGTAAAACCTCTTAGGGTCCGAGCTTTGAATATTACAATTCATACTGATCTCACAAAGCAAATTCAAGCAGCACAGTTAGAGGCTTTAAAAGAAGAAAACGAAAAAGGCGAAATGAGCAAAGGGTTAGAAAAACAACTTGAAGTAAAAGCCGATGGAACCCTGTATTTTGCTGGTAGGATATGGGTACCAAAACATGGTAACCTAAGGCAACTAGTACTGGATGAAGCACACAAAACGAGGTACTCAATTCACCCAGGAAATGGGAAAATGTACCACGATCTCAAGAAGTTTTATTGGTGGCCTAATATGAAGACAGACATTGCTACTTATGTAAGCAAATGTTTGACGTGTGCAAAGGTCAAAGCTGAGCACCAAAAGCCGTCAGGATTACTACAACAACCAGAAATTCCGCAGTGGAAATGGGAAAGAATAACCATGGATTTCATTACGAAATTGCCAAGGACTGCAAGTAGTCATGATACTATTTGGGTGATAGTTGATCGTCTAACTAAATCAGCTCACTTCCTACCAATAAAGGAGACAGACAGTATGGAGAAATTAGCACGCCTATATTTGAAGGAAGTAGTTTCCAGGCATGGTGTACCTATCTCCATCATATCTGATCGTGACACCCGATTCACATCACGTTTTTGGCAATCATTACAAAAAGCATTGGGAACTCGATTAGATATGAGCACCGCTTATCACCCACAGACAGATGGTCAAAGTGAAAGAACAATACAAACATTGGAAGACATGTTACGGGCATGCGTGATTGACTTTGGAACCAGTTGGGATCGACACTTACCGTTGGCAGAATTTTCATACAATAACAGCTATCATACGAGCATCAACGCAGCACCATTTGAAGCACTTTACGGTAGAAAGTGCAGATCTCCTATCTGTTGGAGTGAAGTAGGAGAAAGACAACTTACTGGACCAGAAATTATTCACGAAACCACCGAAAAGATCATTCAAATACAGCAGTGATTGAAAACGGCCATGAGTCGCCAAAAGAGTTATGCTGATGTAAGAAGAAAACCGCTAGAATTTCAAGTGGGCGACAAAGTCATGTTGAAAGTGTCACCCTGGAAAGGCGTTGTACGATTCGGTAAACGAGGAAAGCTAAGTCCTAGGTACGTAGGACCCTTTGAAATCACCGAAAGAATTGGAGCAGTTGCTTATCGATTAAGGCTACCACAAGAACTTAGTAGTGTTCATGACACATTTCACGTGTCAAATTTGAAGAAATGTTTAGCTGAAGAGGATGTCATAATTCCTCTTGACGAAATACGAATCAATGATAAACTCCATTTTGTCGAAGAACCTGTTGAAATCATGGACCGTGAGGTCAAACAATTAAAACAAAGCAAAATACCGATAGTTAGAGTTCGTTGGAACGCTAGACGAGGACCCGAGTTTACTTGGGAACGTGAGAATCAAATGAAGCAAAAGTATCCACATTTGTTCACTGATATCGCTCATGAAACAGGTACTACTCAAAATTTCGGGACGAAATTTTCTTTAAGGGGGAGGTACTGTGATGACCCGAAATTTTTTGACTTATTTAAACCAATTCTCTATACGATTTATTATTTTAACACGTTAAACAAAGTCTGTTAGATTGAGTCTCAAAATTTTAGAACTGTTTCATATATACAATTACCTTTGACTACTCTCAACGATTCATGAACAATTATATGTATGTATATATATATATATATATGTACAAGTAAAAACGACTTTTCTACAGTAAAACCCTAGTTGCTACAGTAAAAATTACTTTGCTACAGTAAAACACTATTTGCTACAGTAAAACACTATTTGCTACAGTGAAACCGTATTTTGCTACAGTGCTACAGTAAAAACGACTTTGCTACAGTGATTTGCTACAGTAACACTATTTGCTACAGTAACACTATTTACTACAGTAAACACTATTTGCTACAGTAACACTATTTGCTACAGTGAACACAATTTGATGTCGCCGAACTAGCAAACAAAAACAGAAAAGGCGGCCATGCGATCGCATGGCAAAAACACTGAAAACTCATGCGATCGCATGAGCTACAGTAAATCGAAAAGTACTATAAAATGTCAGTTTTGCTCGACGAAATTCTTCATAATTATTTATGTACGTAAATTTTAATTTATAATTATAATTATAATTTTAATTTAAGTTAATAATAATAAAGTATATTCGAGGGTGTTTTAATTCGGGTTTCAAACCGCTTTAAGCTAAGGAAATATTGGGTATTGTTTGGGGTATTGTTCTTGAATCCAAGGCCAACCAGACAGTCATCTAGCGTCATTACGTCTACGCAATTTGCCTACAATATTGAGTCTCAATATTGAACTGTGAGTTATAGTCTCCCTTTTTAAATGCTTTAAATATTTTTGGGCTGAGAATACATGCAATTTATTTTAAACGCAATAAGACACAAGTACATACAAAATTCTACACTGAGTTAAACCGAAAATCCCTTAGCTTTGGTAACTAGTAGCTGCCAGTACATAGGATATGGACTGGTGGGCGCGAATAATTGTATATGGATCCATAGGGCTTGACATCCCCGTCCGAGCTAGAGCGCTAGCCTTTTAACGGACGTATGTTATTTGAGTTTAAGACACGTTGGTTTGCGTGTATTAAAACGAATGGGGTAATTATCACTATAGCGTTAAGTTTAGTTACCAGGGTGCTCTGTTACGTAGAATCTATTGATAAACTTTTGATGAAATCTTGTGGTCTATCTTTATATATGTTTATGACTCGAGCAATTAAACAAATAACTCACCAACATTCGTGTTGACTTTTTAGCATGTTTTATTCTCAGGTCCTTAGAATGCTTCCGCTGTGATGTGCTTGTTGCCTGCATGGAGTCTCTCATGCTTTGTACAAAGTTTATTGCATTCAAAATAAAACTGCGTTGTGTAATAAATAATTGGACTGTGATGTCAACCTGTAAATTAAAGACTTATGTATTTCGGGGTTTTGCTTATACCTAAGCACTCGCCCACATGTTTATAACTTTCTATGTTTAGAAAGTCACTTATTTTAATGAATGCAATATTTTATCAAAACGTATCATATAGAGGTCAAAACCTCACTGTGGAATCAATGATTAACGTGGCGCGTCAATAGCGATTTTGACGGGTCGTTACAGTTGGTATCCGAGCTTGAGGTCATAGGGAACCAGAAATTACATTATTGTGTTTAACTGGTAATTGTTAGGATGCACTAGTGAGTCTGGACTATGACCATATCTGTTTTTCCTGATTTTGCTTATTATTTGGTCAAAAACATTATATGTGATATATTTATATGCTAACGTAATTGTTGTTTCAATTATGTGATAGATGACTTCCTCTAATCCTATCATTTTGTACGACTCGGAATCGGACACTGAATCTATTCTATCCACAACTGAAAAGGGCGTTCCAATACCTATTAAAGAAGAAATTGTGTTAGCCGGGGAATCTCAACTCCCGGTAAACCCAGAGGAGGTTCCAGCTCCACCCAGCTTTAGTTTTCCGGAGCCACAGTATCGTTGGCATGGACCCATGATCCCTGGAGTAAACGAGGATCGTCCATTTCTAAACAAATATGGACATTGGTCCAGATATACCGCCGACGGGAGGGTTGTGCCGATTACGCCTGGCAGATTTCGGTTCATGACCACCGGTACATATTCTTGCAGTTCGTCATCATATTCTCCTACACATGACTCAGACAGTTCGTCATCAGACGAGATCAGTAAGGAGGAGGATTTCGCTAATGAAATAAAAGAGATCACTAAGGAGAAATTCCAACTTGCTATAGATAATAAAAACAACCACAATAATAAAATGTCCTTAGTTATTAAAAAAGAACAGGATCATTCGATCCGTAACCACCCTTATTGTATTAAACCCACTGAGGCAACGGGTACCTCAAAACCCCAACTAAAAATAAAATACACTGCCAGAATGTCTGTCGGACCATGTGCACACAAACAATTGGCAGAGAGAACCAAATGGGAAGAAGTTTCTGATAGTTCTGAATGAACGACCTCGCAATCATAAATCTTTCATGCGCTATTTTATTGCTTATGTGTGCTACTCTATCTTGTTATGTAAAATAAGCATATGTAAAATATCAGTATTGTATGGTATTGTATTATTTTGGTTTATTAATAATAAATGCATGGAATGATTATTTGTATTATTACTACTTCTTATTATTATTATTACATAATAATGTAGTAACTCGCTATAAAAATTTTATAGTGGAATATTATTAGGATTTTAGTAGTTAATTCCTGGTACTAGCTATTATGTATGAACTTAACGGGTAGGTAATACCCTAGAAATAATTATAAAATGCTAATAAGAAGAAAAGGCTTTTATAATAATCGGTTCATATTATTAATATGCTACGATTAACTATTGACAACTCATTTTACCTATAATATTCTATATGATTAAATTATATCTGTTGTGTTTATTGAAGAAACATGTCTCAAATGTCGGATGCTGAGTTTGAGCAACTAGTCGAGAAACGTGTGAATGAAAGAATTGCTGCAACCGAAGCAGCAAAAGCAACAGCCGAAGCAGCAGCCAAAGCAGCAGCCGTAAACACAAACTCACGAAACGGATGCTCATACAAAACTTTTCAAGGATGCAAACCACAGACGTTTAGTGGAACCGAGGGACCAGTCGGTCTAACCCGATGGTTTGAAAAGATGGAGTCCGTTTTCAAAATCAGTAATTGTGCGAACGGAGACAAGTCAAAGTATGCTTCGTGCACGTTGCAAGACGGTGCACTTACTTGGTGGAACAATTATGCTAAAGCGGAAGGAATAGATACGGCATATGATATCTCTTGGGAAGAACTGAAAAAGATGCTAATCGAGGAGTACTGTCCTCGAAACGAGATCAGAAAAATGGAATCTGAGTTACGTAATCTGAAGGTTATCGGCGCGAATCTCAATAACTATGAAAAGCGTTTCATGGAACTAGCCTTGTTGTGTCCCGAATTGGTGCCAAATGAGAAACGAAAGATAGAAATGTATATTGACGGTTTATCGATCAATATCAAAGGAAATGTTACATCGTCCAAACCGAATACGATGCAGGAAGCCATGACAATGGCACACCAACTCATGGACCAGATCACAGAGAGTTCGATTAAGGCACCAATTACCGAAGTCAAGACAACTGAAGGAAAGAGGAAATGGGAAGACTATAAGGGCAAAAGTACTCACCTGAAGAAACAAGAAACTTTTAAAGGTAAACAAGATGGGGCAACTGCAAGTCCAAACTATAAGGGACCCCATCCGTTCTGCAAAAGATGTTATACACATCATGCAGGTTATTGTCAAGTGGTCTGTGATAAGTGCAACAAGAAAGGACATGTGGCGAAAGATTGTTATGCCACCGTTTCTGAAGTAAAGACAAAACTGACCGATGTCAAGAAATGTTTTGGATGCGGGAAGTCTGGCCACTTTATAAATCAATGCCCTGATAAGGAGAAGAACAAAGAACCCGCACGTGGGAGGGCATTTAATGTTAGTGCCAGTAAAGCACGTGAGGATCCTAATCTTGTCACGGGTACGTTTACCGTTAATAATCAACTAGCTTCTATTATGTTTGATACGGGTGCTGATAGAAGTTATATGTGTAAAGACTTTAGTTTTAAACTAAAATGTGCATCAGTACCTCTAGACGATAAATATACTATTGAATTAGCTAATGGTAAACTGATAAAAGCCGATAAAATTTGCCATGGTTGCGAAATGAATCTCGCTGGTGAAACCTTCAAAATCGATTTGATACCCGTAGAACTAGGAAGTTTTGACGTAATCGTTGGCATGGACTGGATGTCCAAAACAAGAGCGGAAGTTGTTTGCGCTGAGAAAGCAATCCGCATCCCTCGTAAGGATGAAACGTCATTAATGATTTATGGGGAGAAGAACAACTCAAAACTGAACTTTATCAGCTGTATGAAGGCCCAGAAACTTATAAGAAAAGGTTGTTATGCTATTCTGGCACACGTAAAGAAGATCGATACTGAAGAAAGAAGCATTGATGACATGCCGGTTGTAAGAGAATATCCCGGAGTATTTCCAGAAGAATTACCGGGGCTACCTCCACACAGATGTGTAGAATTCCAGATTGATCTCATACCAGGAGCTGCACCTGTAGCCCGATCTCCATATAGACTTGCACCTTCAGAAATGCAAGAATTACAAGACCAGTTGCAAGAATTATCGGACCGTGGATTTATTCGTCCTAGTTTTTCACCTTGGGGTGCTCCTATTCTGTTCGTCAAGAAGAAGGATGGATCTATGAGAATGTGCATAGATTACCGAGAATTAAACAAATTAACGATCAAGAATCGGTACCCATTACCGAGGATTGATGATTTGTTTGATCAATTGCAAGGATCAAGTGTTTATTCTAAGATTGATCTACGCTCCGGATATCATCAGCTGAGAGTGAAGGAAGAAGATGTTCCTAAAACCGCGTTCAGAACCCGTTACGGTCACTATGAGTTTCTAGTCATGCCTTTTGGATTAACTAATGCTCCAGCAGTATTCATGGATCTAATGAATCGCATCTGTAGACCGTATTTAGACAAATTTGTCATTGTTTTTATCGACGACATATTGATTTACTCGAAGAACAAGGAAGAACATGAGCAACACTTAAGACTGGTACTAGAGATACTCAAGAAAGAAGAATTGTACGCAAAATTTTCGAAGTGTGATTTCTGGTTACAAGAAGTACAATTTTTGGGCCATGTTGTCAGTAAACATGGAATTAAAGTTGACCCCGCCAAGATCGAAGCCATTAGTAAATGGGAAACCCCGAAGACTCCAACACAAATTCGCCAATTCTTAGGTCTTGCTGGTTACTACCGAAGATTCATTCAAGATTTCTCTAGAATCGCCAAACCCTTAACTGCATTGACTCAAAAGGGAAAGAAGTATGATTGGTCCACGGAACAGGAATCCTCATTCCAGTTATTAAAGAAGAAGTTAACGTCTGCACCCATTTTGTCATTACCGGAAGGAAACGATGATTTCGTGATCTATTGTGACGCTTCGCGCCAAGGTTTAGGATGTGTATTAATGCAACGCACAAAAGTCATCGCATATGCCTCACGACAACTAAAAATTCATGAAAAGAACTATACGACGCACGATTTGGAACTTGGAGCAGTAGTTTTTGCACTCAAAATATGGAGACACTATCTATATGGCACCAAGTGTACAGTGTACACCGACCATAAGAGTCTTCAGCATATTTTTGATCAAAAACAACTCAATATGAGGCAACGTCGCTGGGTAGAGTTGTTAAACGATTACGATTGTGAAATTCGTTACCACCCCGGAAAAGCTAATGTTGTAGCTGATGCCCTAAGTCGAAAAGAAAGAGTAAAACCTCTTAGGGTCCGAGCTTTGAATATTACAATTCATACTGATCTCACAAAGCAAATTCAAGCAGCACAGTTAGAGGCTTTAAAAGAAGAAAACGAAAAAGGCGAAATGAGCAAAGGGTTAGAAAAACAACTTGAAGTAAAAGCCGATGGAACCCTGTATTTTGCTGGTAGGATATGGGTACCAAAACATGGTAACCTAAGGCAACTAGTACTGGATGAAGCACACAAAACGAGGTACTCAATTCACCCAGGAAATGGGAAAATGTACCACGATCTCAAGAAGTTTTATTGGTGGCCTAATATGAAGACAGAAATTGCTACTTATGTAAGCAAATGTTTGACGTGTGCAAAGGTCAAAGCTGAGCACCAAAAGCCGTCAGGATTACTACAACAACCAGAAATTCCGCAGTGGAAATGGGAAAGAATAACCATGGATTTCATTACGAAATTGCCAAGGACTGCAAGTAGTCATGATACTATTTGGGTGATAGTTGATCGTCTAACTAAATCAGCTCACTTCCTACCAATAAAGGAGACAGACAGTATGGAGAAATTAGCACGCCTATATTTGAAGGAAGTAGTTTCCAGGCATGGTGTACCTATCTCCATCATATCTGATCGTGACACCCGATTCACATCACGTTTTTGGCAATCATTACAAAAAGCATTGGGAACTCGATTAGATATGAGCACCGCTTATCACCCACAGACAGATGGTCAAAGTGAAAGAACAATACAAACATTGGAAGACATGTTACGGGCATGCGTGATTGACTTTGGAACCAGTTGGGATCGACACTTACCGTTGGCAGAATTTTCATACAATAACAGCTATCATACGAGCATCAACGCAGCACCATTTGAAGCACTTTACGGTAGAAAGTGCAGATCTCCTATCTGTTAGAGTGAAGTAGGAGAAAGACAACTTACTGGACCAGAAATTATTCACGAAACCACCGAAAAGATCATTCAAATACAGCAGTGATTGAAAACGGCCATGAGTCGCCAAAAGAGTTATGCTGATGTAAGAAGAAAACCGCTAGAATTTCAAGTGGGCGACAAAGTCATGTTGAAAGTGTCACCCTGGAAAGGCGTTGTACGATTCGGTAAACGAGGAAAGCTAAGTCCTAGGTACGTAGGACCCTTTGAAATCACCGAAAGAATTGGAGCAGTTGCTTATCGATTAAGGCTACCACAAGAACTTAGTAGTGTTCATGACACATTTCACGTGTCAAATTTGAAGAAATGTTTAGCTGAAGAGGATGTCATAATTCCTCTTGACGAAATACGAATCAATGATAAACTCCATTTTGTCGAAGAACCTGTTGAAATCATGGACCGTGAGGTCAAACAATTAAAACAAAGCAAAATACCGATAGTTAGAGTTCGTTGGAACGCTAGACGAGGACCCGAGTTTACTTGGGAACGTGAGAATCAAATGAAGCAAAAGTATCCACATTTGTTCACTGATATCGCTCATGAAACAGGTACTACTCAAAATTTCGGGACGAAATTTTCTTTAAGGGGGAGGTACTGTGATGACCCGAAATTTTTTGACTTATTTAAACCAATTCTCTATACGATTTATTATTTTAACACGTTAAACAAAGTCTGTTAGATTGAGTCTCAAAATTTTAGAACTGTTTCATATATACAATTACCTTTGACTACTCTCAACGATTCATGAACAATTATATGTATGTATATATATATATATATATATATATGTACAAGTAAAAACGACTTTTCTACAGTAAAACCCTAGTTGCTACAGTAAAAATTACTTTGCTACAGTAAAACACTATTTGCTACAGTAAAACACTATTTGCTACAGTGAAACCGTATTTTGCTACAGTGCTACAGTAACACTATTTGCTACAGTGAACACTATTTACTAACACTATTTGAACACTATTTGCTACAGTGCTACAGTAACACTATTTGCTACAGTGCTACAGTAACACTATTTGCTACAGTAACACTATTTGCTACAGTAACACTATTTACTACAGTAAACACTATTTGCTACAGTAACACTATTTGCTACAGTGAACACAATTTTATGTCGCCGAACTAGCAAACAAAAACAGAAAAGGCGGCCATGCGATCGCATGGCAAAAACACTGAAAACTCATGCGATCGCATGAGCTACAGTAAATCGAAAAGTACTATAAAATGTCAGTTTTGCTCGACGAAATTCTTCATAATTATTTATGTACGTAAATTTTAATTTATAATTATAATTATAATTTTAATTTAAGTTAATAATAATAAAGTATATTCGAGGGTGTTTTAATTCGGGTTTCAAACCGCTTTAAGCTAAGGAAATATTGGGTATTGTTTGGGGTATTGTTCTTGAATCCAAGGCCAACCAGACAGTCATCTACCGTCATTACGTCTACGCAATTTGCCTACAATATTGAGTCTCAATATTGAACTGTGAGTTATAGTCTCCCTTTTTAAATGCTTTAAATATTTTTGGGCTGAGAATACATGCAATTTATTTTAAACGCAATAAGACACAAGTACATACAAAATTCTACACTGAGTTAAACCGAAAATCCCTTAGCTTTGGTAACTAGTAGCTGCCAGTACATAGGATATGGACTGGTGGGCGCGAATAATTGTATATGGATCCATAGGGCTTGACATCCCCGTCCGAGCTAGAGCGCTAGCCTTTTAACGGACGTATGTTATTTGAGTTTAAGACACGTTGGTTTGCGTGTATTAAAACGAATGGGGTAATTATCACTATAGCGTTAAGTTTAGTTACCAGGGTGCTCTGTTACGTAGAATCTATTGATAAACTTTTGATGAAATCTTGTGGTCTATCTTTATATATGTTTATGACTCGAGCAATTAAACAAATAACTCACCAACATTCGTGTTGACTTTTTAGCATGTTTTATTCTCAGGTCCTTAGAATGCTTCCGCTGTGATGTGCTTGTTGCCTGCATGGAGTCTCTCATGCTTTGTACAAAGTTTATTGCATTCAAAATAAAACTGCGTTGTGTAATAAATAATTGGACTGTGATGTCAACCTGTAAATTAAAGACTTATGTATTTCGGGGTTTTGCTTATACCTAAGCACTCGCCCACATGTTTATAACTTTCTATGTTTAGAAAGTCACTTATTTTAATGAATGCAATATTTTATCAAAACGTATCATATAGAGGTCAAAACCTCACTGTGGAATCAATGATTAACGTGCCGCGTCAATAGCGATTTTGACGGGTCGTTACATTCCGCTATTGCATACTAAAATAAGGACAAGATTTGGAGTCCATGTTTGTATGATATTGTGTAAAAACTGCATTCAAGAAACTGATTTCGATGTAACATATTTGTATTGTAAACCATTATGTAATGGTCGTGTGTAAACAGGATATTTTAGATTATCATTATTTGATAATCTATGTAAAGCATTTTAAACCTTTATTTATGAAATAAAGGTTATGGTTTGTTTTAAAAATGAATGCAGTCTTTGAAAAACGTCTCATATAGAGGTCAAAACCTCGCAACGAAATCAATTAATATGGAACGTTTTTAATCAATATGAACGGGACATTTCAGATGCGTCCCCACGAATTACATGTGGTATCAGAGCGGTGGTCTTAGCGAACCAGGTCTTGCATTAGTGTGTCTAACTGATAGTTGTTTAGATGCATTAGTGAGTCTGGACTTCGACCGTGTCTGCATGTCAAAAGTTTTGCTTATCATTTCGTGTCAAAAATTACCTACTTATCATCCTTAGGAAATTACCTGCTTATCATTCTTAGTCTAGACACATCTTACTGCAGTTAGTGCATCGATAGTGTACAGACAAAATTCATATCTTAGCGTATCTGTTAATATAGATTTTGCCCGACAGCTTCCGTAGATTCCTCCGTAACTTATGAGATTTTAGTATTATATATGCACATGTAAATTATGTATTGCAGGATACTAATCTACATCCTTTAATCTAATTCATATCGAAAATCCTCCATCTGATCGTACGAGATGGATCTCTCAACCAGTTCGAATTCCTCTGATTCCGACAGCTATTCCGATGTGGATGTTCACCTAAGCTCCGGAAGCAGCGTCACCAGAATGAATCAACCAATAAACCTTCCCCAATTTATCTGATAGGTTTGTAGTCGACTGAATCAATGGAGACGCGAAGAAGGCGATCCCTTCCACCAACCAAATTCACCTCTTGGTGAAGAACCTGAAACACTTACCAGCGAATCAGTCCGAAACACCATTTTCACCCTTATTTCCAGGATATCTCGTCATGATTATATTCTATCTAAAATTCTAAACCTTATTCATCCGCTCGTTCCTACCGACAATCATCTCGGAGTAATCGAAGAAGTCAACGAGTTTCGCGCTCGAGTAATCAATTTGGAAAACATGGTGCAAAACCTACCAGCTTCAGCAACAGCACCGGCAACACCAGTACCACCAATAACATAAGCCTCAACATCACACGCGTCAACATCGCAATCTATACCTCGAGCATAATCTTCGTTCTACATCTTGCTCTACATCGGTTATCTTCGTTCTTCATGATGATTATGTAATCTCTTATGTTTTAGATATTATGTACTCTAGTTCTAACGGTAAATCAAATGAGTTAATATTATATCTATGAAATGTCCCGTTCATATTGATTATAAACGTTCCATATTAATTGATTTTGTCGCGAGGTTTTGACCTCTATATGAGACATTTTTCAAAGACTGCATTCATTTTTAAAACAACCATAACCTTTATTTTATCTATAAAGGTTTAAAAAGCATTACGTAGATTATCAAATAATGATAATCTAAAATATACCGTTTACACACGACCATTACATAATGGTTTACAATAAGAATATATTACATCAAAAATAAGTTTCTTGAATGCAGTTTTTACATAATATCATACAAGCATGGACTCCAAATCTTGTCCTTATTTTAGTATACAACAGCGGAAGCTCTTAATAATCACCTGAGAATAAACATGCTTAAAACGACAACAAAAATGTTGGTGAGTTATAGGTTTAACCTATATATTATCAAATCATAAAAGTAGACCACAAGATTTCATATTTCAATATACATCCCATACATAGAGATAAAAAAATCATTCATATGGTTTGAACACCTGGTAACCGACAATCTACTCATTAAATCCATGATTACATCTGAAGAAAAAATATATGTATATATATTTTTATAAAGATTGTAATTGAAAATTCTTTTGTACAAACTGTTAATAGTGAAAATATTTTAACGGGTAGGTAATACCCGAGGAATATTTAGATTTCACATTAATAAGATACATTGTACATTCTTCGAATCTGATTCAACAGTCATTTACTATCCTACTTACATCCACAGATATACGAATCCGTTCACCGCAGAATAACCATTTTCTTTCAATTTCATATTTGGATTTTGACCTATCAGAATCCAACAAGTGGCATAATGAAGAAAACATTGGACAAAATAAAATTTGTTAGAAACAAACAAATTAACTATGAGAAATTCTGTTAAGAATCCACGCTAACAAAGTCCTAGCTAACTGTTACTAGCTAACTGTTAATTCCTTATTACATTTATTTATCGCAATTTAATTATCGCAATTTAAATTCTCGCAATTTTATTTATTATCATTTAATTTCTGTTATTTATTTTACGCACTTTAAATATCGGGACACGTATACAAGGTTTTGACATATCATATCGACGTATCTATATATATTATTTGGAATAACCATAGACACTCTATATGCAGTAATGTTCGAGTTAGCTATATAGGGTTGAGGTTGATTATACAATAATATATATACATTGAGTTGTGATCGAGTCTGAGACATGTATACAATGGGTCACGAATACGTATTAATTAATTCAAATATTATATATTAAACTATATATGAATCATTGAATTACTAACTGTGGACTACCAACTGTGGACTACCAGCATTGGACAATTAAAATGAATTAAAATATTGATTATAACATATGAAACTAAACATTTCTTCAAGTTTGCCACTTGATTTCATCTTTAACCTCATTTGTATCTTGACGACTACAATCTACGTTCAAACCTTTCATTATTCTTAAAAACACCTCAATCGAGAGGATGAACCAACCACACTTCATCTACGGGAGAAAAGACATATGCATATAGTTATGCACCTGAAAACACTTGAAACCTGAGTAAACGTTTAACACGTATCTGTGCTAGCTCCTTTGGCATTGTTATTATCGAAAATCACTTTGCAATCCCATTTCAAAGTAGCCAATTTTGTCACAGCTTCAGCAAATCAATTTCGACTTTTCATTCAAATAAACTCTATTATAACTTTGATATATAAGTTTGCCTTTCGTCATCGTTACCGGGGAACCGTTTATACTCCATCACGTTAGCAGTAAACTTACCAGCAACTTCATTGATCTTGACTTTCCGAAAAATCATTATATTTATCGAAACTCTATCCGCATCTTATAACGAGAATTGCCATACCAATTACCGAGGACTAGCAATCAGTATTTTGAAATCTCGTAACGTTACTACATCAACAGTTATATGTATATATATATAACATTTATCTCTTAGAATTATGATCTTCCATTCTGAAACTCTGAAAAACACCCAGTCTGCGAATCAATACTCGTAATGTTGAAAAATCTGAATGAAGCAGCAAAAACCGTAAACGACCTTAACCGTCAGAAATTTGATGATAAAGAATAGTATGTTGGCAAAGCTCATAAAAGTTGGAACTGGAAAACGGATTGAGCAAACCATGAAGGAGGCTATGGACAAATCATAAATACTAAACCTGCCTTCAAAGAATCCAAATATTTCAGTATCTACTGAAATCATTAACGAATACCTTGCTCCTGACTCTAAACATGTACGAGAAAATCTCTTTATCATCCATTGATATTAGAAATTCTAAGATATCATCGTATCTTTCATTATAAATATCCTCGAAATTTCTAAAGATATTTTCATAGCTATTCTTATCTGAAATCATTTACCTCTTCGCGTTATCTGTGTTACATCATAAAAGAAACTATTTTAGTTTCTAAATTTTGAAACCTTCGAGTTTAAAATATGAATGACTTTGAAGTAGTGTTGGGAACTGAAGCATGAGTTAGTATAATATAATGACACTTGATCAACGTGATTATATTACAGTAAGTCATGCTGAGTTTCTAATGGAACGTGATGATTCACAGATCATAATATCATCACGTACCATGTTACATAACTCTTTCATCCTGCTTAACTTCTGAACATATCAAGAAAATATATTCTTGATAGTTCTATCCTCAGTGATTCTGGTAATTTGACAAATCAAATCATGTTTTTACGTTATTTCTTGTATAGAACATTAAGTTCATTCGAAACTCCATACTTACGAATTCTGGATCATTACTCGCTTTATTAGAGGTCGAGAAGAGAATAAAAAGGCAAAGAGCTCCAAAATATAAGAGAAAATATAAAGCCCAATAACAACATGAAGATTACAAACTGTGGATATTAATATGAATAGCAATATAAAGACACGGTAGAATTAAGAATAGTATCACCACAAGGTAATAGTAGAAGTAAACAGATTTTTCTGGTGGAAGATTGAAAAGAAGGATGACAGAAATGATAATTAGAAAAATATCAAGGATTAGGACTAGATTAAACATTTTCACAATTCTTGGAAATAGGAATTAAGAAAGATAGTATTGAAATGACGAAAGTAATGGAAAGGAAGAGGTTAATTTATAGTAAAAATATCCGACAGGGCAATCGGGGCTGATAGCCGCATTTAATTAAAGAGGTCTTGATTTCCTTATTTACCGAAGAATCATATCTTGTAGATTTCGAAGATTTTCTTTTAAATTCCTTGAATTCCGGAATTCAACCAAGACAACGTCAAAAGTTAAGACGAAACTTTATTTCTTCAATTCACTCTTTTGTGATAACTTCATTTATACGCTTCGAATAATCGAATTGTTTTATCTGCATTACTCAATAATGATAAAACTCTATTTATCAACTCATATTTGTCATGAAAACATTTTTATTGTTAGCCATGATGACCTCACTCAAATTTCGGGACGAAATTTCTTTAACGGGTAGGTACTGTGACGACCCAGAAATTTCCGACCAAATCTAAACTTAATCTTTATATGATATCGACACAATAAGCAAAGTCTGTAATGTTGAAGTCTCAAAAATTTTGAACTGTTGTCATATATTCATTTGACCTTTGATCAATTCCGACGATTCACGAACAACTGACTGTAAATAGATATGTAATTATATATATATATCTGTATATATATTATAATCTGAAATATATTAATAAAATGTTATGCGGTTTATTTGTTGAAATTATAAATGAAAATAGTTTATGATTTAAAAATAAAAATTTGTTAAAAATTAAATATATACATAAAATTTTAAATTGTATTAAAACTTTTGTACACAGTAATTAGAAATACTAAGTTTTATTTTCTTAACAAACTTAATAACGAATATATATATATATATATATATATATATATATATATATATATATATATATATATATATATATATATATATATATATATATACTAACAATGGTGGATTGATATATGCAATATATATACATGGGTTCTATACATAATTGTTATTAGGTGTATATTGTAATATATATAAAATGTATAAATATTAAAAATTCAATATATATAATATATATTCATTACATAATGTTGAAACATATATAAAACAATGTTAAATATCCAATAGATATATTCATATAATATATAATATAATTATTAGATATTACAAAATTAATAAATTGTAATATTAAATGTAATTACAAGTTTAATGATAGTTATTAATATTATAAATACTTTCATCATGATTAAAAAATAAATATTAATATTAAATCAGTACTAATAATATTACCATCTAACACATAGATATAAAGTTTAATACATTTAACTTATTATATTACTATTAATATTACTAATATTATTGTTATCATTACCAATATCATTATTATAATTAGTAGTGAAATTATAATTTTAGTTATATGATTAATATTAGTAATATTATTAAATATTATTATTTCCATTTCCATTAATTATTATTAATACTACTATCATTATTGTAATTGTGATTATTAGAAAATAATACAACCTATTGTTTTTATCATATATAATATTAGTATTAATATTATTATTATTATTGGTGTTTCTATTTTATTAATCAATATTATTATTAATATAATTAATATTAATTAGTATTATTATTATTAATATATTTATTAAATTACTAATAATAATTATAAAGATTTATATAAATCACAGAATTTGTTACCTGTTTTCCTACTTTATCTGATTCGATTCTTGTCTCTAATTCCTGTACCAAATACGATTGAAATCAAAAAAACATCCAAGAATCAGTTGAGGGTACCTATCATTTTATTTTTTTAATTCATCTTTTACACAGTGTTAGTACTTCTTGTCTGTTAAAGCTACTCAACCTAATCCAACTCCAATGCAGACTAATTTGGAACGTTTATAAGTAATACAATTCACTAAAAGAATCATAGTAATTCAATCATCACGATAATTCACCAATTAAACAGAAAGAAAAACATGTCGACCATGTTCTTCATACTTTTTCCAAAACATCGAATTAGAGATAAATTTCAAATTCTATTAATGTAATCCTGTTCTAAATCCTTCATTAAAACTTTCTGGAAGATTTCAAATCTCAATTTTTAGTATCGAGCTTTAATTTAAGAGTCAAAGTTTTTGGAATTAAAAAGTCAAACATGGTTCTAAAATCGAATTGAATGTTTATACGATTTATCTGTTGAAATTGATGGTCTCAGAAGTTTCTAGGGGTAATTTAGAACATGTTTCATTTTATAATCATCGTCTAAACCTAACTGTATTTCAAAATCAAATCCTGAGATCATCGTATTTAATAACGAGGTCTGTATTGCTGTAATTTTTTTTATTTTTATTTTTCCATCTGTTCTGGCTATTGGGATATCACAACTGGTCATTTGTTTATCAATTTCATTTCATAAATCAAAAACCTTATTAAACTGGGTGGAATTAATGAAGGTTCTGTCGATTGAAAAGTGAAGAAGAAGATGATACGAGTAAACGAGCTATAAGATTTTTAGTTGGGATTAAAACAGATAAAAAGCAGATGGGTCGATGGTTTAGGGTCTTTGCGGGTTAGCGAGGGGTCTCGAGTTCAATCCTAGGCTGGAACATATTTTTTTTACAAAGCTCTTTATGGTAGTCTCTTTATTTGTTTCATTATTATTATTATTATTATTATTATTATTATTATTATTATTATTATTATTATTATTATTATTATTATTATTATTATTATTATTATTACTAATATTGTAAATATTATTATTATTATTATTATTATTATTATTATTAGGATTAGGATTATTATTATTGTTATTGTTATTATAATTTTCATTAATAGTAATATTAAATATTAATATCATCTTATAAGTATTAGTATTATTATTATTATTATTAAGTGTTATAAATATATTGGTTATTGTTATTATTATTATCACTAATAGTTGCATTATTATTATTATCATTATGATTAGGATCATTAATATGAAAATAATACAAGTTATCATTATTTTAGTATTAGTATCACTTTTGTAACTATTAGTATAATTATTATCATTATTAAACAAAAGTATCGTTATTAACAGTATCATTATTATTATTATTAATATTATCATTTTAATAAAGTTATTATTAATATTATTAGTAAATTATTAATATCAAAACTATCGTTTTTAAACAGACAAATATTTTGTACCTAAAATATACTTATTACATATACTAAAATTATATTAAAATTTCATATAACTATATATATCAAATTTATTAATATTAGTTACATAAATACATACAAATAACAAAACTATCGATTTTTAAATATAACATTTAAACAATCATGTATATAACTATGAATATATTAATATAACTATATGAATATTAACCATTTTAAATATATACACAAATTAAATATACAAAATAAAGATATAATAAATAAATTTGTTTAGTTACGATTATGTGTATTAATAAATATACAAATGATATAGGTTCGTGAATCCGAGGTCAACCTTACACTTGTTCAATGACCTCATATGTATTTTTACTACAAAATACAGTATAGTGAGTTTTATTACTCCCTTTTTAAATGTTTTTGCAATATATATTTTTGGGACTGAGAATACATGCACTTTTATAAATATTTGACGAAATAGACACAAGTAATTAAAACTACATTCTATGGTTGAATGATCGAAGCTGAATATGCCCCTTTTGCTTGGTAGCCTAAGAATTTTAAACCGGTCTACTAATTGACGCGAATCCTAAAGATAGATCTATTGGGCCTAACAAACCCCATCCAAAGTACCGGATGCTTTAGTACTTCGAATTCATTTTTATCATGTCCGATGGATGTCCCGGAATGATAGGGGATATTCTTATATGCATCTTGTTAACGTCGGTTACCAGGTGTTCAATCCATATGAATGATTTTTATCTCTATGCATGGGACGTATATTTATGAGAAATGGAAATGAAATTATTGTGGTCTATTAAAATGATGAAAATGATCGATTATGATAAACTAATGAACTCACCAACCTTTTGGTTGACATATTAAAGCATGTTTATTCTCAGGTGTTAAAGAAATCTTCCGCTGTGCATTTGCTCATTTTAAAGATATTACTTGGAGTCATTCATGGCATATTTCAAAAGATGTTGCATTCAAGTCGTTGAGTTCAATAGAGATTATTATTAAGTAAATGACAGATTAGGTCATTTATAGTTGGATATTATGAAATAGTATGCATGCTTGTCAATTTTTGATGTAAAGAAAGTTTTTCTTTTAAAAACGAATGCAATGTTTGTAAAATGTATCATATAGACGTCAAGTACCTCGCGATGTAACCAAATGTAATGTATTCGTTCAGTTGGATTAGGACGGATCATTACAGTACTAGTCCTAAAAGATATGTAGCTCTTTCACCTAAGTCGGAGAAATGAGCTTTTGTCATCCTTTCACATAAACATTACTCACATATATCAAATGACTCAAAGCCATTTGATTCCAAAAGTCCATAAGAATGGAGTTTTGAAATACGTTATTTATATGACCAAGATGACAATGTCATAGATAGGTCTTATTCAAGCGTTGTTTGAATTGCTTGACGGTACAGGTATACATAGAATTCACATGTAAACCACACAATGCATATCAATTTCAAAAATACCATCACTTGGATAGGCATTAAGATAAAAATAATATTATCCTTAGAATTTGAAATATCAAAGTGCGTAAATGCAAGTTCAAAACCAGCATCTTTCAAATCATATTGCTCCTAGTACAAGGAGTATAATAACATTGTTCCAATAAAACAATAAGCCCACTTGGAAGAGTAAGCTCATAGTGACCAATGGTTTCAACCGAAGTTTGATTCCCATTGCTCACTCGCAAATCTAGTCTGCCTTTCTACAGTCTGTTACTTCCTCTCATTCCCTTCATATTGTTACAAGTGTGAAAGCCACACCCAGTTAACAAAGATCCAGAAATCACTAGAAGAAGTATATAACTGTATATGAAATATAATTGAGATTTCTAGTCTTACCAGCATTGCCTTTTCTCAGCTCAGATTGGTAGATAGGACAGCTTCCTTCTCCAATTGCCAACCTTTCCACAATGGAAATATTCGGCGTCTTTTGTTGGGATTTACTTCTTGGAAGGTGGAATATTTTCCTGGAAAATGATTTACCATATCCCTTCCACAAAGTATTCGACTTATTCTTTTTCACCCTTTCATCCTGTGACGTCCTCCAGATAGTTTCTGGAAGAAAACGTCACTAATATCAAATAAACCAACATATTATAGTACGAGAACAATTCTATATGATAAAAATAAACTTTATTGAGTACGCAGAGAAAAATAGAATGTCGTTACAAGAATTGAAAGTACAATGATGTAAATGTTTCAAATGCAAGAATAATAAATGCGATATCTCTTGTTCCTAAGTCCAAGTAGCATCACATAAGTAGTAAGCAAGTAAGCTTGATCAATCGGCACCTGAGACAAACATGCTAAAGTGTCAACCAAAAAGGTTGAGTGAAATCATAGGTTTAACAAAAGTAGTTATCGTTGTTTTTAGAACACAAGATTTATTTATAAAGTAGATCACACAGATCTTTAGTTGTCAAAGAACATCACAAATATCTTAAAAGTTGATCTCGCAGGGATCAAAAAGTTATGCCAATTCGTGATATTTAGACTAAACGTACGAAGTTTGCCCCAAAGACAAGTTGTGTCTATACTTGTCGGTTTAATTTCATTATTAAGTAATACAATGACTTGGTCAAATGTATCGGGGACGTTACTCCTGATAGGCGTACCCCCAATAATTAAGAATGCATTTAATGAGCAATTAAAAATATCACTGTAGGGACTTAGTCGGACATAGCCGGGTATAGCATAGTTTAACAGTTGGTACTTGTGTCTAAATTGTAAATAGTAAAAGTGGCATGTGTCTCACCCCAAAAGTTAAAATAAGTTGCTAGCAATAAAGAGTGGGGCTATGAGTTCACCTTAGTAAGTAGGAGAGAGTTGTTATTCCTTGGAAGAGAAAGATAAATGAGTTGGATGATCATGAGTCGAATTTCAACCTAATGACATTAAGAATAGTTTAGATGTTTTTGCCCGAGTTAAAGATAAGTTTAAGTATGTATGTACTTAAGTATAGTTCGTTTTCCTAAGTTTCTATTCTTAGTAAGTTTCCATTTTTAGTAGATTTCCATTTTTAGAAAGTTTCCATATTTAGAAAGTTGCCATGTCTAGAAAGTTTTTCACTTTTAGTAAGTTTCCTCTTTTAGTAAGTTTCCATGTTTAGATAGTTTCCACATTTAGAAAGTTTCCATTTTTAGTAAGTTAGTGTTGAATACTAGTGAGTTGTCCTTAATAAGTCTACCACTTATTAAGTGTGAAAGTAATTAAGTGTTTGATTACTATAGTCGGGTTGATATTGTGCACCATACCCAAACATCTACGCCACCGCCGAGTCACCAGAATGAACAATTGTTACCAGTTGGCCCAGGATTTCTTGACCAAAATCTAAGTTTGGCATTTGTAATCCACAAGCGTCCCATAGTGGTACCAAGGATCATCCTAGGCCTTAAGTAGCGTTGACGTTCAAGTCATCACACGTTATCGTGCATGACTATTGTAATCGTATGTTATACTATAGGTAGTATATATATTATAAGTGGTAGTAGTAGTATAAGTGTATAAGTGTTAAGTAGTATTAGTAATATAGTATAAGTAGTATTAGGGTTTATTAGTTAATTAGTATTAATAGTTAGGGTTTATTAATTAATTAATGATTATGGTTTAAGTAATAAATGTTTAATAGTATGAAAGTAGTATTAGGTTTAAGGTTTAGTAAAGTAATGATTAGGTAATGGTTAGGGTTATATATAATAAATGTTTAGGGTTTAGTAAATTAGGGTTAGGTTAATTAGGGTTTTGATGTTTAAAGCTAAGGGGTATAAAATACTATTAAATTTTACAAGGAAATACTATTAAATACGATACAATTTTACACAAGATATTTATTTATTTATTGAATGAATATACTTAAACCTTGCTACAACACTTATAGGCAGTGTACCTAATCGTACAGTAGTGTAGTTTTTAGTAAGTCCGGTTCGTTCCACATGGAATCTTTTTCACAAAGCTTAACGCTATATTAGTTTAAATTTATAAAAATACAAATATATATATAAGTAATATTATTATTATAAAGGGGGATTTTTACCGTTTAATGACCGGTTTGTCGATTTTAAAATTTTAGTCGCAGTTAAAACCAAATATAAAATATTAAATAAATAAAAGACTTAATTTAAAGCGTAAAGTAAATAACGATAATGAAATTGTGAATAATAAAAGTGCGATAAAATAAACTTGCGATAATTAAAAAGTACGATAATTAAAATTGCAATTAAATACAATAACAATAAATAAAAATGCGATAATTAGAAGTGCAATTAAATATAAAATAAAGGAAATTAAATATGAAATAAAAGAATTATGCTTATTTAAACTTCCGTAATCATGATGTTTGACGGGTTGATTTTAGTTTTATGCCCATGGGTTAATTGTCCTTTGTCGTGGATTATTTAATATGTCCGTCTGGTTTTTGTCCATAACAGTCCATCAGTCATAAATATAAAGTGCGAGTGTCCTCGTTAAATTATCCTTATACCCGAAGTCAAATATTCCAACTAATTGAGGACTTAAACTGTAACAAGATTTTAATACTTTGTTTAATAATTACACCAGGATGTCGACTGAGTGTAACCCAAGGTTTTAATACTTTGTTAACAATTATGCCAAGTGTCCTTGTACATAATTTCACCCATGTTTTAATAATTCTAGTGGCTATTAATCCATTCCCGTGTCCGGTTAAATGAACGATTATTCGTACATATAAATACCCCGCCCATCGTGTCCGATCGAGTGTATATGGTTATTTATAGGGACGCCCAATTGTAAATCTTTATATTAAAATTAACAAACTATCATTTAGTTAAACAAATATAAAGCCCATTAATAGCCCATAGTCTAATTTCCACAAGTGTCGTTCTTTTGTCCAAACCCCAATTATGGTACAAAGCTCAATTACCCAATTTTAATAATTAGCCCAACATCATGATTACTTCGGATTAAATAAGCATAATAATAACTTAGCTACGAGACATTAATGTAAAAAGGTTGAACATAACTTACAATGATTAAAAATAGCGTAGCGTTACACGGACAGAATTTCGACTTACACCCTTACAACATTCGCTAACATACCCTAATTATTAGAATTAAAATTAAAATTAAAATTAAAATTAAAATATAAATATAAATATATACTACGTATATATATAGAGAAAGAGAGATTTTAGGATGATAAAAATGATCAGAATTCGTTGGGTTTTATAGGGATTTTCGAATTTGGCTGCTTCGCAACTCGCGGCATTTTTGCTCTTCAAACTCCGTGAGTCGCGGAGTTTGAAATTCCAGCTCACTCCATTTTGGCTCCTTTCTTGCCGACGGATTTTTATATAAATATAATATATATATAATTTATATAATTAATTATATATTATATTATATTTATATACATAGTTAACTTGTAATTTTTAGTCCATTGCGTCGAGCGTTGAGAGTTTACTCATGTCCCGATTCCGGATTTTCGAACGTCCTTGCGTACAATTTAATATCTTGTACTTTGCGTTTTGAATCTTGTACTCTTGTAATTTCGAGACGTTTCTTATTAATAATTGGAACCACTTTGATTGTATTTTGTACTTTTGAGGTTTTTGGACCTTTGCGTCTTCAATTCGTCGAATCTATCTTTTGTCTTCACCTTTTATTATTTAAACGAATATCACTTGTAAATAGAGCAATTGCAACTAAAAGCTTGTCATTCTTGAGGAATAATGCTATGAAATATATGTTCGTTTTTAGCATTATCAAATATTCCCACACTTGAGCGTTGCTTGTCCTCAAGTAATATAGTCTTGAAATACTAGAATCACTTCTTTATTCTTCACACTTTGTACATCAGTGATTTCTTTACGGCGGTATAAACAATGGTAGTAACGATGTGGTTTACAGTCCCACATGACTATAAAATTTAGATCCTTTAAGGAAATTGGATCTTTATGAAAACATTTGATCTTTTTGAAAATTCAATCTAGCTTTTATCCTAGATAAGTTTTCCGGAATAACCCTTCACCGGTGTTTGCAAATTCTTTTTGTGGGTTTGGTGGGTTTCAGATTTGAAAATTTTAGCTCAAAACTTGCGATTTTGTGTCACCCACTTGCTAACCTTGTATTAGGAAAGCAACACGTCCAGTATACTTGCTCCGTATATTACCTTTCGGTAAACTACCGTCCAATTGTAAAGGAAAGCGTTGAACAAGCAACTGTTAAGGCAATGTCCCCTGACATGCTTTTAATTATGGTCTATAACGTGTCGGACGCAATTACTATCCTTTGTAGGAGCAATAGTAAAGCTCACCCTTATAATTTTTCGGTCTGGCACAAGGTCCTGTCTTTGACCATGCTATGCAACCACCGTTCTTACGGTTGACACCCGATTTGGTTCAGGTGACCTAATGAATTCCAGATGAATTCCTAGGATTTTACGTTCAATGGTAATGAACACATTGAAAATGGGTTTTCAGAAAACAAATCGGTTTATAATTTGATCAAAATATTTTCTCGTTCAAGCTCGAGTTTAGATATCATTGAATTCCATGAGTTTGAATTCTCAATCTTTAAGGTCAATCTCTAGGATTGAGTAATATCAGGCTTAAAAGCTGATTTTTGATCTTTTAAGGAGATTATCCTTTCTGGGGATCTGATTTATTAGTCTTATCAAGCTAATTTGCACGGTGCCCCCCCATTTTACGAGATAAATCCTTCTCATTGTTAGGATAAATCTGACCACTTGGCGACCCTGTTTTATGCTGAGGTCCATGGATTTCCTGCTGATTTTAGTGATGACTTTTCTAGATTTTTCTTCAACCTACAGCTGGTCTGGACGACAACTTCCTGACCTAAATCAAGAAGCGCGTTTCTTTTTCGGAAGACTTTACTTCCTTTTAATGATGGAATTGATTCATCGTGTAGATCCATCTCTTCTTTTCTTTCATCGGGTAAAACAGTTTAGTTTAGTCCAAAGCAAAAGTATTTTCAGTTATTTGTTACAGAAATATGTGACATATGTTTAAAATATCTTGTTAAATTTTCCCACACTTGGCTTTTATTTTCCTTTTTATTGTCCTCTATTCCATTTTAAATGAATTTTAACATTTTGGTTTGTTTCTCAATTTATGTCCTTTCCGAGGTAACAATAATTTCAGTGTTAAAACCTAGTTTTATCGTTCATAAATATGTATAAACATGATTTTGAGTTCATTTAATTGAAAATTTTGAAAAATTTTACTAGAATTGGGTAGTCAGTATATAAGACTAGGGCTGTTCTTTATTATCAGAGAGCACTAGATTCTAATACAACTACTACTTTACTAGTATTTCTAATGGTAACCAAGTGTATAAAGTAAAAATTTTAAAATCCGAAAGAATTTAACCCCTTCCCACACTTAAGATCTTGCAATGCCCTCATTTGCAAGAAATCAGTAACAATTTAAATTATTGAGGGTGATTTGTGTGAAAATGATTAAATTTTACCAAAGTTTCCAAACATATTGGCGTTTGTTTGCTGAATGATAAATGGTGCATATCATTTGTTCATTCCGTCTTGTTGTTATATCACATTTATTTTGCATCTTGTCGTCAAAATTAGTTGCTTTTGCTGAACTTAATGCCAGTCTTTGAAAATGCGTTATTTTACCATGTTGTGTACATAAGATAAACTGCAAACATATATACATATTTTTGAAGTTTGGTATATTACCCCACATTCAAACATTATTAAAATCTAAAAATAAAAATTTATAAATTATAAAAACTAATACAATTCCAACATAAGTATTAAATGTATCAACATTACAAATTATAAAATAAATAAAACTAAGTAGACTAGGGATGATACTGATACCAGTAGGGGTTCCATGCATAACCATATGTGTTATAGAATGCTTCGGCTGGGTTATACGTAGGATACGGTGGTTGGATCTCTATAGACCAGGGAGGAAATACAGGCGATGGAGTAGGAATATAGTTTCTACCTACATGTTGGCAATGATCTATGATTTGGTTTTGATGAACTTGCCAATCTTCAAATGTTCTATGTCTAGCATTTTCATACTCTTGTGAAGCTATAAACCTTTGCATTTCTGTCATTTCATTTCCTCCTCCCACATTACCTGGCTGTTGGTTTCTCTCAACCTGTGGATGTCTACCATGGTATTGTACTGCGGCGTTATTTCGCCTCTTCAAAACCTTCGCACCATGGTATACATTTAAACCTATTGTATCGCAGGGTTCTGGTTCTTCGACTAATAATCCCCCCCGACTTATATCCACACCGAGATATTCAGCAATCAAAGTAATAAATATACCACCTCCTATTATGCTATGCGGTCTCATCCCCCTAACCATAGCTGATAAATAATAACCCACACAATAAGGTATACTTACAGCACTTTGTGGGTCTCGAATAGACATGTGGTAAAAAAAATCCTGTTCATTTACCTTTTCCTTATTCTTACCTCATTGTGTAATCGAATTGGCTAAAAACCTATGAATTACTCTTAACTCTGCTCTATCTATATCCAAATAAGAGTAATTTCCCCCTTTAAATCGGTGATGGCTAGTCATTTGACTCCATACACCATGCGTATCAAAATTTTCGTCTATCTTTCTACCATTTAGTATCAACCCTCTACAATCGGCAGATGCTAACTCCTCAGGCATATATATACGTAAAGCCTGAGCCATGTCTAGTAAAGACATGTGGCGCATCGAACCTCCAAACAAAAATCTAATAAAAGATCGATCAGTTAAACTAACTACCCGATCATTTATTTCTATACTACACAATAATTCTTCACACCATACTTTATATACAGGTCTACGCATGTTGAATAAACGTACCCAATCGTTAAAATTAGAATTACCATACCTCTGTGTAAGTAATTCCCTAATTGGCCCGGCTAATTCTACAGCTTCTAGCGGTGCCCATTCTATTACCCTAGGTACTTCAACAGCTTTAGAATGAAGAGTATGCAAGCCCCTCTGGTATTTTGGATAATCTATCCAACGTCTGTCAAATCTCAAGTTCGGGTGCAAATCTTCCAAGTGCATATCAGAAAATGTCATAACTGGATGAGGTATATCTTGTTTGTAGTAGTTATCCACCTCCTGTTGTTTCGCATTCTCAGGAGGAGCATTGCGAGCTTGGGATGAAGATTCACCCCTTTCAGTCTGTAAAACACATCAAACACAATTTTTGTGCATCCAAATATGCATTAGTGTCAGCAAAATCATCAATCAAAATAATTACAATGACATGTTCAATTTATATCAAACTTAAGCTCATTTTCATATTTTTATCAAATCTACTCTTTTTCAAATAAGCATATACGAAAATTTTCGCTAAGTTCATAAGCATTCAACTCAAATAACATGTCAAAATAATCATTACTAGCATTTAAACAAGTTTCAAATGGCATTATTTCTCAAAAATCAAGTTCATGAATTTTAGACTTGAAAAAGTCCACTTTAATTCTCAAAATCATGTTTAGGCTCAAAGTTTGGATCATTTAACTACCTAAACATGTTACACTACTTAATTTAGCAATAATTCATGATAAAAATCGGCCATAACCTGTTTATATCAAAAAGCCCCAAATTTGCTCAAGAACACAAACCCTAGATTACTCAAAATTTGAAGTTTAAGGCTTCTAATCATGTTAAATAGCATCAATCTAGGTTATACAAGCATAATACATAAACAATTTAAGCATAATTACACTAAAAAGCATCAAAATCGAATTGGTATAAAATTACTCAAGAACACTAATTTTCGGATTAAATGGTGTTTAGGTGTAGAAATTTACCGTTTTCCTTGAGTAATTCCTTGATAACATCCTTCTCAACATGATTTTGTGAAAGATTTGATGATTAATGGTGAAAAAATTCGGTTTTTAGAGGTGATTTTCGGGTGTTTTTCGCAGTATATTTTGTGGAGTGTGTGCAATCTGATCTGCTCTGGCGTTTTTATTTTTTTCAGTATTTTGGACCCTCCGCGAGTCGCGGCATATTTACCCTTTAAGCTCCGCGAGTCGCGGAGTTTGTATATATATATATATATATATTTTTAAACATCTTATACTAATTAAAACAATTAAGTAATTAATTTTAAAATTTTGTTTCCCTTGTTATTTAGGATGAGATCGTTTCGGATCGATGTCCTAGTCCGTCCTTCGAAAAAATTTTAAAATTTGTCTATTTAAAGCCTGGTTTTAAAAGCAAAGATTTTTGGGTTTTTTTAATGTTTTTGGCATACTTTAATTCAATAAGATTAAAAATAATGATAATAAAAGTTCTCGTCCCTCCCTCTGGTAAAGCAATTTCGGTTCAAAGACCTAGTCTTCAACTCACGACGAATTTTTTTAAAAATCATATTTTTAACTTAGCGAAATAAAGTAAATTTTTGTTTTTAAATTCACACCACTTAAATTTAAAAATGCATAAAATTAAAAATTTACACCAAACTTAATTAAAAATGCATAATATTAAAAATTCATATAATAAAAATTAAAAATTCACACCAAACTTATATTATATTTTTGTTTTTAAATATACAAACTTATATTAAAAAGATTAATTTTTCAAATATTTACAATTTTAAATATATTAATTTTAAAAAGTTTACAATATTATTTTAATTTTTATATATTAATTTTAAAGCATGGTAAAAATAAAATTAAAAATCTTTTTGGCTTTTTATCCCACTTTAATCAATCAAATATTATCAAAAACATACGCCCCTCTTTTCGGTAAAGTAATTTCGGTTCCATGACCTAATTTAACTCATGACGAATTTTTGAAATATTTTGGGTTGATTGATTAAAGATATTTATACCTTAAGAATAAACGTTAAATTTCGCAGTAATGTAATAAATTTTTGTATGATATCAATAATTTTGGTCGCCAAACCTAATTTTATTCAATACCAATTTAATACTTTATAGCGAACAAATTAGCGTTTATTATCAAAAGGTTTAAAATAAAAATAAAAAAAAATAAAAACTGTACAGACTTACCTGTGAGATAGTATTCTTAGTTATATGATCTATCTCATTCATAAGATAGTCGGTTTAATTGATTTTCCATGGCTACATAGGCGTAACCTCGAGCATTCAGTGTTTTTTCTTCTAAACATATGAACGGTCCGTCTCTGCGTAAAGTAACAAATTTGGTGTTTGAATAGGTTTGATTATTTGAACATTTACCTCCATGTGACCATTTTCCGCATTTGTGACATCTTTCTAGGTGTCGTGCTCTTCTTTTCGCTGCGGATTTTTATTTTCCTTTACCAAATTGTAACTTATTATCTTCGCATCTGGATTCTTTTCTTACTCCGTCCAATCTTTCTCTGATTACTGATACTATTTCACTCAGAAGTGTGTCATTATTACGTTTAGTGATCAAAGCGTGTAGCATTAGACCATGGTTTAGTTCGCAGGAAGTCTTCATTTCGTAAAAACCTAAAAAAATAAAAATTCAGAATGGGGGGAGAAGACTAGTTCTTTAGGGTCTCCTAGGGAAAGACCATTCGGGTTCCATTTTCTAGAACTACACGAAAACAGACAATCTAACTCTAACAGAAATACATAAAATCCTTAAAAGACTTGATTCTCCCCACACTTAGTTAGCCGTGGTATCGAAATTGTGATTAACTTCATTGTCAACTTCCATTGGACTATCTATGTAATGTTTAACTCTGTGACCATTAACCTTAAATTCAATCCCATTTGAATTTATTAATTCTATCGTTCCGTATGGGAAAACTCTTTTGACTATGAATGGTCCAGACCATCTTGATTTCAATTTTCCAGGAAATAGCTTGAATCGTGAATTGAAAAGAAGAACTCTGTCTCCTTCTTTAAATTCTTTTAAACTTCTGATTCTTTTATCATGCCATTTCTTCGTTCTTTCCTTATAGATTAACTAATTTTCGTATGCTTCATGTCTTAATTCTTCTAATTCGTTTAGTTGAATTAATCGTAGACGTCCGGCTTCATGTAAATCAAGATTACATGTCTTCAAAGCCCAAAATGCTTTGTGTTCAATTTCTACTGGAAGATGACATGCTTTTCCGTAGACGAGTTTAAAAGGTGTGGTTCCAATTGGAGTTTTGTATGCTGTTCTAAAAGCCCAGAGTGCATCCTCCAATTTAATGGACCATTCCTTCGGATTTGATCCTACAGTTTTCTCTAGAATACGTTTTAAAGCTCGGTTGGTATTTTCAACTTGTCCACTTGTTTGTAGATGATATGCGGTGGAGATTTTATGAGTTACTCCATATCTTTTGAGAACTTTCTCAAGTTGATTATTACAAAAATGAGTTCCCCGATCACTTATTAAAGCTTTCGATGTTCCAAACCTTGCAAAAAGACGTTTTAAAAAGTTGACTACAACTCGTGCATCGTTAGTTGGGAGAGCTTGTGCTTCCGCCCATTTAGATACATAATCAATGGCTACGAGAATATAGAGATTATTATGAGATTTTGGAAATGGACCCATAAAGTCAATACCCCAAATGTCAAATACTTCACATACTTGAATGACATTTTGTGGCATTTCATCACGTTGACTTATTTTTCCGGCCCTTTGACAAGCATCACAGGATTTGCAAAGAAGGTGTGCGTCTTTGTAAATTGTAGGCCAATAGAATCCAGTATCATAAACTTTTCTTGCTGTTAGTTGAGGCCCATAATGCCCTCCTGTTGGTCCTGTGTGATAATGGTTTAAAATTTTACTAGCTTCATCTCCGAATACACATCGGCGTATTATTCCATCTGGATAAATTTTAAATAGATGTGGATCTTCCCAGAAATAGTGTTTTATATCACTGAAGAATTTCTTTCGTTTTTGGTACGATAATCCTTTTTCAAGGAATCCACATACTATATAGTTTGCATAGTCTGCAAACCATGGAATTTCATTATAATCTATCTTTAATAGATATTCATCGGGAAAGTTGTCTTGTATGGCCGATTCATTTAGAACTTCTAATTCGGGATTTTCAAGACGAGAAAGATGATCAGCGGCGAGATTTTCTGCTCCTCTTTTATCTCGGATTTCAATATCGAACTCTTGTAAGAGTAAGATCCAACGGATTAATCTTAGTTTAGCATCTTGTTTCGAAAATAGGTATCTAAGAGCAGAATGGTCGGTATAGACCACCGTTTTTGCTAGAACGAGATATGAACGAAATTTGTCAAAAGCAAAGACAATAGCAAGGAGTTCTTTTTCAGTAGTTGTATAGTTCGTTTGTGCTCCTTGTAACGTCTTACTAGCATAATATATAGGTTGAAATCGTTTTTCAATCCTTTGTCCTAAAACGGCTCCCATTGCAAAATCACTTGCATCGCACATTAGTTCAAACGGCAGATTCCAATTTGGTGTTATCATAATTGGCGCATTAGTGAGTTTCTCTTTAAGAATATTAAAAGATTTGATACATTCATCTAAAAAGATGAATGGAGCATCCTTTTCTAGGAGTTTATTCATAGGAGTGGCAATTTTAGAAAAGTCTTTTATGAAACGTCGGTAAAAACCGGCATGCCCTAGAAAACTCCTAACTCCTCTAACATTGGTGGGATGTGGAAGTTTAGCAATTACATCTACTTTAGCTCTATCCACTTCAATTCCTTCTTTTGAAATTTTATGTCCAAGAACGATGCCTTCTTTAACCATGAAATGGCATTTCTCCCAATTAAGAACTAGATTTGATTGTTCGCATCAAATAAGCATTCGTTCAAGATTAGCTAGACATGATTCAAATGTATCACCTGAAATGTCCCGTTCTTATTGATTAAAAACGTTCCATATTAATTGATTTCGTTGCGAGGTTTTGACCTCTATATGAGACGTTTTTCAAAGACTGCATTCATTTTAAAACAAACCATAACCTTTATTTCATCAATAAAGGTTTAAAAAGCTTTACGTAGATTATCAAATAATGATAATCTAAAATATCCTGTTTACACACGACCATTACATAATGGTTTACAATACAAATATGTTACAACAAAATAAGTTTCTTGAATGCAGTTTTTACACAATATCATACAAGCATGGACTCCAAATCTCGTCCTTATTTAAGTATGCGATAGCGGAAGCTCTTAATAATCACCTGAGAATAAACATGCTTAAAACGTCAACAAAAATGTTGGTGAGTTATAGGTTTAACCTATATATACCAAATCATAATAATAGACCACAAGATTTCATATTTCAATACACATCCCATACATAGAGATAAAAATCATTCATATGGTGAACACCTGGTAACCGACAATAACAAGATGCATATATAAGAATATCCCCATCATTCCGGGACACCCTTCGGATATGATATAATTTCGAAGTACTAAAGCATCCGGTACTTTGGATGGGGTTTGTTAGGCCCAATAGATCTATCTTTAGGATTCGCGTCAATTAGGGTGTCTGTTCCCTAATTCTTAGATTACCAGACTTAATAAAAAGGGGCATATTCGATTTCGATAATTCAACCATAGAATGTAGTTTCACGTACTTGTGTCTATTTTGTAAATCATTTATAAAACCTGCATGTATTCTCATCCCAAAAATATTAGATTTTAAAAGTGGGACTATAACTCACTTTCACAGATTTTTACTTCGTCGGGAAGTAAGACTTGGCCACTGTTGATTCACGAACCTATAACAATATATACATATATATTAAAGTATGTTCAAAATATATTTACAACACTTTTAATATATTTTGATGTTTTAAGTTTATTAAGTCAGCTGTCCTCGTTAGTAACCTATAACTAGTTGTCCACAGTTAGATGTACAAAAAAATAAATCGATAAATATTATCTTGAATCAATCCACGACCCAGTGTATACGTATCTCAGTATTGATCACAACTCAAACTATATATATTTTGGAATCAACCTCAACCCTGTATAGCTAACTCCAACATTCACATATAGAGTGTCTATGGTTGTTCCGAAATATATATAGATGTGTCGACATGATAGGTCGAAACATTGTATACGTGTCTATGGTATCTCAAGATTACATAATATACAATACAAGTTGATTAAGTTATGGTTGGAATAGATTTGTTACCAATTTTCACGTAGCTAAAATGATAAAAATTATCCAATCTTGTTTTACCCATAACTTCTTCATTTTAAATCCGTTTTGAATGAATCAAATTGCTATGGTTTCATATTGAACTTTATTTTATGAATCTACACAGAAAAAGTATAGGTTTATAGTCGGAAAAATAAGTTACAAGTCGTTTTTGTAAAGGTAGTCATTTCAGTCGAAAGAACGACGTCTAGATGACCATTTTAGAAAACATACTTCCACTTTGAGTTTAACCATAATTTTTGGATATAGTTTCATGTTCATAATAAAAATCATTTTCTCAGAATAACAACTTTTAAATCAAATTTTATCATAGTTTTTAATTAACTAACCCAAAACAGCCCGCGGTGTTACTACGACGGCGTAAATCCGGTTTTACGGTGTTTTTCGTGTTTCCAGGTTTTAAATCATTAAGTTAGCATATCATATAGATATAGAACATGTGTTTAGTTGATTTTAAAAGTCAAGTTAGAAGGATTAACTTTTGTTTGCGAACAAGTTTAGAATTAACTAAACTATGTTCTAGTGATTACAAGTTTAAACCTTCGAATAAGATAGCTTTATATGTATGAATCGAATGATGTTATGAACATCATTACTACCTTAAGTTCCTTGGATAAACCTACTGGAAAAGAGAAAAATGGATCTAGCTTCAATGGATCCTTGGATGGCTCGAAGTTCTTGAAGCAGAATCATGACACGAAAACAAGTTCAAGTAAGATCATCACTTGAAATAAGATTGTTATAGTTATAGAAATTGAACCAAAGTTTGAATATGATTATTACCTTGTATTAGAATGATAACCTACTGTAAGAAACAAAGATTTCTTGAGGTTGGATGATCACCTTACAAGATTGGAAGTGAGCTAGCAAACTTGAAAGTATTCTTGATTTTATGTAACTAGAACTTGTAGAATATATGAAGAACACTTAGAACTTGAAGATAGAACTTGAGAGAGATCAATTAGATGAAGAAAATTGAAGAATGAAAGTGTTTGTAGGTGTTTTTGGTCGTTGGTGTATGGATTAGATATAAAGGATATGTAATTTTGTTTTCATGTAAATAAGTCATGAATGATTACTCATATTTTTGTAATTTTATGAGATATTTCTTGCTAGTTGCCAAATGATGGTTCCCACATGTTTTAGGTGACTCACATGGGCTGCTAAGAGCTGATCATTGGAGTGTATATACCAATAGTACATACATCTAAAAGCTGTGTATTGTACGAGTACGAATACGGGTGCATACGAGTAGAATTGTTGATGAAACTGAACGAGGATGTAATTGTAAGCATTTTTGTTAAGTAGAAGTATTTTGATAAGTGTCTTGAAGTCTTTCAAAAGTGTATGAATACATAATAAAACACTACATGTATATACATTTTAACTGAGTCGTTAAGTCATCGTTAGTCGTTACATGTAAGTGTTGTTTTGAAACCTTTAAGTTAACGATCTCAATTAATGTTGTTAACCCATTGTTTATTATATCTAATGAGATGTTAAATTATTATATTATCATGATATTATGATATATTAATATATCTTAATATGATATATATACATTTAAATGTCGTTACAACGATAATCGTTACATATATGTCTCGTTTAAAAATCATTAAGTTAGTAGTCTTGTTTTTACATATGTAGTTCATTGTTAATATACTTAATGATATGTTTACTTATCATAATATCATGTTAACTATATATATAACCATATATATGTCATCATATAGTTTTTACAAGTTTTAACGTTCGTGAATCACCGGTCAACTTGGGTAGTCAATTGTCTATATGAAACCTATTTCAATTAATCAAGTCTTAACAAGTTTGATTGCTTAACATGTTGGAAACGTTTAATCATGTAAATATCAATCTCAATTAATATATATAAACATGGAAAAGTTCGGGTCACTACAGTACCTACCCGTTAAATAAATTTCGTCCCGAAATTTTAAGCTGTTGAAGGTGTTGACGAATCTTCTGGAAATAGATGCGGGTATTTCTTCTTCATCTGATCTTCACGCTCCCAGGTGAACTCGGGTCCTCTACGAGCATTCCATCGAACCTTAACAATTGGTATCTTGTTTTGCTTAAGTCTTTTAACCTCACGATCCATTATTTCGACGGGTTCTTCGATGAATTGAAGTTTTTCGTTGATTTGGATTTCATCTAACGGAATAGTGAGATCTTCTTTAGCAAAACATTTCTTCAAATTCGAGACGTGGAAAGTGTTATGTACAGCCGCGAGTTGTTGAGGTAACTCAAGTCGGTAAGCTACTGGTCCGACACGATCAATAATCTTGAATGGTCCAATATACCTTGGATTTAATTTCCCTCGTTTACCAAATCGAACAACGCCTTTCCAAGGTGCAACTTTAAGCATGACCATCTCTCCAATTTCAAATTCTATATCTTTTCTTTTAATGTCAGCGTAGCTCTTTTGTCGACTTTGGGCGGTTTTCAACCGTTGTTGAATTTGGATGATCTTCTCGGTAGTTTCTTGTATAATCTCCGGACCCGTAATCTGTCTATCCCCCACTTCACTCCAACAAATCGGAGACCTGCACTTTCTACCATAAAGTGCTTCAAACGGCGCCATCTCAATGCTTGAATGGTAGCTGTTGTTGTAGGAAAATTCTGCTAATGGTAGATGTCGATCCCAACTGTTTCCGAAATCAATAACACATGCTCGTAGCATGTCTTCAAGCGTTTGTATCGTCCTTTCGCTCTGCCCATCAGTTTGTGGATGATAGGCAGTACTCATGTCTAGACGAGTTCCTAATGCTTGCTGTAATGTCTGCCAGAATCTTGAAATAAATCTGCCATCCCTATCAGAGATAATAGAGATTGGTATTCCATGTCTGGAGACGACTTCCTTCAAATACAGTCGTGCTAACTTCTCCATCTTGTCATCTTCTCTTATTGGCAGGAAATGTGCTGATTTGGTGAGACGATCAACTATTACCCAAATAGTATCAAAACCACTTGCAGTCCTTGGCAATTTAGTGATGAAATCCATGGTAATGTTTTCCCATTTCCATTCCGGGATTTCGGGTTGTTGAAGTAGACCTGATGGTTTCTGATGCTCAGCTTTGACCTTAGAACACGTCAAACATTCTCCTACGTATTTAGCAACATCGGCTTTCATACCCGGCCACCAAAAATGTTTCTTGAGATCCTTGTACATCTTCCCCGTTCCAGGATGTATTGAGTATCTGGTTTTATGAGCTTCTCTAAGTACCATTTCTCTCATATCTCCAAATTTTGGTACCCAAATCCTTTCAGCCCTATACCGGGTTCCGTCTTCTCGAATATTAAGATGTTTCTCCGATCCTTTGGGTATTTCATCCTTTAAATTTCCCTCTTTTAAAACTCCTTGTTGCGCCTCCTTTATTTGAGTAGTAAGGTTATTATGAATCATTATATTCATAGATTTTACTCGAATGGGTTCTCTGTCCTTCCTGCTCAAGGCATCGGCTACCACATTTGCCTTCCCCGGGTGGTAACGAATCTCAAAGTCGTAATCATTCAATAATTCAATCCACCTACGCTGCCTCATATTCAGTTGTTTCTGATTAAATATGTGTTGAAGACTTTTGTGGTCGGTATATATAATACTTTTGACCCCATATAAGTAGTGTCTCCAAGTCTTTAATGCAAAAACAACCGCGCCTAATTCCAAATCATGCGTCGTATAATTTTGTTCGTGAATCTTCAATTGTCTAGACGCATAAGCAATCACCTTCGTTCGTTGCATTAATACACAACCGAGACCTTGCTTTGATGCATCACAATAAATCACAAAATCATCATTCCCTTCAGGCAATGACAATATAGGTGCCGTAGTTAGCTTTTTCTTCAATAACTGAAACGCTTTCTCTTGTTCATCATTCCATTCAAATTTCTTCCCTTTATGCGTTAATGCAGTCAAGGGTTTTGCTATTCTGGAAAAGTCTTGGATGAACCTTCTGTAGTAACCAGCTAGTCCTAAAAACTGGCGTATGTGTTTCGGAGTTTTCGGGGTTTCCCAGTTTTCAACAGTTTCTATCTTTGCCGGATCCACCTTAATACCTTCTTTGTTCACTATGTGACCGAGGAATTGAACTTCTTCCAACCAAAATGCACACTTTGAAAACTTAGCGTACAATTCTTCCTTCCTCAATACTTCTAACACCTTTCTCAAATGTTCACCGTGTTCTTGGTCATTCTTTGAGTAAATAAGTATGTCATCAATGAAAACAATGACAAACTTGTCAAGGTATGGTCCACACACTCGGTTCATAAGGTCCATGAACACAGCTGGTGCATTAGTTAAACCAAATGGCATGACCATAAACTCGTAATGACCGTAACGTGTTCTGAAAGCAGTCTTTGGAATATCATCTTCTTTCACCCGCATTTGATGATACCCGGAACGTAAGTCAATCTTTGAATAAACAGACGAGCCTTGTAGTTGATCAAATAAGTCGTCGATTCTCGGTAGTGGGTAGCGGTTCTTGATGGTAAGTTTGTTCAACTCTCGGTAGTCGATACACAACCTGAATGTACCATCTTTCTTCTTGACAAACAAAACAGGAGCTCCCCACGGTGATGTGCTTGGTCGAATAAAACCACGCTCTAAAAGTTCTTGTAATTGGCTTTGCAGTTCTTTCATCTCGCTGGGTGCGAGTCTGTAAGGAGCACGAGCTATTGGTGCAGCTCCTGGTACAAGATCTATTTGAAATTCAACGGATCGATGTGGGGGTAATCCCGGTAATTCTTTCGGAAATACATCGGGAAATTCTTTTGCGATGGGAACATCATTGATGCTCTTTTCTTCAGTTTGTACTTTCTCGACGTGTGCTAGAACAGCATAGCAACCTTTTCTTATTAGTTTTTGTGCCTTCAAATTACTAATAAGATGTAGCTTCGTGTTGCCCTTTTCTCCGTACACCATTAAGGGTTTTCCTTTTTCTCGTATAATGCGAATTGCATTTTTGTAACAGACGATCTCTGCTTTCACTTCTTTCAACCAGTCCATACCGATTATCACATCAAAACTCCCTAACTCTACTGGTATCAAATCAATCTTAAATGTTTCGCTAACCAGTTTAATTTCTCGATTCCGACATATATTATCTGCTGAAATTAATTTACCATTTGCTAATTCGAGTAAAAATTTACTATCCAAAGGCGTCAATGGACAACTTAATTTAGCACAAAAATCTCTACTCATATAGCTTCTATCCGCACCCGAATCAAATAAAACGTAAGCAGATTTATTGTCAATAAGAAACGTACCCGTAACAAGCTCCGGGTCTTCCTGTGCCTCTGCCGCATTAATATTGAAAACTCTTCCACGACCTTGTCCATTCGTGTTCTCCTGGTTCGGGCAATTTCTAATAATGTGGCCCGGTTTTCCACATTTATAACAAACTACATTGGCATAACTTGCTCCGACACTACTTGCTCCGCCATTACTCGTTCCGACACCATTTGTTCCTTTCGTTCTATTAACCCCTGGTCCGTAGACCTCACACTTCGCCGCGCTATGACCATTTCTTTTACACTTGTTGCAAAATTTGGTGCAGAACCCCGAGTGATTCTTTTCACACCTTTGGCATAGCTGCTTCTGATTGTTGTTGTTGTTGCGGTTATTATTGTTGTTAGGATGATTGTTGTAGTTGCTGTTGTTGTTGTTGTTGTTGTTGGGCCGTTTGTTGTAGTTGCGATTGTTGGGATAATTGTTGCGATTATTGTTGTAATTGCTGTTGTTGCTGTATTGGCGATTCTTATCACCGTTTTCCTCCCACTTTCTTTTGACTTGCTTCACATTGGCCTCTTCAGCAGTCTGTTCTTTAATTCTTTCTTCAATCTGGTTCACTAGTTTGTGAGCCATTCTACATGCCTGTTGTATGGAGGCGGGCTCGTGTGAACTTATATCTTCTTGGATTCTTTCCGGTAATCCTTTCACAAATGCGTCGATCTTCTCTTCCTCATCTTCGAACGCTCCCGGACACAATAGGCACAATTCTGTGAATCGTCTTTCGTACGTGGTAATATCAAAGCCTTGGGTTCGTAACCCTCTAAGTTCTGTCTTGAGCTTATTGACCTCGGTTCTGGGACGGTACTTCTCATTCATCAAGTGCTTGAATGCTGACCACGGTAGTGCGTACGCATCATCTTGTCCCACTTGCTCTAGATAGGTATTCCACCATGTTAACGCAGAACCTGTGAAGGTATGCGTAGCGTACTTCACTTTGTCCTCTTCAGTACACTTACTTATGGCAAACACCGATTCAACCTTCTCGGTCCACCGTTTCAATCCGATCGGTCCTTCGGTTCCATCAAATTCCAAAGGTTTGCAGGCAGTGAATTCTTTGTAGGTGCATCCTACACGATTTCCTGTACTGCCAGATCCAAGGTTATTGTTGGTATGTAGCGCAGCCTGTACTGCGGCTATGTTTGAAGCTAGAAAAGTACGGAATTCCTCTTCATTCATATTCACGGTGTGTCGAGTAGTCGGTGCCATTTCCTTCAAAATAGTTAAATGGAACAAGTTAATCATACAGAATATTAAGAGTAGTTAATAGTATTTCGTAGCATAATATGAACTCATTTATAAAAGCTTTTTCTTCATATTAGCGTTTTATAAGTTTAAATTCGGGTAGTACCTACCCGTTAAGTTCATACTTAGTAGCTAATATACAATTCAACTACTACAATTCTATATGAAAAACTGATTATAATAATATTTCGCGTTCAAACTTTTATACAATATTTTACAAACTTACAATACCGCTTATTTTACATAAAGCAGGAAATATAGCACACAATAACTTTGATACAAGATAGTTGTGAAGACAATTCTAGCTAGTACACAAGTCGTTCAGCAAAGGCAATAAAGACACGTAATTCATACGTCCAGAAACAAGTCATGCATTCTGGTTTTACTAGGACTACTTCCCATCCTTGGTCTTGTGCAACATAACCGTTATGGCCGTTGATAAGACAGCGTGTTGTAACGTCATCAAAGGGACGAGGGTTACGTAATGTCCAACAGTCCCGTAATAATCTAAAAACCTCATTTCTTACCCCAATTACCGACTCCGTCACTTGTGGAAACGTTTTGTTTAATAGTTGTAGCCCGATGTTCTTGTTCTCACTTTGGTGAGAAGCGAACATTACTAATCCGTAAGCATAACATGCTTCTTTATGTTGCATGTTAGCCGCTTTTTCTAAATCACGAAGTCCAATATTCGGATATATTGAGTCAAAATAATTTCTTAACCCGTTGCGTAAAATAGCATTTGGGTTCCCCGCAATATATGCGTCAAAGTAAACACATCGTAACTTATGGATTTCCCAATGTGATATCCCCCATCTTCCGAACGAAAGCCTTTTATAAACCAAATCATTCTTGGAACGTTCTTCGAATGTCTTACAAACTGATCTCGCCTTAAATAGTTGTGCCGAGGAATTCTGACCGACTCTAGACAAGATTTCATCAATCATGTCTCCGGGTAGGTCTCTTAAAATATTGGGTTGTCTATCCATTTTGTGTTTTTATACTGTAAAATAGACAAGAGTTAGATTCATAAAAAAAAATACTTATTAATACAAGCAATTTTTACATATATCATAAAGCATAAGCACACTATAATACATATATTACACCACACGAATACAACTATCTTATTCCGACTCGCTTGTTTCTTCTTCTTCGGTTTTGGTTCGTTTTGCCAAGTTTCTAGGGATATATGATGTTCCCCTAATACGAGCCGTAATTTTCCACATTGGTTTAGAAAAACCTGGTGGTTTAGAGGTTCCCGGGTCATTGTTACAACTTAAGGACTTCGGGGGTTGACGATACATATAAAGTTCATCGGGGTTGGAATTAGATTTCTCTATTTTTATGCCCTTTCCCTTATTATTTTCTTTTGCCTTTTTAAATTCAGTTGGGGTAATTTCTATAACATCATCGGAATTCTCGTCGGAATCCGATTCATCGGAGAATTGGTAATCCTCCCAATATTTTGCTTCCTTGGCGGAAACACCATTGACCATAATTAACCTTGGTCGGTTGGTTGAGGATTCTCTTTTACTTAACCGTTTTATTATTTCCCCCACCGGTTCCGATTCTTCTTCCGGTTCCGACTCTTCTTCCGGTTCTGATTCTTCTTCCGGTTCCGACTCTTCTTCCGGTTCCTCTTCGGGAACTTGTGAATCAGTCCACGAATCATTCCAATTTACATTTGACTCTTCATTATTATTAGGTGAGTCAATGGGACTTGTTCTAGAGGTAGACATCTATCACATAATATCAAACACGTTAAGAGATTAATATATCACATAATATTCATATGTTAAAAATATATAGTTTCCAACAAAAATGTTAAGCAATCATTTTTAAAGAAAACACGGTCGAAGTCTAGAATCACTAATGCATCCTAACAAACTCGATAAGACACACTAATGAAAATTTTCTGGTTCTCTAAGACCAACGCTCGGATACCAACTGAAATGTCCCGTTCTTATTGATTAAAAACGTTCCATATTAATTGATTTCGTTGCGAGGTTTTGACCTCTATATGAGACGTTTTTCAAAGACTGCATTCATTTTAAAACAAACCATAACCTTTATTTCATCAATAAAGGTTTAAAAAGCTTTACGTAGATTATCAAATAATGATAATCTAAAATATCCTGTTTACACACGACCATTACATAATGGTTTACAATACAAATATGTTACAACAAAATAAGTTTCTTGAATGCAGTTTTTACACAATATCATACAAGCATGGACTCCAAATCTCGTCCTTATTTAAGTATGCGATAGCGGAAGCTCTTAATAATCACCTGAGAATAAACATGCTTAAAACGTCAACAAAAATGTTGGTGAGTTATAGGTTTAACCTATATATACCAAATCATAATAATAGACCACAAGATTTCATATTTCAATACACATCCCATACATAGAGATAAAAATCATTCATATGGTGAACACCTGGTAACCGACAATAACAAGATGCATATATAAGAATATCCCCATCATTCCGGGACACCCTTCGGATATGATATAATTTCGAAGTACTAAAGCATCCGGTACTTTGGATGGGGTTTGTTAGGCCCAATAGATCTATCTTTAGGATTCGCGTCAATTAGGGTGTCTGTTCCCTAATTCTTAGATTACCAGACTTAATAAAAAGGGGCATATTCGATTTCGATAATTCAACCATAGAATGTAGTTTCACGTACTTGTGTCTATTTTGTAAATCATTTATAAAACCTGCATGTATTCTCATCCCAAAAATATTAGATTTTAAAAGTGGGACTATAACTCACTTTCACAGATTTTTACTTCGTCGGGAAGTAAGACTTGGCCACTGTTGATTCACGAACCTATAACAATATATACATATATATTAAAGTATGTTCAAAATATATTTACAACACTTTTAATATATTTTGATGTTTTAAGTTTATTAAGTCAGCTGTCCTCGTTAGTAACCTATAACTAGTTGTCCACAGTTAGATGTACAAAAAAATAAATCGATAAATATTATCTTGAATCAATCCACGACCCAGTGTATACGTATCTCAGTATTGATCACAACTCAAACTATATATATTTTGGAATCAACCTCAACCCTGTATAGCTAACTCCAACATTCACATATAGAGTGTCTATGGTTGTTCCGAAATATATATAGATGTGTCGACATGATAGGTCGAAACATTGTATACGTGTCTATGGTATCTCAAGATTACATAATATACAATACAAGTTGATTAAGTTATGGTTGGAATAGATTTGTTACCAATTTTCACGTAGCTAAAATGATAAAAATTATCCAATCTTGTTTTACCCATAACTTCTTCATTTTAAATCCGTTTTGAATGAATCAAATTGCTATGGTTTCATATTGAACTTTATTTTATGAATCTACACAGAAAAAGTATAGGTTTATAGTCGGAAAAATAAGTTACAAGTCGTTTTTGTAAAGGTAGTCATTTCAGTCGAAAGAACGACGTCTAGATGACCATTTTAGAAAACATACTTCCACTTTGAGTTTAACCATAATTTTTGGATATAGTTTCATGTTCATAATAAAAATCATTTTCTCAGAATAACAACTTTTAAATCAAATTTTATCATAGTTTTTAATTAACTAACCCAAAACAGCCCGCGGTGTTACTACGACGGCGTAAATCCGGTTTTACGGTGTTTTTCGTGTTTCCAGGTTTTAAATCATTAAGTTAGCATATCATATAGATATAGAACATGTGTTTAGTTGATTTTAAAAGTCAAGTTAGAAGGATTAACTTTTGTTTGCGAACAAGTTTAGAATTAACTAAACTATGTTCTAGTGATTACAAGTTTAAACCTTCGAATAAGATAGCTTTATATGTATGAATCGAATGATGTTATGAACATCATTACTACCTTAAGTTCCTTGGATAAACCTACTGGAAAAGAGAAAAATGGATCTAGCTTCAATGGATCCTTGGATGGCTCGAAGTTCTTGAAGCAGAATCATGACACGAAAACAAGTTCAAGTAAGATCATCACTTGAAATAAGATTGTTATAGTTATAGAAATTGAACCAAAGTTTGAATATGATTATTACCTTGTATTAGAATGATAACCTACTGTAAGAAACAAAGATTTCTTGAGGTTGGATGATCACCTTACAAGATTGGAAGTGAGCTAGCAAACTTGAAAGTATTCTTGATTTTATGTAACTAGAACTTGTAGAATATATGAAGAACACTTAGAACTTGAAGATAGAACTTGAGAGAGATCAATTAGATGAAGAAAATTGAAGAATGAAAGTGTTTGTAGGTGTTTTTGGTCGTTGGTGTATGGATTAGATATAAAGGATATGTAATTTTGTTTTCATGTAAATAAGTCATGAATGATTACTCATATTTTTGTAATTTTATGAGATATTTCTTGCTAGTTGCCAAATGATGGTTCCCACATGTTTTAGGTGACTCACATGGGCTGCTAAGAGCTGATCATTGGAGTGTATATACCAATAGTACATACATCTAAAAGCTGTGTATTGTACGAGTACGAATACGGGTGCATACGAGTAGAATTGTTGATGAAACTGAACGAGGATGTAATTGTAAGCATTTTTGTTAAGTAGAAGTATTTTGATAAGTGTCTTGAAGTCTTTCAAAAGTGTATGAATACATAATAAAACACTACATGTATATACATTTTAACTGAGTCGTTAAGTCATCGTTAGTCGTTACATGTAAGTGTTGTTTTGAAACCTTTAAGTTAACGATCTCAATTAATGTTGTTAACCCATTGTTTATTATATCTAATGAGATGTTAAATTATTATATTATCATGATATTATGATATATTAATATATCTTAATATGATATATATACATTTAAATGTCGTTACAACGATAATCGTTACATATATGTCTCGTTTAAAAATCATTAAGTTAGTAGTCTTGTTTTTACATATGTAGTTCATTGTTAATATACTTAATGATATGTTTACTTATCATAATATCATGTTAACTATATATATAACCATATATATGTCATCATATAGTTTTTACAAGTTTTAACGTTCGTGAATCACCGGTCAACTTGGGTAGTCAATTGTCTATATGAAACCTATTTCAATTAATCAAGTCTTAACAAGTTTGATTGCTTAACATGTTGGAAACGTTTAATCATGTAAATATCAATCTCAATTAATATATATAAACATGGAAAAGTTCGGGTCACTACATCACCGAAGATTGAAAAGTCATCCATGAAAACTTCCATGCATTCTTCTATCATGTCGTGAAAAATCGCCATCATACACCTTTGAAAGGTTGCAGGGGCGTTGCAAAGTCCAAATGGCATGTGTTTGTAAGCAAAAGTACCATAAGGGCACGTGAACGTGGTTTTCTCTTGATCTTCGGGTGCTATTGGAATTTGAAAGTATCCGAAAAATCCATCAAGAAAACAATAATAACTATTTCCAGCTAATCTTTCCAACATTTGATCAATGAAAGGTAAGGGAAAGTGAACTTTTCTGGTGGCGTCATTTAATTTTCTATAATCAATACATACACGCCATCCTGTTACAGTCCTTGTAGGAATAAGCTCATTTTTTTCATTTGTAATGACAGTCATGCCACCTTTCTTAGGCACGCATTGAACTGGGCTTACCCATGGACTATCAGAGATTGGATAAATTAGACCTGCGTCTAGCAGTTTAATAATTTCTTTTTAACTACATCTTGCATATTAGGATTTAGTCTTCGTTGGCGTTGCACATACGTTTTATGACCTTCTTCCATAAGGATTTTATGTGTGCAATACGAAGGACTTATTCCTTTAATATCATGAATCTTCCATGCAATGGCTGGTTTATGAGCTTTCAACACAGAAATGAGTTGTGATTTCTCATTTTCAGTAAGAGAAGACGATATTATTACAGGTAATTCAGATTCACCATGTAAATAAGCGTATTCCAAATGGTTTGGAAGTGGCTTTAATTCTAATGTTGGTGGTTCTTCTATCGATGATTTATATCGATATCTGTCTTCTTCTTTTAGCATTTGAATTTCTTCTGTTGTTGGTTTATATCCATTAGCTATTAGTGTAGCTAACATTTCAGCTTCATCAATTGGTTCAGTTCCTTCTCCTAAAGAACATTCTCCTGTTCCTTGTAATTCTGGAAATTCTTCTAATAATTCTGCATGTGAGTCTATAGTTTGAATATAATAACATGTATCATCTGCAGATTGCGGTTGTTGCATTGCTCTATCAACTGAAAAGGTAACACTCTCATCCTCTATACTTAGGGTCAATTTTTTACCAAACACGTCTATCATTGCTTTAGCCGTGTTTAAGAATGGTCTTCCTAATATGAGAGGAACTTGAGAATCTTCTTCCATGTCCAGAACAACAAAATCTACTGGAAATACTAAAGTACCAACTTTAACTAGCATATTCTCCATTATCCCTCTAGGATATTTTATTGATCGATCGGCTAATTGTATGCTTATTCTTGTTGGTTTCAATTCTCCAAGGTCTAGTTTAACGTATAATGAATACGACATTAAATTTATACTAGCACCTAAGTCTGTCAATGCTTCTATTGAACTAAGACTACCCAGAAAACATGGAATTGTGAAACTTCCTGGATCAGATAATTTTTCTGGTATCTTATTCAATAGCACTGCTAAACAATTAGCATTCATAGTAACGGCTGAGAGCTCTTCCATTTTCTTTCTATTTGATATTAGATCTTTCAGAAATTTAGCATATCTAGGCATTCCTGAAATTACATCAATGAAAGGAAGATTGACATTTATCTGTTTAAACATATCCAAGAATTTGGATTGCTCGGCTTCAAGTTTCTCTTTCTTCATTTTACTCGGGTAAGGAAGTGGTGGTTGGTATGGTTTAACATAAGGTTTATCCTTAACTGTGTTATCTTCATTAACCTTTTCAACTACCGGTTCTTTTTCCTTATCTTGTTCAGGTTGTGGTTCTTGTGGAGTAGGAATAGCTTCATCAGAAGTTACAGGTATTTCAGGTGGTTTAAGTGTTGTACCATTTCTTGTGGTAATGGCTTTAGCTGTTTCATTCCGGGGGTTTGCATTTGTATCACTAGGTAAACTTCCCGGTTTTCTTTCACCTATTAACCTTGCTAGGTTACTTACTTCTTGTTCCAGATTTTGAATAGAAGCTTGTTAATTTCTAAATGCTTGAGCATTTTGTTCATTAGTTTGTTTCTGAGATGTGAAAAACTGCGTTTGAGTTTCAACTAGCTTCGTCATCATATCTTCTAAATTCGGCTTTTTATCATCAGTTTGTGGTGGTTTGTTATGAAAATTAGGTCTTTGCTGGTTGTAAGTATTGTTAGATACTTGTTGATTGCTAGGACCTTGTTGGTTGTTGTATGGAATATTTTGGTTATAGTTTTGATTTTGATTGTAAATAGGTCTTGGCGGTTGATAATTATTCTGATAATTATTTCCAGGCCTTTGGTTTATGTATGAAATATTCTCTCTTTGTTCCATTGTTAATTCAATACTAAGACAATCTTTTGTCAAATGTGGTCCTCCACACTGCTCACAACTAATTCGTATTGAGTGGATATCTTTAGTCATCTTTTCCATTAGTCTCTCGACAGCATCTATCTTTGCAGAAATGGAATCTAAGTCATGGCTAGAATCGGCTCTAGCTGCTTTAGATGATCTAACGATATCTTTTTCTTGGTGCCACTCATGTGAGTGGGAAGCAGTGTTATCAATAATTTTTTAAGCATCAGTTTCGGTTTTCTTCATAATGGAACCACCAACTGCTATATCTATGTCTTTCCTTGTAGTGATGTCGCATCCTTGGTAGAATATTTGCACTATTTGACAGGTGTCTAAACCATGTTGCGGACATCCTCTCAATAATTTTCCAAATCTTGTCCACGCCTCATATAGAGTTTCGTTTGGTTTCTGTGTGAACGTAACAATTTCTCCTTGAAGTCTTACGGCTTTAGATGCAGGAAAGAATTGTTTAAGAAATTTTTCAACTAAAACGTCCCATGTATCAATCGCCCCTTCAGGTAACGATTCCAACCAATCTTTGGCTTCTCCCTTTAAAGTCCATGGAAATAACATGAGATATATCTGTTCATCTTCCACTTCTCTTATTTTAAATAGTGTGCAGATCCTATTAAAGGTACGAAGATGTTCATTTGGATCTTCCTTCGGCGCACCACTAAATTGGCATTGATTAGTCACCATATGTAGAATTTGTCCTTTGATTTCATAATCTGGCGCATTAATGTCTGGATGAGTAATTGCGTGACCTTGACCAGTACGTTTAGCTCTCATTCGGTCTTCCATACTTAAAGGTTCTAGATTCTCCATAATTGAATTTGTTGAATCGGAATCATTAGAGGATTCTGATTTAATGGTTCGTTCCTCAACAATCTCTGTTTGAATGATTGGTGGTTCCGGAGGAAAAATTAATGGTTCAGGATCTACGAATCGTCCCTGAATATTCTCCGGATTCTCAATTGTGAGGTCGGGTTCAAAAAATGGATTATCGGAAATTTGAACTGGAGTACTTGGTCGACTGGATGACGATTCTAAAGAAAAATCAACGGCGGTAATATTTGCTAGATGTCTTGATCTAGTTACAGGTGGTGAGCGTACAAAAGGTGGTGAACGTCTTGCTCGGTGCATTCACTGAATATCCTATTAGTTTTTAAAAAGGAAAGAAAAATTATATAAGTTATCCAATTAATAGACTTTTCTGATTTTGCCCACGTTTCGAATAGCTAAAAGATGCAGCAGAGGGGCAGGATTCATTTGGTCTCAATATAATTGAGGACTGTTTGGCTCCAATAACCCGGTCCACGTACAAATCCAACTATTACTACGAACCAGAAAATTTTGATGTCTATCAATTTAACCACTTAAAATAAATTTTCGTAATTTTAAGAAATTTAGATAAGAAGTAGAAAAAAAATCTATGTCCTAAAACTAGAATAGCGAGAAATAAGAAAGAAAAAGAGTGCGTCGAAAAAGGTCGAAAAAGAAAAGATCGAAAAAATAAAAGGCGTCGAAAAATAAGAAATAAAAAGAGTGACTTATAAAACTTTAAAACACTTGCCTAACCCAACCTTATTACTATCACTAACTTAAAATTATAATTGCAAATTGAGATTACTAATTGGAATGATAATTGATACATAGGTAAAAGGCATCGAGAAATAAAAATAAGAAAGTAGCGCGTTGAAACTTAAAAAGGCACTAAAAACTAAAAATTAAAAGTTGCTTCTAAAAATATTAAAGCTTACAAGTAAAACTATATCTCAAATGGTAATAACTTAAAAAGAAACTAAAACTTAAAAAGGCGTCGCAAAATTCTAAAGCACCTAAATCTTAGTCTAAAGAAAAAGCACTTAAGAGATTTTACGGCAAAGCCTAAAAATCTATAAATAAAAATAACTATGGCAAAAACTAAGTTTAAAACTAAATACGAGCGAAAAATACAAATATTACGCTAAAACAATTAAAAAGAGACAAAATATAAAAATATACTAAAAGTTGCAAAAATTACAATTTTTATAAAAATATTATTCTTATATTATTTATTTTATAAAAGTGTAAATTTTATAATTTATTTAAATTAATTAAACTAAATATACAAAATAATAATAACTTAAATTAAGTAATTAAAAACTAAAAAACTAATTAGGGTTTTAATTAAAATAATAATAATAATAATTACACCGTAATGATGCAGTTAGGGTTTCTGGTCACCTGTGTCAGGGCTGCTCCGCGAGTTGTGGTTCCCGAAGCTGGAAAACTCCGCGAATCGCGGGGTTCCAAATTTCAGATGACAGGCTGATTTAAATTCGACGCGTTTTTTTTTTTTAATAATTAAATAAAATATTTATAAAAACTAAATAAAAACTTATAAAAATAGAAATACTTTATAATTTTATAAAAATCTTAAAAATAGATTTATATATATATATATATATATATATATATATATATATATATATATATATATATATATATATATATATATATATATATATATATATTCGGTTTTCTTAATTTTATGTTTTAAACAAAATATTTAAATAAAACTTATATTTTTATAAAATAAAAATAAAGAAACTTTATAAAACTTAAATATTTAACAAACTCTTAAAAATATTTATATTTTTTTTCTTTTTATGTTTTTGAATATTTAAAACGTATTTTTACAAAAACGTATTTTTATAAAAGTAAACTAAAAATAAAAATCTTTTTTTTATATATATTTAGCGTTGCGCTTCCGGCTTTTAAGCTAGATGTTCCCCGGCAGCGGCGCCAAAAATACTTGATGTTTAAAGCTAAGGGGTATAAAATAATATTAAATTTTATAAGGAAATACTATTAAATACGTTACAATTTTACACATGATATTTATTTATTTATTGAATGGATATACTTAAACCTTGCTACAACACTTATAGGCAGTGTACCTAATCGTACAGTAGTGTAGTTTTTAGTAAGTCCGGTTCGTTCTACAGGGAATCTTTTTCACAAAGCTTAACGCTATATTAGTTTAAATTTATAAAAATACAAATATATATATAAGTAATATTATTATTATAAAGGGGGTTTTTACCGTTTAATGACCGGTTTGTCGATTTTAAAACTTTAGTCGCAGTTAAAACCAAATGTAAAATATTAAATAAATAAAAGTTGCGATAATTAATAAAAGTGCGATAAAATAAACTTGCGATAATTAAAAAGTACGATAATTAAAAGTGCAATTAAATACAATAATAATAAATAAAAATGCGATAATTAGAAGTGCAATTAAATATAAAATAAAGGAAATTAAATATGAAATAAAAGAATTATGCTTATTTAAACATCCGTAATCATGATGTTTGACGTGTTGATTTTAGTTTTATGCCCATGGGTTAATTGTCCTTTGTCCTGAATTATTTAATATGTCTGTCTGGTTTTGTCCATAACAGTCCATCAGTCATAAATATAAAGTGCGAGTGTCCTCGTCAAATTATCCTTATACCTGAAGTCAAATATTCTAACTAATTGGGGACTTAAACTGTAACAAGATTTTAATACTTTGTTTAATAATTACACCAGGATGTCGACTGAGTGTAACCCAAGGTTTTAATACTTTGTTAACAATTATGCCAAGTGTCCTTGTACATAATTTCACCCCTGTTTTAATAATTCTAGTGGCTATTAATCCATTCCCGTGTCCGGTTAAATGAACGATTATTCGTACATATAAATACCCCGCACATCGTGTCCGATCGAGTGTATATGGTTATTTATAGGGACGCCCAATTGTAAATCTTTATATTAAAATTAACAAACTATCATTTAGTTAAACAAATATAAAGCCCATTAATAGCCCATAGTCTAATTTCCACAAGTGTCGCTCTTTTGTCCAAACCCCAATTATGGTACAAAGCCCAATTACCCAATTTTAATAATTAGCCCAACATCATGATTACTTCGGATTAAATAAGCATAATAATAACTTAGCTACGAGACATTAATGTAAAAAGGTTGAACATAACTTACAATGATTAAAAATAGCGTAGCGTTACACGGACAGAATTTCGACTTACACCCTTACAACATTCGCTAACATACCCTTATTATTAGAATTAAAATTAAAATTAAAATTAAAATATAAATATAAATATATACTACGTATATATATAGAGAAAGAGAGATTTTAGGATGATAAAAATGATCAGAATTCGTTGGGTTTTATAGGGATTTTCGAATTTGGCTGCTCCGCAACTCGCGGCATTTTTGCTCTTCAAACTCCGCGAGTCGCGGGGTTTGAAATTCCAGCTCACTCCATTTTGGCTCCTTTCTTGCCGACGGATTTTTATATAAATATAATATATATATATAATTTATATAATTAATTATATATTATATTATATTATATTTATATACATAGTTAACTTGTAATTTTTAGTCCATTGCGTCGAGCGTTGAGAGTTTACTCATGTCCCGGTTCCGGATTTTCGAACATCCTTGCATACAATTTAATATCTTGTACTTTGCGTTTTGAATCTTGTATTCTTGTAATTTCGAGACGTTTCTTATTAATAATTGGAACCACTTTGATTGTATTTTGTACTTTTGAGCTTTTTGGACCTTTGCGTCTTCAATTCGTCAAATCTATCTTTTGTCTTCACCTTTTATTATTTAAACGAATATCACTTGTAAATAGAGCAATTACAACTAAAATCTTGTCTTTCTTGAGGAATAATGCTATGAAATATATGTTCGTTTTTAGCATTATCAGGTTTAAGTAATATTAGGGTTTTATGTACTTAATATATATATATATATATATATATATATATATATATATATATATATATATATATATATATATATATATATATATATATATATATATATATATATATATATATAGTTTTTATATATTTTTTTATATATATGTGTCGATGTATATATATATATATATATATATTTATTTATTTATTTATTTATTTTCTTTTTACATATATGTATGGTGTATCTATATTTAGTATGTATATATCTTGTTACCTTTTTAAACACTAACAAAGTCTTTAGCAAATCTCTAGAGATTTTAAACACAATCATGCATCACACACACATAGCCTAGCCCAAAAATCCTATGATTGATCCCATGAGCCGACATGGGATCAAGAGCTCAAACTAAGGGTAATATCGTAGCTCCCACTTGATTTAAGAACCAAGTGAAAACTTGTAAAAATGTCATCGTAGTTAACTTGACATGTTCGCCATCTTCTAAGTCAAAATCCACGTTGCATCTTTATCTTCAATCTTCATCTTATTACATTTATTTAAAATTGAAAAATACAACTAATCTAATACTTTTACAATTTAGAATAAACATAAATAAATACTATGAAATTGAAAAATAAATAAAATACAACTTTGGCTTCAAAATGGCCTTTCTAATAAAATAAATAATCAACATGACATAATATTACCATAATCAACAATCACAACAATCATACATAGGTCGGGGCATTATGGGCTATGTGTGCAATCATAATTTTAATAACTACATTATTAAAACCTACATATGGCTTGTCCATGGTTATAATGCATGTGTACAACCATGAAATACAGCAATCAACAATTATAATAAATATTCAAGCCATAATAATTAAATCTACAATTTAAATTAGTGATATTCTTTCAATCATATTTGTGCGTCATTAGGTTAAGTCAAAATCAACCGTGTTGACTTTAAAAACCAAAAAGGTTTCGACTTTCACCAATACACCACAAAGCTAAATCTAAAGAATAGTCACACGACAATTAAAATGGTGTAAAAGCGGCTCGGATACCACTGATGGAAAACCGTGCGTACTTTTAAATTTTATAAACGCGGCGGAACATGAAAATAAACATATTTTATTAACTTTAAAATAAATATCATTTATTTTAATATAAACTTTCAAGTAAAACATTCACACGATTAACGATCCCAACAAGATCCAATTACACCACTAATAATTGTCAAGTAAATAATTCACAAAGTAGAGTTTAGATATACCTTTAAAGAGCGATGCAAGAACGATAGAAAGAACTCTCCATGTCTTGGTTGAAACATATATTCAAAGTGTATATAAGATATGGAGTTCGGATAATAAGATATGGAGTTCGGATGATAAAAGTGGTATTCTTGCGGCTCTCAAGCTAAGCTATTATGATCTTCCTTCTCAACTAAAGCAACTTTTTGCTTATTGTTGTTTATTCCCCAAGGACTACGTGTTCAACAAGAAAGAGCTAGTGTTATTGTGGATGGCAGAGGGTTTGCTAAAGCAAATAAAAGGCAACATGTCAATGGAGAGTTTAAGTCGGGAGTACTTTGAAGAACTCCAAGCAAGGTCATTTTTTCAGCTTTTAGTAGGTAACGAATACACCATGCATGACTGATGGTGTTTAATGGGGATAATATTCATCTCTTATAATTCATCTTTAATCATTAATAGTAACTTTCTGCTGTCTTATTTGATTCTTTTAAAGAAGGTTAATGGTCATGTAGTTTAGTCTAATGTTTAACAAAATTACAATGCAATGGGAAGGCTAGCTAATTGCATTCAGGCAAGGAAGAAGCATATATGGAGTCGTCTTGGTGGACTATGTTATGCAGAATTCTTGGAAATATATGGTAAGTATGATCTAAATTATGGGTTATTATTTGTGCCGTTCTTTTTATGCAGGATCATGACTGCCTATATTACCCTTAACCTTATTTCGCCAAATGTATGTGCTTACTATGGTGTCTCTTTCAACTAATGAATTATTGATCATCCATTTGGAGATATAAATCCAAACAATGGTAACCTGGAATGCATTATTATATAATAATGTCATTCATTTACATGTTCCTCATACACACTTGCATGATGAATATATAAATTTTTTGTTAACTTAAATAATATAATAAACAAATTAAATCTTTAAAATTATTATGCAGCTTCTCATTTTCTTGGAGGAAAAATGGAGAAAAAAAATATGGGTATGATACTCTAATTTTACAACTAGCATTCTGTTTTGCTGTGTATGTGTAGTACGCTCTCAATGTGGGTCAACCTCAATGAATGGAAGTCTAAATGGTGATGTTATATTGAATAATTTGTTACTTTTATTTTGATCTTCTAATTTCTTATTCAAATAATGTTTGTGATGTAGATGGAGAATGTAATGAACATAAAGTTGGTTATGTTTGTTATATGATGTTACATAAAGTGTAAATGAACACTTTTAAAGTTAGATAAAGTTATGGATAGAGAATGTAATGAACACTTATTCAAATGATGATTGTGATATACGTTATGTCAATGTGTGAGGAATTATTAATACATAAAGGTTACATATTTCATATTTCATAGTAGATTCTAAGAATGGTTATAACCCAAATAGTAATCTATCACAATAATGTTTTACCAAACCCGTAAATGTACGGGTCACTCAACTAGTTAGTTAGTAGAAGCTTATGAGTTTCACACACAGTCATTTGAAGATTGGATACACAAACCAATGGGATAGCTTTGTGGTGTTCTAAAGGTGTTTAAAGGTGGCCCCTTGAGTGCTATACTGATGATGGAGTGTTAATTCTATGGTGTTTGACTGTTTTCTTATGTGGTGTTCTGTTTGTATTTTATTGAGTCTGTCTCTTGCAGTTCTATTTAGTGAATTTGTGGACTTACTGGATTGTATTTTCTTGGAGTTTATTAATAAAATTTGTAGTTTTTAAAAAGAAAAAAAGAAAAAACTAGAAGCTTATGAGACAAAGCCACAAAGGGTAGGTAATAATATTACCTCTCTTTTTTTTTATAGCAAAAGGCTGTATTTTATTGATTAATTTCACAAAAAGTGAAAGAAGAATACAGCAAGAAAAAGGCTTACTAGCCCCTCAAGAACAGCAACAACTAGGGATACATGGACAAGCCCATTGCACCCTTAAACATAAATGGAACAACCTCAAGAACATATACAGTAGCCATTACATATAGACTAAACAAAACAGCAGCAGCATACTTTAGGAAGAGACCGAAATCAACTCAGCCCAGAGTCCAAGGCTGCACACTCCAAACATAAAATTGATAACTTTGAACTTTATATGAATTCACCATTCATTGAAAAACTTTAAGCTTGAAACCTTCAACAACTCCAGATGCATCCTTGAAAACGCTATAAAAACCAACTCATTTATAGCAAGCCAAATAAACTAAAATGAAGCCGGCCCAATCAACCTCCACGGTCTGTAAACACCAATACCTCACCCATTGTAACAATCGATAGAGAATTCAAAAAGACGATGGCATAACCCATACTACACTCCACCAACTAAATAAAGAAGACCACACCTTACGGGACCAAACACAATGTAGTAGCAAATGAACAATAGACTCAAGGAGACTCGAACACCAACTACACTTAGCATTAACACCATTTTGAAGGCAATTCCTATAGCTCAACACTTCATTAATCGTAACGCCACCTTAAAAAACTAACCAATGAAAGATAGCCAATTTTGAAGGAACTTGTTTGTTCCAAATCACCTTTACCCAATCAAATTCAACCTCAAAATTGGAAGACAACATTACCTTAATTCCTTCCGCCACCGAGTACAATTTATCAACGAATGTACCCACAAAATAGAATCATCTTTAACTTGAACTAGAACCGTATCTCTTAACAAATGAAATAAAAACTCCACTTGAATCACGTCAAACCCATCTTGGTGATTTGCATCCAAATTATATTCTTTTCACAATTTTGGCATGGAAAGTAATCTTTAAGAGTAAAAAGATCATCCTTCCAACATGACACTAACCCTCCCGAACGACCATGCGAAGAAACTTGACACCACCATACATAACATCTTCCCAATTTCTTTAAGAATACTAGGGGATACATACTCTACCATTGTTACTTGGATGGCAACAAATTGTAATTGAAATTTAAAGACAAATTAAAAACCATCTGCCCTTTAAATTTGTTCCCAAGCCCCCTAGAATTCCACGTGGCAACCTTCATCGTTTGACTTTGGAAGGGCGTTCACTACTATCAAACATGCCCTCCAAAAAGTTTCCCAAAGTCACATTTTCTTGTTTACTGTTGAGTGGGGTTTTAGAATTTAGAATCTTACCGTAAACCTTGACCGGTTTAGGAGTATAATCATCAGACTCATCCTCATGATGAAGGTCGTTATCTGCATCATCAGTTAAATCAACCTCACCAACCTCTATATCTTCGGATAAAGCCTTGTAACTCTCCTTCTTCTTCCTGCCACTTTTATTAGGACTTCTTTGCAAATTCGAACAGGCCTGCTTATGCACTGAATTCTTCGCTTTCTGTACAATTTTCTTTTTAAAAGCACACAATGATCTACGATCGACGGTAGGGCATCGGTGTTCGTCTAATTTTTCATGAGAAAATTGAGCAGAGTGAAAGAAAGTTGGATCGTCAGGTCGTTCAACATCAAAAACATTATCCTTTTGGGCTTGTTTGTTTGTGTTAGAATTGTAGTGTATTTTGATTAATTGATTAGTTTTAATTTAGATGTTTATAGTGATGGATGTTTATGTTATGAGGGGATTTTTATAAATGTTGAAGACTTGTTGTTTTGAAAGAAGTGATTCTTTATTGCTATTGAATTGTGTTGTGTTTTTGTGTACATCAACTTTGCAAACATCTTAGCCTATTTATAGGTCTCCTAAGTTGGCTAGAATCATCTAGCAATTGCTAATCTAGATTATTCTAATTAAATATCTACTAGTTAATATCTAATACTACTACATAATTCTAGATTAATCTTTTTATTCCTAATTACATGTAGATGAGTCTAGAAATACATTACTATATTTCAACACTCCTCCTTAATGTATTTCGATGTTACTCCGAGCATGTTGCGTAGGAACTCGAACTTTGGTCTTAGAAGTGCTTTGGTGAATATGTCTGCAATTTTCTCTTCAGTTTTGCAGTATTTTAATTCAATCTCTTTCTTAGCGGTGACTTCTCGTAAGAAGTGATATTTGATATCAATGTGTTTTGTTCTACCATGAAACACAGGATTCTTTGCCATTGCAATTGCAGACTTGTTGTCGCAGAATATTTGAGTAGCTTCGTCTTGTTTTTCGCCCATGTCTTCAAGTATTCTTCTTAGCCATTTAGCTTGATTAGCTAAGTTTGCGGCTGCGATGTACTCGGCTTCAGCTGATGATTGTGCCACCGTTTCTTGTTTCTTTGATGCCCATGAGAAGACACCAGATCCAAGTGAGAATGTGTATCCAGAAGTACTTCTCATGTCATCCACCGATCCGGCCCAATCACTATCAGTGTATCCATGAAGCTTCGAGTCTATAGTGGGCTTGTACCATATTCCATAGTCCATGGTACCTTTCAAGTATCTTAATATTCTTTTAGAAGCTCCGTAATGTATTTGAGTAGGGTTTTTCATGTACCTGGATAGTAGACTCGTTGCGTACATAATATCTGGCCTTGTTGCTGTCAGATAAAGTAGACTTTCGATGAGACTTCTGAATCTTGAAGCGTCTGCTTTCTCCGATCCATCTTTTTGTCTCATCTTCTCATTGGCAACTAGTGGCATCGCGACGGTTTTACAACCGTATAATTTAAACTTTTTCAGGAGATTTTCTGTGTATTTCCTTTGGCATATGAAGATGCCTTCCTTTTCTTGACTGATTTCGATGCCAAGAAAATAGCGCATCAAACCAAGGTCGCTCATCTCGAGTGTTTTCATCATGTCTTCCTTAAACTCTTGTATCATTCTCTCATTGTTTCCCGTATATATAAGATCATCAACATACAAAGAAATAATGAGAGTGTCAGAGTTACCTTGGGTTTTGATATAGAGTGTGGGCTTACTTTGACTCCTCCTGAATCCTGAACTTGTGAAGTAGCTGTCATTGTGGCTATACCAAGCACGTGGTGCTTGTTTAAGTCCATATAGAGCTTTCTTTAGCTTCAGGACTTGGTCTTCTTTTCCTTTCTGAATGAACCCTTGTGGTTGCTCGACGTATATTTCTTCTTTGAGAAATCCATTTAGAAAGGCTGATTTTGCATCTAGTTGGTGAATCTTCCACCTTCGTTGAGCTGCTAATGCCACAAGTGCTCTTATAGTGTCTAGTCGAGCTATTGGTGCAAAAGTTTCGTTGTAGTCGACTCCTTGTTGTTGTGAGTAGCCTTTAACTACTAGCCTTGCTTTGTGTTTTTGTATAGAAACATCAGGGTTGAGCTTTGTTTTGTAAACCCATTTAACTCCAATGATTTCTTTATTTTCTGGAGGATCAACTAACTCCCATGTGTTGTTTTTCTCGATCATTCTGAATTCTTCATTCATAGCAGCCACCCACTTTTCATCTTTTGCTACAACTTCATAGCTTTCAGGTTCTATAGTTGTGAAGTTGCAAGTCTCATATACCTCTGTTAACTTTTTGACTCTTCCAGGTGTTGACTCTGGACTTGAATCGTCTTGCGCTAATGGTATTGTTACCGACAGAGAAGTTGGCGTAGCATGGCTCATTTCTCCGGTACTTTCATCTTGTTTAGACTGCTCCATTTGTAGTGGTTGTTGAGCTGGAGTTTCTATAGATATCCGCGGTAGATATGTTTGCTTTTCAACTTTTTCTTCCTCCCAGTTCCAAGAAGCGTCTTCGTCAAACTCCATGTCTCGGCTAATCACGATGTTATTGGTCTTCAGGTTATAGACTCGGTAGCCTTTTGATTGTGTGCTATAGCCCAAGAATATTCCTTTTTCTGATTTTTCATGGAGCTTGTGACGTTTCTCCTTAGGAATATGGATGTAGCAGATAGATCCAAATACTCGTAAGTGTTTTGCCGACGGTTTCCTTCCACTCCATGCCTCAATAGGTGTCTTGTTTTCGACGGCTTTCGTGGGACATCGATTTAGTATATATATACAGCTATGTATACAGCTTCAGCCCAGAAACTGTTTGGAAGGCCTTTTTCATGTATCATTGTTTTGGCCATTTCCATTACAGTTCTATTTTTGCATTCAGAGACACCATTTTGCTCAGGGGCATAACCAACAGTGAGTTGGCGTTTAACTCCTTCATCTTCGCAAAATTTATTGAATTGTGTAGAGGTATATTCCTTTCCTCTATCACTCCTTAGTGTTTTTATATGATGGCCACTACTCTTTTCTACGAAATTCTTGAACTTCTTGAATATAGTAAATACTTGAGATTTTTCACACATGAAGTACACCCACGTCATTCTAGAATAGTCATCGATAAACAGAATAAAGTACCTGTTTTGGTTAAGTGAGGGAGTCCTCATTGGTCCACAAACGTCGGTGTGCACCAGCTCCAGTATACCTTTCGCTCTCCAAGCTTTGTCACGAGGGAAAGGTTTTCGATGTTGCTTGCCCATCACACAGCTTTCACACGTGTCGGTGATCTCTTCTATGTTTGGCAAGTCTCTCATCATATTCTTCTGTTGGAGGATTTTTAGTGCGTGAAAGTTAAAGTGGCCAAATCTTCGATGCCATAGCCATGATTCTTCAACTTGAACTTTCATGGCTGTGTCTTGGATATACTACCAACGAAGCGGAAAGTTGCGGTTCTCCATTGGCACTTCGGCTATTAATTTATAGTTATTTTTCTTGTCACGAATAACGCATGATTTGTCTTCGAAGAGTAAAGAGTATCTGTGCTCCATCATTTGTCCAACACTTAGCAAGTTACTTGCAAGGCTTGGTACTAAAAGAATGTCATTAACAGATCGAGTGACGTTATTAGTTTGAACAGTTATCGTACCTTTGCCTTTAGTGTCAACAAGCGCTCCATTCCCTAGTTTGACGCGGGACTTTACGGAGGTGTTGATACTATCAAATAACTTTTCATCTCCTGTCATGTGGTTGCTGCACCCACTGTCGATCAACCAAGTATCGTCCCTCTGTTTATTTGCGACATGGCAGGCATAGAATAGCTGATTTTTGTTCTCCGGTATATCTTCACTTTCTTCTGTGAAGTTAGCTCGATGATTTTGTTTTAAACAGCAATCTTTTCCTAGATGCCCAAATCTTTTGCAGTTATTGCATTGTGGCTTCCCTTTGTGGAAACAATCTTTCTCCAAGTGGTTTGTCCTTTTGCAAATACCACATGGAGGGTAGCTTTTTCTTTTTTGATCGAACCCGGTTTTGGGTTTTGCTCCTCCTCTCAAATTTTCTTCAAGATTTCTTTTCCCCCCATTATTAGATTTTTGAGACCTTAATTTGAGTTTAGACTGAAAGGCACTTTCGAGTGAGTTTTCACTACGCCGACTCAGTCTAGCCTCATATGCTTCAACAGAGCCAATTAATTCTGGTACCGACAGAGTCTCGATGTCTTTTGACTCTTCGATAGCAGTAATGACATGATCGTATTTTTCAGTCATGCTGATAAGTTATTTTTTCTACGATCCTTTTATCAGTTATATTGTCTCCATAGGCTCTCATTTGATTTACTATTTCTTTAATTCTAGAATAGTAATCTTTTACGGTCTCGGTGTCTTTCATATTTAAATTTTCAAAATCTCGTCTTAGAGTTAGTAGTTTAACAGATCTCACCTTGACATTTCCTTGAAATTCTTCTTGAAGGATCTTCCACGCCTCTTTGACTGTCGTAGCTCCCATGATTCGTGGAAAGATTGACGGTGTCAAAGCTTGTTGAATATAGCCTAGAGCAGCAGCATTTCTTACAACATTTTTGTTGTATTTTTCTTGTTCTTCCGCGGACAGAGTTTCGTCGTCTTTTAGAGTTGTAAACCCGACTTCGACAATATCCCACAAGCTTTGTGCTTGGAAATATGTCTTCATTCGGATACTCCAAAAATCATAGTTGTCGCCATCAAAGATGGGGACGGGAATATTGTATGCACCAACGGTAGTCATGGTGTACTTGAATGAACGCCCAAACACGGCTCTTGATACCACTTGTTAGAATTGTAGTGTATTTAGATTAATTGATTAGTTTTAATTTAGATGTTTATAGTGATGGATGTTTATGTTATGAGGGGATTTCTATAAATGTTGAAGACTTGTTGTTTTGAAAGAAGTGATTCTTTATTGCTATTGAATAGTGTTGTGTTTTTGTGTACATCAACTTTGCAAACATCTTAGCTTATTTATAGGCCTCCTAAGTTGGCTAGAATCATCTAGCAATTGCTAATCTAGATTATTCTAATTAAATATCTACTAGTTAATATCTAATACTACTACGTAATTATAGATTAATATTTTTATTCCTAATTACACGTAAATGAGTCTAGAAATACATTACTATATTTCAACAGTTTGAAGTGGGCTGTTCACTAATAGGCCCATTACCCGAAATTTACCTCTATTATGTTGCAAAAATAAAAATAAATTAAGGCACCTATCAATTTTAACAAACTCTACACGTCTTCTTCTTCTTCTTGATCTTCTACTTTTTACTTCATCTTCTACTTTACAACCAACCAAACAATCTTTTGATCAATCTCTGACTGAAATTCCAATTATTAATGGCTGAAGTCGTTATAACTGCTGCAGTCACTGTGCTGATTGAAAAGCTACTCTCCGTTGACTTAAAGAAGTTGACCCGATCTGAAGAAATCGAATCTCAGCTGCAAAATCTGAAGACAAACTGGGAACTTATCGAAGCTGTGCTTGCTGATGCAAATGAGAAGCATATAACACAGGAAGCTATTAAAAAGTGGCTATAAGAACTTCGTCATCTGGCTTATGACATAGAAGATGTGCTCGATGATATGGCTACCGAATCAATTCGAAGAAAGTTGAAAGATGAATCACTCCTCGTAAATTAATGTATGGTCGTAAGATTCGTCCTATGCTAGATGTGATTAATGTCAAATTGAATGATCTTGTCAATAAGAAAAACCTTCTAGGTCTGGATGTGAATGCGAAAGTTGAAAGTAGATCATCATACATAACCACTTCACTAGTAAATGAGTCCAAAGTTTTAGGTCGGGAAAATGATAAAGAGGCATTGCTCGTGAAGTTGTTGGGGGATGAGTCACGTAATCAAGACGTGAGCGTCTTGTCCATAGTTAGGATGGGTGGGGTCGGGAAAATAACTCTTGCGAAAGTTTTGTACAACAACGAAATCGTTAAGGATCACTTTGAATTCAGGGCATGGGTATGTGTTTCAGATGACTTTGATGTACTCGCTATTAGCAAGGAGATCTATCAATCTGTCACTGGAGAGAACAAAACATTTGCTAATCTAAATCTGCTTCATGAAGCCCTTAAAGAGAAACTGTCAAATAAAAGGTTCCTCATTGTTCTAGATGACGTTTGGAGCGAAGACCCCAAGTTGTGGGAAACTCTTGAACAAGCACTTGTAGGGGCACCAGGTAGTAAAGTTATCGTTACAACCCGGAATGCCGCTGTTGCAAGGGCGATGAATTGCGCTCAATATCACGAGCTGAAGGATTTGTCTGATGAATATGCTCTGTCCTTGTTGGCTAATTCTGCACTAGATGAGCCTAATTTTGACAAGCATCAATCACTTATATCAGCTGCTCGATTGATCATTAAGAGATGTAAGGGATTGCCTTTGGCATTGATAGCAATTGGGAGGGTCTTGAAGACTAAGGGAAATGGTGAAGATGAATGGGAAAAGGTGTTGGATAATAAGATATGGAGTTCAGATGATAAAAGTGGTATTCTTCCGGCTCTCAAGCTAAGCTATTATGATCTTCCTTCTCAACTAAAGCAACTTTTTGCCTATTGTTGTTTATTCCCCAAGGATTACAAATTCAACAAAAAAGAGCTAGTGTTATTGTGGGTGGCAGAGGGGTTTCTAAACCACCCAAATGGCAACATGTCAATGGAGAGTTTGGGTTTCGAGTACTTTGAAGAACTCCAAGGAAGGTCATTTTTTCAGCTGCATTCAGCCGGTAACAAATACAAGTTACCTGAATACACCATGCACGACTTGATGAATGACTTGGCAATAAGTGTTGCCGGAGACTTTTTCTATTTTCTGGATGATAAGATGGATGTAAATGGTAGGAACGAAGCTATCGATAAGTTCCGTCACTTTTCATACTTAGGTCAACAAAGTGTAGAAAATGCAAAGCTCAATAAACTACACAGATCTGAACGCTTGGGAACATTCTTAGCAGTGTCAAATTATTCACCTGACGTCTTGGACAATGTTCTTGTGGACTTACTTCCCCAGTTACAGTTCATGAGGGTGCTACGCTTAACTCGATATTCAATCACATATGTACCACCATCTGTTGGTGTTCTGAGACATTTACGATACCTCAATTTTTCAGGAACAAACATCAAACAAGTACCAGAAGAGGTTAGTGAGCTTTATAATCTACAAAGCTTGTTGGTCAGGAACTGTGACATGTTAACTAGCTTGCCAGTCAGTTTTCATAAGTTAATAAACCTCAGACATCTTGACATGTTTAACACTCCATTGTTGAACAAAATACCCTTAGGGATTGGTGGGTTAACGAGTCTACAAACTTTGTCCAAGGTTATTATCGAAAGAGCTAATGGTTTCAAAGTATCTGACCTTAAAGACATGCCGAATCTTCAGGGTGAACTTTCCATTAGAGGGCTGGAAAAAGCGACAGATCCACAACAAGCTATGGATGCCAACTTAGAGGGTAAGAAGGGTCTTGTGAGTTTGGATATGGAATGGAGTGATGTGTTTGATGATTCTCGGAATCTAGAGGTAGAATATGAAGTATTTGATATGCTAAGGCCTCCCACTAAGTTGAACCAACTGACTATTTGGAACTATGGGGGAATGAAATTTCCTAATTGGTTTGTAGGTCCCTCATTTGGTAAGTTAACACAGCTTAGAATTGAAAATTGTCCAAATTTGGTTGAGTTGTCAATTGGATTAATATGGACACTTGAGAATTTGTATATATATAATTGTAAAAATTTGGTATCAATAGGAGAAAATGAGGTTAATGTTGGAAGTGGCAACAGCAAATCCGTCCTCAGAAAAGTTCATCTTTCGGGTTGTGATTCATTGGAGAGTTACAATTGTGCTAATACCGTTGAGGAATTGAGGATAATCAATTGTTATTCAGTGACATCAGTGAGTATGTCAACAACATTGCAGGAGCTGCCATCGTCTCTCAGGTTTCTTAGAGTCTTTAATTGTAAGAATCTAAAGTCATTATTTCATGAGCAATTGCAAAGTCTCACATCTTTGGAAGAGATGACGATGACTAGGTGTGAAAACATGGATGATTCATTTCCAAGTGGGTTGTGGCCTTTTAATTTAAGGAGTCTAACAATAGGAGAGTTAAAAAAGCCAATGTCAAAGTGGGGCCTACAGAATTACCCGACCTCACTTGTTTACTTAAGATTAGATGGTCATAATTCAGGAGTAACTTCATTTGCAATGGAAGGAGATGAGATGAATGCTGCATCAACATCTTTTCACTCGCCTTCAACGCCTTTATATTTTGAAGTGCCCAAATTTTAAGGATGTGCCACGATCAACTTCATCTTTGACAGTAGATGTCTATTAGTTGTAATACTAAAATCATTCTTATTTAATTAGCATGTATATATGTTGACATTTATTTTTGATAGGCTTCACTACATTTATTCAATGATACTCAATTCCTTTGAATCTAATGGTCGCTCATAATTGTGTTGGTACAAAACTGTTTGATTAAATTCCTCAAACACTTCCTGATAATATGTAATCTTTATCTTTACTAGGGAGAACTATAAATATTATTTAGTGTTCCGTTGTGTGCTCTTAGGTCAAATAATGATAAAACTATCTCTAACTTTTCTATCAATAACTGACTTATGGATGTGGAATCAGTTTCAGAGGTCTTAGAACACCTCACTCACCCGTTGCTTGATGAAATTCGTCACCTATACACTAATACACTTCTTTAAAAATCCCCGATTTTTGTTTGTCACTTTTCTGCGGTTGATATATGTCTCAAATCTTTCAACACATTTCCTAATTTCCATGGCTTAAATTGTTATTAGTGTCATTGTAACTTTGCTGATTGAGAAGCTAAATATGGTGAATTGATGAATTTGGCTTGATCTATGAAAAAACAGTGTGTATGTATATATGTTTCATTGTACTACAGATTAAGTGGTAAAGAAGCTTGACCATTTATTTGAATTAACTTTGCTGTTTTCTAGTTACTCTGGAGGTACAACAGCCCGGCTGCTATTTAATGAATTCCTCAAATATACACTTTTTGCAACATCTATTTAGGAATGCATCCCAATTTGTGCCCCATGTCTATTGTGTGTATACAGTTAATGAGGTAGTACTTAAACTTGTTAGAAGCTAGTATAATTTTATTCTTAATTTACTTGTTACTGTGTTTATGTAATAATTGATTGTTATCTTAACAAAATTTGACATTCTTTTCTCTATAATATACGAGGTGATTTTGATTTACGGTCTGATGTCGCTAAGACATAGATGGAAAACAATAAAATGATTATGGGTGTTTAAATAGAATCAGCATTTTTGCAGCTAATCAGATTGTTTAAATACAAAAAGCAGTTTGCTGATGATTTTCATATTTCATACTTCAACATCATATTTCGAAACAGATATTCATATACAAATCCTTGACAGTACCTTAATCATAATAAAGCAAGACTTCTAAGTTCTTGCTTAAAAACCACAAGTTAGTTTTTCACTTTATAGTTGCCTGTTGGGTTCTTGTAGCATACAGTTTGTAGGGCTTTCAGGATACCTGTATTCTCAGTTATTTTCGTTTTTACCTTTTTTAAGCCTATGAGTCGTTCCTCGCTTTACAGAAATTTGGTTTGTATTTTGACTATTAAAGGTCAAGATGTCAAAATATTTACTTATTTAGAGCTAGTTTGCTGTTATTTGACCTCAAAAAGTCAAATGATGAATTGGTTAATCTGTTGACTCGCATAGGAATGATAATAATTAACTGCATTAGTGACTGTATAGAGTACACTGATATGTTCAGATCCAATAATAAGCATCATCTTATTCTTATGGACACATTTGAGTTTGAGAGTTATATATCAAAGCGTGTTGATTTAAATAAGGAGGATGCGACTGGAATCAAAATGGGCTAGATGGGTTTGGGCATTCTTTTTGTAGATCGTCTTTCTGATACTTTTGACTCAAATAATGAGTTTAAACTAATAACAAAATTTTGTATATAAAGCAAGTCCGTAGCTCGTTTGACTCGATAAGCTCATTCGACTCGTTAAGTTATATAAGCTTGTTCAACTCGAAATGACTAAACGTGTTTTGGAGTGAGTCGATTCGAATGTGAGTTTCTCATTCGACAAGCTCTTTCGACTTGAGTTTATTCAGTGAGTTGAGCTGAATATTAGTTTTTATAGTTTGACTCGTGAAATCTATCGAACAATAAAATTTGGTTCAAGCTCGACTCGTGTAAAATAATTATCAAACTTGAACTCTTTTTTAAATGAGCTCAAACTCGGGTAGCTCCTTTAAATACTCGGCTCGTGAATTGCCCTACTTTTGTGCATGAGAAAAAAAAATCATATTACTGCAGGGGATAATTGGGCTTTGTTTTGGGCTGGATTAATCATATTACTGAAAAACGCGAACGATATTGTCCAGTCTGACATAAGCTACATCTCGATAATGTACTAACTTTTGGAAAATTGTTATACAAGTGTGTTAATATATAAGTCACTAATTTTTTAAATACGAAAAGCAGTGTGCTAATGATTTTCTTATTTCATACTTCAACACCATATATTATAACATACATTGATATACAAATCTTTGACAGTACCTTAAAAAATCACAGGTCAGTTTTTCACTTTTCAGCAGGCCATATGTAACTATACCGATTTCCTGAACTTGTTTAAATTATACAGAAAAGTAACATAAAAAGCAGGTAAACTCAATTACCAACTCTGTCATGTGAATAATGCATCACTGTAACACACCCCTATTTCAAACCATTTTTAGCCCATCTTAATTATTTGTATAGTGGCACTGTATTTATGATCGACCGTGCCCAAGGTTGTTTAACCTCCTGTTTTAAAGCACTCTTAGGTCACAGGACTCAAAATGTTATTAAGCATGTGTGTTGTGTCGAAATCTGTGTTTTTTATAGAGAGAGAGAGTCAAATATGATTGATTAAAAAGTAGAAATAAGGTGTGTCATTATTTATCTTGGTCGCCACTTAAAAATCCATTTCTTTTTTCCTTCAGATTCAGCCTGTGTTACTCATTTTGTAGTGAGCCTGTGTCAAGCTGATTATATATATGTGCTCAAATTAATGGTATATTCTGCATGATAATCCTGTTTGTGTATATGGGTATTAATTGTTATATGGGTTGGGAAGGTGTGATAATCTATATTCTATACCTCTCAATTGAGACCAATACTCTCAAATTTGGGTCAAATGAGTCAAGCTTTCGGGTCAATTGGGTCTTAAAGAAATTGACCCATGACCCATTTCAACCAAAAACCATTTTGACCCATTACCCAAACTGACCCAACCTGACCCGTTTGCCAGGTATTCTATATTCTATTGACTGTCACAAGTGAAATCTACTGACTGCCCCAAAAAAGTGTTATTCATGCCTAAAAATGTAAGAAGTTAGCAAATGTAGTTAAATGGCTATAAATAAAATCTGTTAAACTTGAAAATGGATAAAGGAACAGATTATATATACTTCAAGATCGTGACGTGTATTCACCTCCTTATCAGCTGATTGTGGTTTGGATCACCGTTTGTGACTGGTTCTTCCACGCGATCAATGCGACCAATGTAATCTGTCTTCATTTACCGGCCATTATTTATTGGTTAATCAATCAGTGTTCTGATCAAACTCAGCGTTGTATGACATAGCAATACTTTCTGCCACCTATTTTTTGGCTCGCAGTAGAAATCTCTGATTCTATATGTTTAACTCAGTTGCATAAGGCCGTCAAAATATTCTTTATCATTGAAGGCCATGTTTACCGGCATAGTGTAACATGGCAGTTTTGTGGGTAGATAATTATTGCTTTTATAACGTATGCTAGCTGTAGTAAAATACAGACCTATATAGTAGTGTTTTTAATTGAATGCGGACGTACCATTTCATCTAGAATAATACAGCAACCTGCGACGAAGTATTTCTGTCACCTGTATCATTGATTCATGGTGTAGGCAGATACAAAAATAGTCAGCACTGACATTTTAGAGAAGCAATCCTATTATATTTAATACTGATGCAACTGCACGTTCAGGTAGCTGCATTGTCTAGTGTAAATAAGCAAAAAATGACCTCAGAATCTGTAATAGCAGACAAAAAATCTTTGTAAACTATATATATTCTGTAGTGACCCGAACTTTTCCATTTTTATATATATATTAAATGAAATTGTTATTTACATGATTAAGTGTTTCCAACATGTTAAGCAATCAAACTTGTTAAGACTTGATTAATTGAAATAGGTTTCATATAGACAATTGACCACCCAAGTTGACCGGTGATTCACGAACGTTAAAACTTGTAAAAACTATATGATGACATATATATGGTTATATATATAGTTAACATGATTTTATTATAAGTATGTATCTCATTGGGTATTTTAACAATGAGTTATATACATAAAAATGAGACTATTAATTTAAGAAACTCGAAAACGATATATATAACGATTATCGTTATAACGTCTTACTAGGTACATATGAATCATATTAAGATATTGATACACTTGATTAATTATGTTAAATGATAAGTAAATATATCATTAAGTGTATTAACAATGAACTACATATGTAAAAATAAGACTACTAACTTAATGATTTTGAAACGAGACATATATGTAACGATTATCGTTGTAACGACATTTAATGTATATAGATCATATTAAGAGATATTCGTACATCATAATATCATGATAATATAATAATTTAAAATCTCATTTGATATTATAAACATTGGGTTAACAACATTTAACAAGATCGTTAACCTAAAGGTTTCAAAACAACATTTACATGTAACGACTAACGATGACTTAACGACTCAGTTAAAATGTATATACATGTAGTGTTTTAATATGTATTCATACACTTTTGAAAGACTTCAAGACACTTATCAAAATACTTCTACTTAACAAAAATGCTTACAATTACATCCTCGTTCAGTTTCATCAACAATTCTACTCGTATGCACCCATATTCGTACTCGTACAATACACAGCTTTTAGATGTATGTACTATTGGTATATACACTCCAATGATCAGCTCTTAGCAGCCCATGTGAGTCACCTAACACATGTGGGAACCATCATTTGGCAACTAGCATGAAATATCTCATAAAATTACAAAAATATGAGTAATCATTCATGACTTATTTATATGAAAATAAAATTACATATCCTTTATATCTAATCCATACACCAACGACTAAAAACACCTACAAACACTTTCATTATTCAATTTTCTTCATCTAATTGATCTCTCTCAAGTTCTATCTTCAAGTTCTAAGTGTTCTTCATAAATTCCAAAAGTTCTAGTTTCATAAAATCAAGAATATTTCCAAGATTGCAAGTTTACTTCCAAGTTTTCTAAATCCATTCCAAGTAATCATCCAAGATCAAGAAACCTTTGTTACTTACAGTAGGTTATCTTTCTAATACAAGGTAATAATCATATTCAAACTTTAATTCAATTTCTATAACTATAACAATCTTATTTCGAGTGGAAATCTTACTTGAAATTGTTTTCGTGTCATGATTCTGCTTCAAGAACTTTCAAGTCATCCAAGGATTCTTTGAAGCTAGATCTATTTTTCTCATTTCCAGTAGGTTTATCCAAGAAACTTGAGGTAGTAATGATGTTCATAACATCATTCGATTCATACATATAAAGCTATCTTATTCGAAGGTTTAAACTTGTAATCACTAGAACATAGTTTAGTTAATTCTAAACTTGTTCGCAAATAAAAGTTAATCCTTCTAACTTGACTTTTAAAATCAACTAAACACATTTTCTATATCTATATGATATGCTAACTTAATGATTTAAAACCTGGAAACACGAAAAACACCGTAAAACCGGATTTACGCCGCCGTAGTAACACCGCGGGCTGTTTTGGGTTAGTTAATTAAAAACTATGATAAACTTTGATTTAAAAGTTGTTATTCTGAGAAAATGATTTTTATTATGAACATGAAACTATATCCAAAAATTATGGTTAAACTCAAAGTGGAAGTATGTTTTCTAAAATGGTCATCTAGACGTCGTTCTTTCGACTGAAATGACTACCTTTACAAAAACGACTTGTAACTTATTTTTCCGACTATAAACCTATAATTTTTCTGTTTAGATTCATAAAATAGAGTTCAATATGAAACCATAGCAATTTGATTCACTCAAAACGGATTTAAAATGAAGAAGTTATGGGTAAAACAAGATTGGATAATTTTTCTCATTTTAGCTACGTGAAAATTGGTAACAAATATATTCCAACCATAACTTAATCAACTTGTATTGTATATTATGTAATCTTGAGATACCATAGACACGTATACAATGTTTTGACCTATCATGTCGACACATCTATATATATTTCGGAACAACCATAGACACTCTATATGTGAATGTTCGAGTTAGCTATACAGGGTTGAGGTTGATTCCAAAATATATATAGTTTGAGTTGTGATCAATACTGAGATACATATACACTGGGTCGTGGATTGATTCAAGATAGTATTTATCGATTTATTTTTGTACATCTAACTGTGGACAACTAGTTGTAGGTTACTAACGAGGACATCTGACTTAATAAACTTAAAACATCAAAATGTATTAAAAGTGTTGTAAATATATTTTGAACATACTTTGATATATATGTACATATTTGTTATAGGTTCGTGAATCGACCAGTGGCCAAGTCTTACTTCCCGACGAAGTAAAAATCTGTGAAAGTGAGTTATAGTCCCACTTTTAAAATCTAATATTTTTGGGATGAGAATACATGCAGGTTTTATAAATGATTTACAAAATAGACACAAGTACGTGAAACTACATTCAATGGTTGAATTATCGAAATCGAATATGCCCCTTTTTATTAAGTCTGGTAATCTAAGAATTAGGGAACAGACACCCTAATTGACGCGAATCCTAAAGATAGATCTATTGGGCCTAACAAACCCCATCCAAAGTACCGGATGCTTTAGTACTTCGAAATTTATATCATGTCCGAAGGAGGATCCAGGAATGATGGGGATATTCTTATATATGCATCTTGTTAATGTCGGTTACCAGGTGTTCACCATATGAATGATTTTTATCTCTATGTATGGGATGTGTATTGAAATATGAAATCTTGTGGTCTATTGTTACGATTTGATATATATAGGTTAAACCTATAACTCACCAACATTTTTTTTGACGTTTAAAACATGTTTATTCTCAGGTGAATACTAAGAGCTTTCGCTGTTGCATACTAAAATAAGGACAAGATTTGGAGTCCATGTTTGTATGATATTGTGTAAAAACTGCATTCAAGAAACTGATTTCGATGTAACATATTTGTATTGTAAACCATTATGTAATGGTCGTGTGTAAACAGGATATTTTAGATTATCATTATTTGATAATCTACGTAAAGCTTTTTAAACCTTTATTTATGAAATAAAGGTTATGGTTTGTTTTAAAAATGAATGCAGTCTTAGAAAAATGTCTCATATAGAGGTCAAAACCTCGCAACGAAATCAATTAATATGGAACATTTTTAATCAATAAGAACAGGACATTTCAGTTGGTATCCGAGCGTTGGTCTTAGAGAACTAGAAAATTTGCATTAGTGTGTCTTATCGAGTTTGTTAGGATGCATTAGTGAGTCTGGACTTCGACCGTGTTTTCTTTAAAAATGATTGCTTAACATTTTTGTTGGAAACTATATATTATTAACATGTATATATTATGTGATATATTAATCTCTTAACATGTTTGATATTGTGTGATAGATGTCTACCTCTAGCACAAATCCCATTGACTCACCTAATAATAACGAAGAGTCGAATATATATTGGACTGATTCACAAGTTCCCGAAGAGGAACCGGAAGAAGAATCAGAACCGGAAGAAGAATCAGAACCGGAAGAGGAGGAACCGGAGGAGGAAATAGAACCGGTGGGGGAAATAATAAAACGGTTAAGTAAAAGAAAATCCTCAACCAACCGACCAAGGTTAATTATGGTCAATGGTGTTTCCGCCAAGGAAGCAAAATATTGGGAGGATTACCAATTCTCCGATAAATCGGATTCCGACGAGAATTCCGATGATGTTATAGAAATTACCCCAACTGAATTTAAAAAGGCAAAAGAAAATAATAAGGGAAAGGGCATAAAAATAGAAAAATCTAATTCCAACCCCGATGAACTTTACATGTATCGTCAACCCCCGAAGCCCTTAAGTTGTAACAATGACCCGGGAACCTCTAAACCACCAAGTTTTTCTAAACCAATGTGGAAAACGACGGCTCGTATTAGGGGAACATCATATATCCCTAGAAACTTGGCAAAACGAACCAAAACCGAAGAAGAAGAAACGAGCGAGTCGGAATAAGATAGTTGTATTCGTGTGGTGTAATATATGTAATATAGTGTGCTTATGCTTTATGATATATGTAAAAATTGCTTGTATTAATAAGTATTTTTTTATGAATCTAACTCTTGTCTATTTTACAGTTTAAAAACACAAAATGGATAGATAACCCAATATTTTAAGAGATCTACCCGGAGACATGATTGATGAAATCTTGTCTAGAGTCGGTCAGAATTCCTCGTCACAACTATTTAAGGCGAAATCAGTTTGTAAGACATTCGAAGAACGTTCCAAGAATGTCTTGGTTTATAAGAGACTTTCGTTTGAAAGATGGGGGATATCACATTGGGAAATCCATAAGTTACGATGTGTTTACTTTGACGCATATATTGTGGGGAACCCAAATGCTATTTTACGCAACGGGTTAAGAAATTATTTTGACTCAATGTATCCGAATATAGGACTTCATGATTTAGAAAAAGCGGCTAACATACAACATAAAGAAGCATGCTATGCTTACGGGTTAGTAATGTTCGCTTCTCACCAAAGTGAGAAAAAGAACATCGGGCTACAGCTATTAAACAAAACGTTCCCACAAGTGACGGAGTCGGTAATTGGGGTAAGAAATGAGGTTTTTAGGTTATTACGAGACTGTTGGTCATTACGTAACCCTCGTCCCTTTGACGATGTTACAACACGCTGTCTTATCAACCGCCATAACGGTTATGTTCCACAAGACCAAGGATGGGGAGTAGTCCTAGTAAAACTAGAATGCATGACTTGTTTCTGGACGTATGAATTACGTGTCTTTATTGCCTTTGCTGAACGACTTGTGTACTAGCTAGAATTATCTTCACAACTATCTTGTATCAAAGTTATTGTGTGCTATATTTCATGCTTTATGTAAAATAAACGGTATTGTAAGTTTGTAAAATATTGTATAAAATTTTGAACGCGAAATATTATTATAATCAGTTTTTCATATAGAATTGTAGTAGCTACCCGAATTTAAACTTATAAAACGCTAATATGAAGAAAAAGCTTTTATAAATGAGTTCATATTATGCTACGAAATACTATTAACTACTCTTAATATTCTGTATGATTAACTTGTTCCATTTGACTATTTTGAAGGAAATGGCACCGACTACTCGACACACCGTGAATATGAATGAAGAGAAATTCCGTACTTTTCTAGCTTCAAACATAGCCGCAGTACAGGCTGCGCTACATACCAACAATAACCTTGGATCTAGTAGTACAGGAAATCGTGTAGGATGCACCTACAAAGAATTCACTGCCTGCAAACCTTTGGAATTTGATGGAACCGAAGGACCGATCGGATTGAAACAGTGGACCGAGAAGGTCGAATCTGTGTTTTCCATAAGTAAGTGTACTGAAGAGGACAAAGTGAAGTACGCTACGCATACCTTCACAGGTTCTGCGTTAACATGGTGGAATACCTATCTAGAGCAAGTGGGACAAGATGATGCGTACGCACTACCGTGTTCAGAATTCAAGCACTTGATGAACGAGAAGTACCGTCCCAGAACCGAGGTCAATAAGCTCAAGACAGAACTTAGAGGGTTACGAACCCAAGGATTTGATATTACCACGTACGAAAGACGATTCACAGAATTGTGCCTATTGTGTCCGAGAGCGTTCGAAGATGAGGAAGAGAAGATCGACGCGTTTGTGAAAGGATTACCGGAAAGAATCCAAGAAGATATAAGTTCACACGAGCCCGCCTCCATACAACAGGCATGTAGAATGGCTCACAAACTAGTGAACCAGATTAAGGAAAGAATTAAAGAACAGACGGCTGAAGAGGCCAATGTGAAGCAAGTCAAAAGAAAGTGGGAGGAAAACGGTGATAAGAATCACCAATACAACAACAATAGCAATTACAATAATAATTGCAACAATTATCCCAACAATCGCAACATCAATCGCAACTACAACAAACGGCCCAAAAACAACAACAACAACAACAGCAGCATCAACTACAACAATCATCCCAAAAATAATAATAACCGCAACAACAACAACAATCAGAAGCAGCTATGCCAAAGGTGTGAAAAGTATCACTCGGGATTCTGCACCAAATTTTGTAACAAGTGTAAAAGAAATGGTCATAGCGCGGCGAAGTGTAAGGTCTACGGACCAGGGGTTAACAGAACGAAAGGAACAAATGGTGTCGGAACGAGTAATGGCGGAGCAAGTAGTGTCGGAGCAAGTTATGCCAATGTAGTTTGTTATAAATGTGGAAAACCGGGCCACATTATTAGAAATTGCCCGAACCAGGAGAACACGAATGGACAAGGCCGCGGAAGAGTTTTCAATATTAATGCGGCAGAGGCACAGGAAGACCCGGAGCTTGTTACGGGTACATTTCTTATTGACAATAAATCTGCTTACGTTTTATTTGATTCGGGTGCGGATAGAAGCTATATGAGTAGAGATTTTTGTGCTAAATTAAGTTGTCCATTGACACCGTTGGATAGTAAATTTTTACTCGAATTAGCAAATGGTAAATTAATTTCAGCAGATAATATATGTCGGAATCGAGAAATTAAACTGGCTAGCGAAACATTTAAGATTGACTTGATACCAGTAGAGTTAGGGAGTTTTGATGTGATAATCGGTATGGACTAGTTGAAAGAAGTGAAAGCAGAGATCGTTTGTTACAAAAATGCAATTCGTATTATACGAGAAAAAGGAAAACCCTTAATGGTGTACGGAGAAAAGGGCAACACGAAGCTACATCTTATTAGTAATTTGAAGGCACAAAAACTAATAAGAAAACGTTGCTATGCTGTTCTAGCACACGTCGAGAAAGTACAAACTGAAGAAAAGAGCATCAATGATGTTTCTGTCGCAAAAGAATTTCCCGATGTATTTTCGAAAGAATTACCGGGACTACCTCCACACCGATCCGTTGAATTTCAAATAGACCTTGTACCGGGAGCTGCACCAATAGCTTGTGCTCCTTACAGACTCGCACCCAGCGAGATGAAGGAACTGCAAAGCCAATTACAAGAACTTTTAGAGCGTGGTTTCAATCGACCAAGCACATCACCGTGGGGAGCTCCTGTTTTGTTTGTCAAGAAGAAAGATGGTACATTCAGGTTGTGTATCGACTACCGAGAGTTGAACAAACTTACCATCAAGAATCGCTACCCACTACCGAGAATCGACGACTTATTTGATCAACTACAAGGCTCATCTGTTTATTCAAAGATTGACTTACATTCTGGGTATCATCAAATGCGGGTGAAAGAAGATGATATTCCAAAGACTACTTTCAGAACACGTTACGGTCATTACGAGTTTATGGTCATGCCGTTTGGTTTAACTAACGCACCAGCTGTGTTCATGGACCTTATGAACCGAGTGTGTGGGCCATATCTTGACAAGTTTGTCATTGTTTTTATCGATGACATACTTATTTACTCAAAGAATGATCAAGAGCATGAAGAACATTTGAGAAAAGTGCTAGAAGTATTGAGGAAAGAAAAACTGTACGCTAAGTTTTCAAAGTGTGCATTTTGGTTGGAAGAAGTTCAATTCCTTGGTCACATAGTGAACAAAGAAGGTATCCAGGTGGACTCGGCAAAGATCGAAACCGTTGAAAAGTGGGAAATCCCAAAAACTCCGAAGCATCTACGTCAATTTTTAGGATTGGCTGGTTACTACAGAAGATTTATCTAAGATTTCTCCAAAATAGCAAAACCCTTGACTGCATTAACGCATAAAGGGAAGAAATTTGAATGGAAGGATGAACAAGAGAAGGCATTTCAATTATTGAAGAAAAAGCTAACTATGGCACCTATATTGTCATTGCCTGAAGGGAATGATGATTTTGTGATTTATTGTGACGCATCAAAGCAAGGTCTCGGTTGTGTATTAATGCAACGGACGAAGGTGATTGCTTATGCGTCTAGACAATTGAAGATTCACGAGCAAAATTATACGACGCATGATTTGGAATTAGGCGCAGTTGTTTTTGCATTAAAGACTTGGAGGCACTACTTATATGGGGTCAAAAGTATTATATATACCGACCACAAAAGTCTTCAACACATATTTAATCAGAAACAACTGAATATGAGGCAGCGTAGGTGGATTGAATTGTTATTCGTTACCACCCGGGGAAGGCAAATGTGGTAGCTGACGCCTTTAGCAGAAAGGACAGAGAACCCATTTGAGTAAAATCTATGAATATAATGATTCACACTAACCTTACTACTCAAATAAAGGAGGCGCAACAAGGAGTTTTAAAAGAGGGAAATTTAAAGGATGAAATACCCAAAGGATCGGAGAAGCATCTTAATATTCGGGAAGACGGAACCCGGTATAGGGCTGAAAGAATTTGGGTACCAAAATTTGGAGATATGAGAGAAATGGTACTTAGAGAAGCTCATAAAATCAGATACTCAATACATCCTGGAACGGGGAAGATGTACAAGGATCTTAAGAAACATTTTTGGTGGCCAGGTATGAAAGCCGATATTGCTAAATATGTAGGAGAATGTTTGACGTGTTCTAAGGTCAAAGCTGAACATCAGAAACCATCAGGTCTACTACAACAACCTGAAATCCCGGAATGGAAATGGGAAAACATTACCATGGATTTCATTATTAAATTGCCAAGGACTGCAAGTGGTTATGATACTATTTGGGTAATAGTTGATCGTCTCACCAAGTCAGCACACTTCCTGCCAATAAGAGAAGATGACAAGATGGAGAAGTTAGCACGACTGTATTTGAAGAAAGTCGTCTCCAGACAAGGAATACCAATCTCTATTATCTCTGATAGGGATGGCAGATTTATTTCAAGATTCTAGCAGACATTACAGCAAGCATTGGGAACTCGTCTAGACATGAGTACTGCCTATCATCCACAAACTGATGGGCAGAGTGAAAGGACGATACAAATGCTTGAAGACATGCTACGAGCATGTGTTATTGATTTCGGAAACAGTTGGGATCGACATCTACCGTTAGCAGAATTTTCCTACCACAACAGCTATCATTCAAGCATTGAGATGGTGCCGTTTGAAGCACTTTATGGTCGAAAGTGAAGGTCTCCAATTTATTGGAGTGAAGTGGGGGATAGACAGATTACGGGTCCGGAGATAATACAAGAAACTACCGAGAAAATCATCCAAATTCAACAAAGATTGAAAACCGCCCAGAGTCGACAAAAGAGCTACGCGGACAGTAAAAGAAAAGATATAGAGTTTGAAATTGGAGAAATGGTCATGCTTAAGGTTTCACCTTGGAAAGGCATTGTTCGTTTTGGTAAACGGGGGAAACTAAATCCAAGGTACATTGGACCATTCAAGATTATAGATCGTGTCGGACCAGTAGCTTACCAACTGGAGCTACCTCAACAACTCGCGGCTGCACATAACACTTTTCACGTCTCAAATTTGAATAAATGTTTTGCTAAAGAAGATCTCACTATTCCGTTGGACGAAATCCAAATCAATGAAAAACTTCAATTCATTGAAGAACCCGTCGAAATAATGGATCGTGAGGTTAAGAGACTTAAACAAAACAAGATACCGATTGTTAAGGTTCAATGGAATGCTTGTAGAGGACCCAAGTTCACCTGGGAGCATGAAGATCAGATGAAGAAGAAATACCCGCATTTATTTCCAGAAGATACGTCAACACCTCCAACTGCTTAAAATTTCGGGACGAAATTTATTTAACGGGTAGGTACTGTAGTGACCCGAACTTTTCCATGTTTATATATATATTAAATGAAATTGTTATTTACATGATTAAGTGTTTCCAACATGTTAAGCAATCAAACTTGTTAAGACTTGATTAATTGAAATAGGTTTCATATAGACAATTGACCACCCAAGTTGACCGGTGATTCACGAACGTTAAAACTTGTAAAAACTATATGATGACATATATATGGTTATATATATAGTTAACATGATTTTATTATAAGTATGTATCTCCTTGGGTATTTTAACAATGAGTTATATACATAAAAATGAGACTATTAATTTAAGAAACTCGAAACGATATATATAATGATTATCGTTATAACGTCTTACTAGGTACATATGAATCATATTAAGATATTGATACACTTGATTAATTATGTTAAATGATAAGTAAATATATCATTAAGTGTATTAACAATGAACTACATATGTAAAAATAAGACTACTAACTTAATGATTTTGAAACGAGACATATATGTAACGATTATCGTTGTAACAACATTTAATGTATATAGATCATATTAAGAGATATTCGTACATCATAATATCATGATAATATAATAATTTAAAATCTCATTTGATATTATAAACATTGGGTTAACAACATTTAACAAGATCGTTAACCTAAAGGTTTCAAAACAACATTTACATGTAACGACTAACGATGACTTAACGACTCAGTTAAAATGTATATACATGTAGTGTTTTAATATGTTTTCATACAATTTTGAAAGACTTCAAGACACTTATCAAAATACTTCTACTTAACAAAAATGCTTACAATTACATCCTCGTTCAGTTTCATCAACAATTCTACTCGTATGCACCCGTATTCGTACTCGTACAATACACAGCTTTTAGATGTATGTACTATTGGTATATACACTCCAATGATCAGCTCTTAGTAGCCCATGTGAGTCACCTAACACATGTGAGAACTATCATTTGGCAACTAGCATGAAATAACTCATAAAATTACAAAAATATGAGTAATCATTCATGACTTATTTACATGAAAACAAAATTACATATCCTTTATATCTAATCCATACACCAACTACCAAAAACACCTACAAACACTTTCATTCTTCAATTTTCTTCATCTAATTGATCTCTCTCAAGTTCTATCTTCAAGTTCTAAGTGTTCTTCATAAATTCTAAAAGTTCTAGTTTCATAAAATCAAGAATATTTCCAAGATTGCAAGTTTACTTCCAAGTTTTCTAAATCCATTCCAAGTAATCATCCAAGATCAAGAAACCTTTGTTACTTACAGTAGGTTATCTTTTTAATAAAAGGTAATAATCATATTCAAACTTTAATTCAATTTCTATAACTATAACAATCTTATTTCGAGTGGAAATCTTACTTGAAATTGTTTTCGTGTCATGATTCTGCTTCAAGAACTTTCAAGCCATCCAAAGATCCTTTGAAGCTAGATCTATTTTTCTCATTTCCAATAGGTTTATCCAAGGAACTTGAGGTAGTAATGATGTTCATAACATCATTTGATTCATACATATAAAGCTATCTTATTCGAAGGTTTAAACTTGTAATCACTAGAACATAGTTTAGTTAATTCTAAACTTGTTCGCAAATAAAAGTTAATCCTTCTAACTTGACTTTTAAAATCAACTAAACACATGTTCTATATCTATATGATATGCTAACTTAATGATTTAAAACCTGGAAACACGGAAAACACCGTAAAACTGGATTTACGCCGTCGTAGTAACACCGCGGGCTGTTTTGGGTTAGTTAATTAAAAACTATGATAAACTTTGATTTAAAAGTTGTTATTCTGAGAAAATTATTTTTATTATGAACATGAAACTATATCCAAAAATTATGGTTAAACTCAAAGTGGAAGTATGTTTTCTAAAATGGTCATCTAGACGTCGTTCTTTCGACTGAAATGACTACCTTTACAAAAACGACTTGTAACTTATTCTTCTGACTATAAACCTATACTTTTTCTGTTTAGATTCATAAAATAGAGTTCAATATGAAACCATAGCAATTTGATTCACTCAAAACGGATTTAAAATGAAGAAGTTATGGGTAAAACAAGATTGGATAATTTTTCTCATTTTAGCTACGTGAAAATTGGTAACAAATCTATTCCAACCATAACTTAATCAACTTGTATTGTATATTATGTAATCTTGAGATACCATAGACACGTATACAATGTTTCAACCTATCATGTCTGAAAGGACCCGTTCATATTCATTATAAACGATTCACAATAGTTGATTACATTGCGAGGTATTTGACCTCTATATGATACATTTTACAAACATTGCATTCGTTTTTAAAAGACAATCTTTCTTTACATCGAAAATTGACAGGAATGCATACCATTTCATAATATCCACTATCCAACTATAAATTAATTTAATAATAATCTTTGATGAACTCAATGACTCGAATGCAACGTTCTTCGAAATATGCTATGAAAGACTCCAAGTAATATCTTTAAAATGAGCAAATGCACAGCGGAATATTTCTTTAACACCTGAGAATAAACATACTTTAAAGTGTCAACCAAAAGGTTGGTGAGTTCATTAGTTTATCATAATCATTTATTTCCATCATTTTAATAGACCACAAGAATTTCATTTCCAGTTCTCATAAATATACGTCCCATGCATAGAGACAAAAATAATCATTCATATGGTGAACACCTGGTAACCGACCTTAACAAGATGTATATAGAATATCCCCATCATTCCGGGATCCTCCTTCGGACATGATATAAATTTCGAAGTACTAAAGCATCCGGTACTTTGGATGGGGCTCGTTGGGCCCGATAGATCTATCTTTAGGATTCGCGTCAATTAGGGTGTCTGTTCCCTAATTCTTAGATTACCAGACTTAATAAAAAGGGGCATATTCGATTTCGATAATTCAACCATAGAATGTTCATTAGTTTAATTACTTGTGTCTATTTCGTAAAATATTCATAAAAGTTGCGCATGTATTCTCAGCCCAAAAATGTAAAGGGTAAAAAGGCAAATGAAACTCATCATACTGTATTTAATAGTAAAAATACATATAACGTCATTGAACAAGTGCAAGGTTGTCCTCGGATTCACGAACCTAAATTAATTATATATATTTATGTGTTGGTCAATATTTGTCTAACAAATTAGGTCAAGTCATAGTGTACCACAATCCTAATGCTCGAGACTAATATGCAAAAGTCAACAAAAGTAAATTTGACTCAAAATAATTTCCAAAAATCTATACATGATTAATATATAGTTTAAATATCGTCGTTTTATATTTTTAAATATTTTTAAAAGATTTATTAGAGTAAATAATATAATTTATTTATTAATAAATAAAATTTTATATTAAATTTATATAATAAAATATACTTATATATATATATTAAGTAATAAAATTTATAGGGTTCATTTAATATCATAAATGAAATGTCCCGTTCTTATTGATTAAAAACGTTCCATATTAATTGATTTCGTTGCGAGGTTTTGACCTCTATATGAGACGTTTTTCAAAGACTGCATTCATTTTTAAAACAAACCATAACCTTTATTTCATAAATAAAGGTTTAAAAAGCTTTACGTAGATTATCAAATAATGATAATCTAAAATATCCTGTTTACACACGACCATTACATAATGGTTTACAATACAAATATGTTACATCGAAATCAGTTTCTTGAATGCAGTTTTTACACAATATCATACAAACATGGACTCCAAATCTTGTCCTTATTTTAGTATGCAACAGCGGAAGCTCTTAATATTCACCTGAGAATAAACATGCTTTAAACGTCAACAAAAATGTTGGTGAGTTATAGGTTTAACCTATATATATCAAATCGTAACAATAGACCACAAGATTTCATATTTCAATACACATCCCATACATAGAGATAAAAATCATTCATATGGTGAACACCTGGTAACCGACAATAACAAGATGCATATATAAGAATATCCCCATCATTCCGGGACACCCTTCGGATATGATATAAATTTCGAAGTACTAAAGCATCCGGTACTTTGGATGGGGTTTGTTAGGCCCAATAGATCTATCTTTAGGATTCGCGTCAATTAGGGTGTCTGTTCCCTAATTCTTAGATTACCAGACTTAATAAAAAGGGGCATATTCGATTTCGATAATTCAACCATAGAATGTAGTTTCACGTACTTGTGTCTATTTTGTAAATCATTTATAAAACCTGCATGTATTCTCATCCCAAAAATATTAGATTTTAAAAGTGGGACTATAACTCACTTTCACAGATTTTTACTTCGTCGGGAAGTAAGACTTGGCCACTGTTGATTCACGAACCTATAACAATATATACATATACATATATATTAAAGTATGTTCAAAATATATTTACAACACTTTTAATATATTTTGATGTTTTAAGTTTATTAAGTCAGCTGTCCTCGTTAGTAACCTATAACTAGTTGTCCACAGTTAGATGTACAGAAATAAATCGATAAATATTATCTTGAATCAATCCACGACCCAGTGTATACGTATCTCAGTATTGATCACAACTCAAACTATATATATTTTGGAATCAACCTCAACCCTGTATAGCTAACTCCAACATTCACATATAGAGTGTCTATGGTTGTTCCGAAATATATATAGATGTGTCGACATGATAGGTCGAAACATTGTATACGTGTCTATGGTATCTCAAGATTACATAATATACAATACAAGTTGATTAAGTTATGGTTGGAATAGATTTGTTACCAATTTTCACGTAGCTAAAATGAGAAAAATTATTCAATCTTGTTTTACCCATAACTTCTTCATTTTAAATCCGTTTTGAGTGAATCAAATTGCTATGATTTCATATTGAACTCTATTTTATGAATCTAAACAGAAAAAGTATAGGTTTATAGTCGGAAAAATAAGTTACAAGTCGTTTTTGTAAAGGTAGTCATTTCAGTCGAAAGAACGACGTCTAGATGACCATTTTAGAAAACATACTTCCACTTTGAGTTTAACCATAATTTTTGGATATAGTTTCATGTTCATAATAAAAATCATTTTCTCAGAATAACAACTTTTAAATCAAAGTTTATCATAGTTTTTAATTAACTAACCCAAAACAGCCCGCGGTGTTACTACGACGGCGTAAATCCGGTTTTACGGTGTTTTTCGTGTTTCCAGGTTTTAAATCATTAAGTTAGCATATCATATAGATATAGAACATGTGTTTAGTTGATTTTAAAAGTCAAGTTAGAAGGATTAACTTTTGTTTGCGAACAAGTTTAGAATTAACTAAACTATGTTCTAGTGATTACAAGTTTAAACCTTCGAATAAGATAGCTTTATATGTATGAATCGAATGATGTTATGAACATCATTACTACCTTAATTTCCTTGGATAAACCTACTGGAAAAGAGAAAAATGGATCTAGCTTCAATGGATCCTTGGATGGCTCGAAGTTCTTGAAGCAGAATCATGACACGAAAACAAGTTCAAGTAAGATCATCACTTGAAATAAGATTGTTATAGTTATAGAAATTGAACCAAAGTTTGAATATGACTATTACCTTGTATTAGAATGATAACCTACTGTAAGAAACAAAGATTTCTTGAGGTTGGATGATCACCTTACAAGATTGGAAGTGAGCTAGCAAACTTGAAAGTATTCTTGATTTTATGAAACTAGAACTTTTGGAATTTATGAAGAACACTTAGAACTTGAAGATAGAACTTGAGAGAGATCAATTAGATGAAGAAAATTGAAGAATGAAAGTGTTTGTAGGTGTTTTTGGTCGTTGGTGTATGGATTAGATATAAAGGATATGTTATTTTGTTTTCATGTAAATAAGTCATGAATGATTACTCATATTTTTGTAATTTTATGAGATATTTCATCCTAGTTGCCAAATGATGGTTCCCACATGTGTTAGGTGACTCACATGGGCTGCTAATAGCTGATAATTGGAGTGTATATACCAATAGTACATACATCTAAAAGCTGTGTATTGTACGAGTACGAATACGGGTGCATACGAGTAGAATTGTTGATGAAACTGAACGAGGATGTAATTGTAAGCATTTTTGTTAAGTAGAAGTATTTTGATAAGTGTATTGAAGTCTTTCAAAAGTGTATAAATACATATTAAAACACTACATGTATATACATTTTAACTGAGTCGTTAAGTCATCGTTAGTCGTTACATGTAAGTGTTGTTTTGAAACCTTTAGGTTAACGATCTTGTTAAATGTTGTTAACCCAATGTTTATAATATCAAATGAGATTTTAAATTATTATATTATCATGATATTATCATGTATGAATATCTCTTAATATGATATATATACATTAAATGTCTTTACAACGATAATCGTTACATATATGTCTCGTTTAAAAATCATTAAGTTAGTAGTCTTGTTTTTACATATGTAGTTCATTGTTAATATACTTTATGATATGTTTTATTATCATAGTATCATGTTAACGATATATATATATCCATATATATGTCATCATATAGTTTTTACAAGTTTTAACGTTCGTGAATCACCGATCAAGTTGGGTGGTCAATTGTCTATATGAAACATATTTCAATTAATCAAGTCTTAACAAGTTTGATTGCTTAACATGTTGGAAACATTTAATCATGTAAATATCAATCTCAATTAATATATATAAACATGGAAAAGTTCGGGTCACTACAGTACCAACCCGTTAAATAAATTTTGTCCCGAAATTTTAAGCTGTTGAAGGTGACGACGAATCTTCTGGAAATAGATGCGGGTATTTCTTCTTCATCTGATCTTCACGCTCCCAGGTGAACTCGGGTCCTCTACGAGCATTCCATCGAACCTTAACAATTGGTATCTTGTTTTGCTTAAGTCTTTTAACCTCACGATCCATTATTTCGACGGGTTCTTCGATGAATTGAAGTTTTTCGTTGATTTGGATTTCATCTAACGGAATAGTGAGGTCTTCTTTAGCAAAACATTTCTTCAAATTCGAGACGTGGAAAGTGTTATGTACAGCCGCGAGTTGTTGAGGTAACTCAAGTCGGTAAGCTACTGGTCCGACACGATCAATAATCTTGAATGGTCCAATATACCTTGGATTTAATTTCCCTCGTTTACCAAATCGAACAACGCCTTTCCAAGGTGCAACTTTAAGCATGGCCATCTCTCCAAATTTCAAATTCTATATCTTTTCTTTTAATGTCAGCGTAGCTCTTTTGTCGACTTTGGGCAGTTTTCAACCGTTGTTGAATTTGGATGATCTTCTCGGTAGTTTCTTGTATAATCTCCGGACTCGTAATCTGTCTATCCCCCACTTCACTCCAACAAATCGGAGACCTGCACTTTCTACCATAAAGTGCTTCAAACGGCGCCATCTCAATGCTTGAATGGTAGCTGTTGTTGTAGGAAAATTCTGCTAACGGTAGATGTCGATCCCAACTGTTTCCGAAATCAATAACACATGCTCGTAGCATGTCTTCAAGCGTTTGTATCGTCCTTTCGCTCTGCCCATCAGTTTGTGGATGATAGGCAGTACTCATGTCTAGACGAGTTCCTAATGCTTGCTGTAATGTCTGCCAGAATCTTGAAATAAATCTGCCATCCCTATCAGAGATAATAGAGATTGGTATTCCATGTCTGGAGACGACTTCCTTCAAATACAGTCGTGCTAACTTCTCCATCTTGTCATCTTCTCTTATTGGTAGGAAGTGTGCTGATTTGGTGAGACGATCAACTATTACCCAAATAGTATCAAAACCACTTGCAGTCCTTGGCAATTTAGTGATGAAATCCATGATAATGTTTTCCCATTTCCATTCCGGGATTTCGGGTTGTTGAAGTAGACCTGATGGTTTCTGATGCTCAGCTTTGACCTTAGAACACGTCAAACATTCTCCTACGTATTTAGCAACATCGCCTTTCATACCCGGCCACCAAAAATGTTTCTTGAGATCCTTGTACATCTTCCCCGTTCCAGGATGTATTGAGTATCTGGTTTTATGAGCTTCTCTAAGTACCATTTCTCTCATATCTCCAAATTTTGGTACCCAAATCCTTTCAGCCCTATACCGGGTTCCGTCTTCCCGAATATTAAGATGCTTCTCCGATCCTTTGGGTATTTCATCCTTTAAATTTCCCTCTTTTAAAACTCCTTGTTGCGCCTCCTTTATTTGAGTAGTAATGTTATTATGAATCATTATATTCATAGATTTTACTCGAATGGGTTCTCTGTCCTTCCTGCTCAAGGCATCGGCTACCACATTTGCCTTCCCCGGGTGGTAACGAATCTCAAAGTCGTAATCATTCAATAATTCAATCCACCTACGCTGCCTCATATTCAGTTGTTTCTGATTAAATATGTGTTGAAGACTTTTGTGGTCGGTATATATAATACTTTTGACCCCATATAAGTAGTGCCTCCAAGTCTTTAATGCAAAAACAACCGCGCCTAATTCCAAATCATGCGTCGTATAATTTTGTTCGTGAATCTTCAATTGTCTAGACGCATAAGCAATCACCTTCGTTCGTTGCATTAATGCACAACCGAGACCTTGCTTTGATGCATCACAATAAATCACAAAATCATCATTCCCTTCAGGCAATGACAATATAGGTGCCGTAGTTAGCTTTTTCTTCAATAACTGAAACGCTTTCTCTTGTTCATCATTCCATTCAAATTTCTTCCCTTTATGCGTTAATGCAGTCAAGGGTTTTGCTATTCTGGAAAAGTCTTGGATGAACCTTCTATAGTAACCAGCTAGTCCTAAAAACTGGCGTATGTGTTTCAGAGTTTTCGGGGTTTCCCACTTTTCAACAGTTTCTATCTTTGCCGGATCCACCTTAATACCTTCTTTGTTCACTATGTGACCGAGGAATTGAACTTCTTCCAACCAAAATGCACACTTTGAAAACTTAGCGTACAATTCTTCCTTCCTCAATACTTCTAACACCTTTCTCAAATGTTCACCGTGTTCTTGGTCATTCTTTGAGTAAATAAGTATGTCATCAATGAAAACAATGACAAACTTGTCAAGGTATGGTCCACACACTCGGTTCATAAGGTCCATGAACACAGCTGGTGCATTAGTTAAACCAAACGGCATGACCAAAAACTCGTAATGACCGTAACGTGTTCTGAAAGCAGTCTTTGGAATATCATCTTCTTTCACCCGCATTTGATGATACCCGGAACGTAAGTCAATCTTTGAATAAACAGACGAGCCTTGTAGTTGATCAAATAAGTCGTCGATTCTCGGTAGTGGGTAGCGGTTCTTGATGGTAAGTTTGTTCAACTCTCGGTAGTCGATACACAACCTGAATGTACCATCTTTCTTCTTGACAAACAAAACAGGAGCTCCCCACGGTGATGTGCTTGGTCGAATGAAACCACGCTCTAAAAGTTCTTGTAATTGGCTTTGCAGTTCTTTCATCTCGCTGGGTGCGAGTCTGTAAGGAGCACGAGCTATTGGTGCAGCTCCTGGTACAAGATCTATTTGAAATTCAACGGATCGATGTGGGGGTAATCCCGGTAATTCTTTCGGAAATACATCGGGAAATTCTTTTGCAATGGGAACATCATTGATGCTCTTTTCTTCAGTTTGTACTTTCTCGACGTGTGCTAGAACAGCATAGCAACCTTTTCTTATTAGTTTTTGTGCCTTCAAATTACTAATAAGATGTAGCTTCGTGTTGCCCTTTTCTCCGTACACCATTAAGGGTTTTCCTTTTTCTCGTATAATGCGAATTGCATTTTTGTAACAAACGATCTCCGCTTTCACTTCTTTCAACCAGTCCATACCGATTATCACATCAAAACTCCCTAACTCTACTGGTATCAAATCAATCTTAAATGTTTCGCTAATCAGTTTAATTTCTCGATTCCGACATATATTATCTGCTGAAATTAATTTACCATTTGCTAATTCGAGTAAAAATTTACTATCCAAAGGCGTCAATGGACAACTTAATTTAGCACAAAAATCTCTACTCATATAGCTTCCATCCGCACCCGAATCAAATAAAACGTAAGCAGATTTATTGTCAATAAGAAACGTACCCGTAACAAGCTCCGGGTCTTCCTGTGCCTCTACCGCATTAATATTGAAAACTCTTCCACGGCCTTGTCCATTCGTGTTCTCCTGGTTCGGGCAATTTCTAATAATGTGGCCTGGTTTTCCACATTTATAACAAACTACATTGGCATAACTTGCTCCGACACTACTTGCTCCGCCATTACTCGTTCCGACACCATTTGTTCCTTTCGTTCTATTAACCCCTGGTCCGTAGACCTCACACTTCGCCGCGCTATGACCATTTCTTTTACACTTGTTGCAAAATTTGGTGCAGAACCCCGAGTGATTCTTTTCACACCTTTGGCATAGCTGCTTCTGATTGTTGTTGTTGTTGCGGTTATTATTGTTGTTGGGATGATTGTTGTAGTTGCTGTTGTTGTTGTTGTTGTTGTTGGGCCGTTTGTTGTAGTTGCGATTGATGTTGCGATTGTTGGGATAATTGTTGCGATTATTGTTGTAATTGCTGTTGATGTTGTATTGGTGATTCTTATCACCGTTTTCCTCCCACTTTCTTTTGACTTGCTTCACATTGGCCTCTTCAGCAGTCTGTTCTTTAATTCTTTCTTCAATCTGGTTCACTAGTTTGTGAGCCATTCTACATGCCTGTTGTATGGAGGCGGGCTCGTGTGAACTTATATCTTCTTGGATTCTTTCCGGTAATCCTTTCACAAACGCGTCGATCTTCTCTTCCTCATCTTCGAATGCTCCCGGACACAATAGGCACAATTCTGTGAATCGTCTTTCGTACGTGGTAATATCAAATCCTTGGGTTCGTAACCCTCTAAGTTCTGTCATGAGCTTATTGAACTCGGTTCTGGGACGGTACTTCTCGTTCATCAAGTGCTTGAATGCTGACCACGGTAGTGCGTACGCATCATCTTGTCCCACTTGCTCTAGATAGGTATTCCACCATGTTAACGTAGAACCTGTGAAGGTATGCGTAGCGTACTTCACTTTGTCCTCTTCAGTACACTTACTTATGGCAAACACCGATTCAACCTTCTCGGTCCACCGTTTCAATCCGATCGGTCCTTCGGTTCCATCAAATTCCAAAGGTTTGCAGGCAGTGAATTCTTTGTAGGTGCATCCTACACGATTTCCTGTACTGCTAGATCCAAGGTTATTGTTGGTATGTAGCGCAGCCTGTACTGCGGCTATGTTTGAAGCTAGAAAAGTACGGAATTCCTCTTCATTCATATTCACTGTGTGTCGAGTAGTCGGTGCCATTTCCTTCAAAATAGTCAAATGGAACAAGTTAATCATACAGAATATTAAGAGTAGTTAATAGTATTTCGTAGCATAATATGAACTCATTTATAAAAGCTTTTTCTTCATATTAGCGTTTTATAAGTTTAAATTCGGGTAGTACCTACCCGTTAAGTTCATACTTAGTAGCTAATATACAATTCAACTACTACAATTCTATATGAAAAACTTATTATAATAATATTTCGCGTTCAAACTTTTATACAATATTTTACAAACTTACAATACCGCTTATTTTACATAAAGCATGAAATATAGTACACAATAACTTTGATACAAGATAGTTGTGAAGATAATTCTAGCTAGTACACAAGTCGTTCAGCAAAGGCAATAAAGACATGTAATTCATACGTCCAGAAACAAGTCATGCATTCTGGTTTTACTAGGACTACTTCCCATCCTTGGTCTTGTGCAACATAACCGTTATGGCCGTTGATAAGACAGCGTGTTGTAACGTCGTCAAAGGGACGAGGGTTACGTAATGTCCAACAGTCCCGTAACAATCTAAAAACCTCATTTCTTACCCCAATTACCAACTCCGTCACTTGTGGAAACGTTTTGTTTAATAGTTGTAGCCCGATGTTCTTGTTCTCACTTTGGTGAGAAGCGAACATTACTAATCCGTAAGCATAACATGCTTCTTTATGTTGCATGTTAGCCGCTTTTTCTAAATCACGAAGTCCAATATTCGGATATATTGAGTCAAAATAATTTCTTAACCCGTTGCGTAAAATAGCATTTGGGTTCCCCGCAATATATGCGTCAAAGTAAACACATCGTAACTTATGGGTTTCCCAATGTGATATCCCCCATCTTTCAAACGAAAGTCTCTTATAAACCAAGACATTCTTGGAACGTTCTTCGAATGTCTTACAAACTGATCTCGCCTTAAATAGTTGTGCTGAAGAATTCTGGCCGACTCTAGACAAGATTTCATCAATCATGTCTCCGGGTAGGTCTCTTAAAATATTGGGTTGTCTATCCATTTTGTGTTTTTAAACTGTAAAATAGACAAGAGTTAGTTTCATAAAAAAATACTTATTAATACAAGCAATTTTTACATATATCATAAAGCATAAGAACACTATATTACATATATTACACCACACGAATACAACTATCTTATTCCGACTCGCTCGTTTCTTCTTCTTCGGTTTTGGTTCGTTTTGCCAAGTTTCTAGGGATATATGATGTTCCCCTAATACGAGCCGTCGCTGTCCACATTGGTTTAGAAAAACCTGGTGGTTTAAAGGTTCCCGGGTCATTGTTACAACTTAAGGACTTCGGGGGTTGACGATACATATAAAGTTCATCGGGGTTGGAATTAGATTTCTCTATTTTTATGCCTTTTCCCTTATTATTTTCTTTTGCCTTTTTAAATTCAGTTGGGGTAATTTCTATAACATCATCGGAATTCTCGTCGGAATCCGATTCATCGGAGAATTGGTAATCCTCCCAATATTTTGCTTCCTTGGCGGAAACACCATTGACCATAATTAACTTTGGTCGGTTGGTTGAGGATTTTCTTTTACTTAAACGTTTTATTATTTCCCCCACCGGTTCCGATTCTTCTTCCGGTTCCGATTCTTCTTCCGGTTCCGACTCTTCTTCCGGTTCCGACTCTTCTTCCGGTTCCTCTTCGGGAACTTGTGAATCAGTCCACAAATCATTCCAATTTACATTTGACTCTTCATTATTATTAGATGAGTCAATGGGACTTGTTCTAGAGGTAGACATCTATCACATAATATCAAACACGTTAAGAGATTAATATATCACATAATATTCATATGTTAAAAATATATAGTTTCCAACAAAAATGTTAAGCAATCATTTTTAAAGAAAACACGGTCGAAGTCCAGACTCACTAATGCATCCTAACAAACTCAATAAGACACACTAATGAAAATTTTCTGGTTCTCTAAGACCAACGCTCGGATACCAACTGAAATGTCCCGTTCTTATTGATTAAAAACGTTCCATATTAATTGATTTCGTTGCGAGGTTTTGACCTCTATATGAGACGTTTTTCAAAGACTGCATTCATTTTTAAAACAAACCATAACCTTTATTTCATAAATAAAGGTTTAAAAAGCTTTACGTAGATTATCAAATAATGATAATCTAAAATATCCTGTTTACACACGACCATTACATAATGGTTTACAATACAAATATGTTACATCGAAATCAGTTTCTTGAATGCAGTTTTTACACAATATCATACAAACATGGACTCCAAATCTTGTCCTTATTTTAGTATGCAACAGCGGAAGCTCTTAATATTCACCTGAGAATAAACATGCTTTAAACGTCAACAAAAATGTTGGTGAGTTATAGGTTTAACCTATATATATCAAATCGTAACAATAGACCACAAGATTTCATATTTCAATACACATCCCATACATAGAGATAAAAATCATTCATATGGTGAACACCTGGTAACCGACAATAACAAGATGCATATATAAGAATATCCCCATCATTCCGGGACACCCTTCGGATATGATATAAATTTTGAAGTACTAAAGCATCCGGTACTTTGGATGGGGTTTGTTAGGCCCAATAGATCTATCTTTAGGATTCGCGTCAATTAGGGTGTCTGTTCCCTAATTCTTATATTACCAGACTTAATAAAAAGGGGCATATTCGATTTCGATAATTCAACCATAGAATGTAGTTTCACGTACTTGTGTCTATTTTGTAAATCATTTATAAAACCTGCATGTATTCTCATCCCAAAAATATTAGATTTTAAAAGTGGGACTATAACTCACTTTCACAGATTTTTACTTCGTCGGGAAGTAAGACTTGGCCACTGTTGATTCACGAACCTATAACAATATATACATATACATATATATTAAAGTATGTTCAAAATATATTTACAACACTTTTAATATATTTTGATGTTTTAAGTTTATTAAGTCAGCTGTCCTCGTTAGTAACCTATAACTAGTTGTCCACAGTTAGATGTACAGAAATAAATCGATAAATATTATCTTGAATCAATCCACGACCCAGTGTATACGTATCTCAGTATTGATCACAACTCAAACTATATATATTTTGGAATCAACCTCAACCCTGTATAGCTAACTCCAACATTCACATATAGAGTGTCTATGGTTGTTTCGAAATATATATAGATGTGTCAACATGATAGGTCGAAACATTGTATATGTGTCTATGGTATCTCAAGATTACATAATATACAATACAAGTTGATTAAGTTATGGTTGGAATAGATTTGTTACCAATTTTCACGTAACTAAAATGAGAAAAATTATCCAATCTTGTTTTACCCATAACTTCTTCATTTTAAATCCGTTTTGAGTGAATCAAATTGCTATGATTTCATATTGAACTCTATTTTATGAATCTAAACAGAAAAAGTATAGGTTTATAGTCGGAAAAATAAGTTACAAGTCGTTTTTGTAAAGGTAGTCATTTCAGTCGAAAGAACGACGTCTAGATGACCATTTTAGAAAACATACTTCCACTTTGAGTTTAACCATAATTTTTGGATATAGTTTCATGTTCATAATAAAAATCATTTTCTCAGAATAACAACTTTTAAATCAAAGTTTATCATAGTTTTTAATTAACTAACCCAAAACAGCCCGCGGTGTTACTACGACGGCGTAAATCCGGTTTTACGGTGTTTTTCGTGTTTCCAGGTTTTAAATCATTAAGTTAGCATATCATATAGATATAGAACATGTGTTTAGTTGATTTTAAAAGTCAAGTTAGAAGGATTAACTTTTGTTTGCGAACAAGTTTAGAATTAACTAAACTATGTTCTAGTGATTACAAGTTTAAACCTTCGAATAAGATAGCTTTATATGTATGAATCGAATGATGTTATGAACATCATTACTACCTTAATTTCCTTGGATAAACCTACTGGAAAAGAGAAAAATGGATCTAGCTTCAATGGATCCTTGGATGGCTCGAAGTTCTTGAAGCAGAATCATGACACGAAAACAAGTTCAAGTAAGATCATCACTTGAAATAAGATTGTTATAGTTATAGAAATTGAACCAAAGTTTGAATATGATTATTACCTTGTATTAGAATGATAACCTACTGTAAGAAACAAAGATTTCTTGAGGTTGGATGATCACCTTACAAGATTGGAAGTGAGCTAGCAAACTTGAAAGTATTCTTGATTTTATGAAACTAGAACTTTTGGAATTTATGAAGAACACTTAGAACTTGAAGATACAACTTGAGAGAGATCAATTAGATGAAGAAAATTGAAGAATGAAAGTGTTTGTAGGTGTTTTTAGTCGTTGGTGTATGGATTAGATATAAAGGATATGTTATTTTGTTTTCATGTAAATAAGTCATGAATGATTACTCATATTTTTGTAATTTTATGAGATATTTCATGCTAGTTGCCAAATGATGGTTCCCACATGTGTTAGGTGACTCACATGGGCTGCTAATAGCTGATCATTGGAGTGTATATACCAATAGTACATACATCTAAAAGCTGTGTATTGTACGAGTACGAATACGGGTGCATACGAGTAGAATTGTTGATGAAACTGAACGAGGATGTAATTGTAAGCATTTTTGTTAAGTAGAAGTATTTTGATAAGTGTATTGAAGTCTTTCAAAAGTGTATAAATACATATTAAAACACTACATGTATATACATTTTAACTGAGTCGTTAAGTCATCGTTAGTCGTTACATGTAAGTGTTGTTTTGAAACCTTTAGGTTAACGATCTTGTTAAATATTGTTAACCCAATGTTTATAATATCAAATGAGATTTTAAATTATTATATTATCATGATATTATCATGTATGAATATCTCTTAATATGATATATATACATTAAATGTCTTTACAACGATAATCGTTACATATATGTCTCGTTTAAAAATCATTAAGTTAGTAGTCTTGTTTTTACATATGTAGTTCATTGTTAATATACTTTATGATATGTTTTCTTATCATAGTATCATGTTGACTATATATATATATCCATATATATGTCATCATATAGTTTTTACAAGTTTTAACGTTCGTGAATCACCGATCAAGTTGGGTGGTCAATTGTCTATATGAAACATATTTCAATTAATCAAGTCTTAACAAGTTTGATTGCTTAACATGTTGGAAACATTTAATCATGTAAATATCAATCTCAATTAATATATATAAACATGGAAAAGTTCGGGTCACTACAATAAAGATAATATGATAGGTATTATTAAAGTAAGTTATTACACGTAGTAAAATATGTTTGTATCACATATTTATTTGATAAAATAATATCTATAATGATAGTAAGTAAAAGTTGTATTATTTTGTAATAATAATTATTATTATAAAAATATCAATATTTATAATTACTAAGATGACATTATGATAAAACGATAATTCTAATTATGATAACTTTAAAATTTACGATAATTTTTAATATTATCTTTAAAATAATAATTCTATTTAAAATAATAATAATAATGATATTTTATAGTAACAATGACATTTCTATTAAAATGATAATTTTTGTTAAAATGATAGTTTTAATACTAACGATACTTTTAATAATAATAGTAATGATAAAAATAATAAGAACGATAATTTTATCTAAATCAATATCTTATAATATTTTAATTTCATCATGATACTCTTACCCATTATTTCCTAATCGTTTCGTTTAATAGCTTTTAATCGTCTTTTATATCGTGTTCGTAATAATGATAATATTAGTAATCAAAATAATTAGGTGTTACAAATATTTGTTTTAATTACACTAATATTAATAATGATAGTTACTATAACATTATTAACGATAATACTAATAATTATCCTAATGATAATATAGTAATAATAATAATAACAATAACAATAACCATTTTTAAATAATGATATATATATTAATAATGATAATAATAATAATAATACCAATAATAATAATAATAATAATAATAATAATAATAATAATAATAATTGGATAATAATAATAATAATAATAATTATAACTTTAACGATAATAATGATAGTAATAATAAAAAAAATAACATTTTTAATGATAAATCCCTTTTATTGATAAAGATAATAATAATGATAATAATAAGATAAAACTAGAACGACGATAAAAATGACGACAATAATAATCATTTTTAATAAAAATATCGAAAATTCAATTGATTATAACTTCTAATCCGTTCATCGAAACCATTCGATATCTAAAGGAAAAGTTCTTAATTTTTCGCTAGCTTTCCAAGGACATGCATATCTTATACCTTATCTCAACCGCAAGTGTAACTAATTCAAGATTCAACCTAACCTGTCTAAGGGCAATATCAAAAGTACAACCATTCATAATCCTAAATACTCGAGCACTAGTCAGGGATACACTATTAGTATGTAAAAGTTAAATTATGAGTACTCACGTATCAATATTGAGATTCAATATTGCAGGAAAGGTACGTAGATGCAACGGAAATAATAAACACTATATTGACCTCACGAGCATACCCATGAACCATACTCAATCACCTCCATAGCTATAACCCATAATTTTCTTAATCCTATCCCACTTGAAAAACAATTTCGAAATCACTCGGACAGCACTCCATCGTAATATTTTATGTATACTAATAATATCTTGAAATAATATGGAGTAAATATGTATATGTAAATCGATTGAGAGAGTTTAGAGAAAAATATTTTCAAGTTTCTATGAAATAATGAAACCTATTGAATTCTATTTATAATAGATTTTTGAATTATTAAAGTAAATTATTAAAGTATGAATTATTAAAGTGAATTATTAAAGTATGAATTATTAAAGTGAATTATTAAAGTATGAATTATTAAAGTGAATTATTAAAGTATGAATTATTAAAGTAAATTATTAAAGTATGAATTATTAAAGTTAAAGTAAAGTAGAAATAAAGTAAAGGTAAAGTTTAAGTATAGTAAAAGTATAAAACTATGTACGTATAATACACGTATAAATATATATAATATTAATTTAAATCGTTATATATATTTAATAAAATAAAATATAAATAGCGTTATCTTTATCATACTAGTTAAGTAATGAGTTGTCAAAAGTGGTTCTAGATATTTATAAAAGTTATATACGTTTTAATAATAAAGTTCTTTTTTAAACTGAAAACGTTTTTGTACGTTTGAAACTAAATAGATCAATCGAGTCTTTATGAGATTCAATCTTCAACTATCCTTTGTCTAGTTCTCAATGATTGACAATTTGTTCTTATTTATAAATCACTTTACCATTTTCCGAATATTGTTAAAATGGAAAGATTTCTCAAATCAACGTGGGCCTTTCAACAGAGACTTGTAATCATAATTCAATATATCTGATAATTCAATCATTTGATTTTATCTTCTAATTCCATTGATAAACATTTTGAAATAGATACAATCATATAAAGTATTTAATCTAATATTTTGTTTACGTTTCAAGTTATAATATATATACACATATACATATATAATCATATTCGTTTAATGGTTCGTGAATCGTTGGAACTTGGTCGAGGTTGAATGGATGTATGAACATAGTTTAAAATTCTTGAAATTTAACTTAACAAATATTGCTTATCGTGTCGGAAACATATAAAGAATAAAGTTTAAATTTGGTTGGAAATTTCCGGGTTGTCACAGTACCTACCCGTTAAAGAAATTTCGTCCCGAAATTTGAGTGGAAAGGTCATGAATGATAGTAAGTATGTTTTCATGATGCATACGGGCTGAAAATTAGAGTTTTATCATCAGCGAATAATTTGGATAAACAATCAATTTATATGAAGAGTACGAATGAAGCTAACATAGAAGAGTGAAATGAGTAAGTGTAGATTCATCTTATCATTTGACGCAGATATGATTGATTCCCATATTTTAAGGGATTTGAAGAAAATCTTCTTAATAAGATTTGACTCTCCAGTAATCAAGGGAATTAGGATCCGCTTTAAATGCGATCGTCCATTTTAAGTGTTCTATCGGAGATTTTCTTATAAATTCACCTCCTTCGTTTCCTTACAACTCACACCTTCTGTTGATGCATTTTATGCAAGTCCCTAGACATCTACCCACATCCATTGCAGGTACAACAGTTTACAGGCCACCATGATTGCTCGTTATTATCCTATTCGTGTTTGTATGTGGTTACAGGAACTGCAGGAATGAGATTTAGATGTTTAACTATGTTAGACTTAGTCAGACGTATGAGTGAATCCTCACTAGTACGGCTGACAGACTTATACGCACGGTTGTTGCTGAGCTAAGTCACAATTACAACCTAAATGAGAAGACACGAGTGAGTGATCACCCGTACGGCTGATGAAGCCAACTCATACGTGTGATGAATGAATCGTATGGGTGAGTCAATAGCAGGGGTATATAAAGTCTTATGTTCTTCATTTTAGGTTAAGCCTCTCATTTGTTACACACACTCAGATCTAGTGAGCTCCTTCGATTCTCTCTCAGTCCAAATCACCCAGGTGGTGAATAATAGCTCTAGGTATTGATCTAATCACACTTGATTTAATTGTGGTTTGACTAAATTAATAAATAAATAAAAACTTAACATATTCACTAGAGGGTTTGATTCACTTATTCCGCCATTGGGTGAGTTAAATCTGTTGATTTCTAAGTTCCTAGTCATGTTTCATCACCTTCTATTTTTCCCCCCTCAACTCATATTTTAAAGTATTCATCAATATGCTCCATCCAGTTCTGATTCTCGATATACTTCTAACTTTCATATCGGTCATTCTTCTTTTTCATCTACCGCCGGAAGAATCTATTTACTTCTACTATACTCTTGGGTTTATAGTGTTTCTAGTTCTCCCGTGTCTTTATATTGCTATATGCATCGATATATATGGTTTATAATTTCTGGTTTATCGTTGGGCTTTATATGTTCCCTTATATTTCAAAGTCTCTGCTTCTGTCTTCTATAATCATTATCCTTCACAGTTAATGCTCTCTTTTATTTGCTGCAATTTATACCCCAATTTCTATTTCGGAGTTTTGTCCTTTTGTTTCTTCTTCTTGCGATTAAGCACCGCTTGTAATGGTCCAGAATTCACAGATATGAATTTCGGAATAAACATTGTTAATGTTCTAGGAAGGAAATTGTGATGGCACGATCTTGACTTGTCAAATTACTAGAATACCTTGGAAAAGGCCGAATCGTCAAGAAATATTTTCTTGATATTTTAGAGGTTAAATAGAATACAAGAGTCGTATAACATGGCACATGATGATGTTATGATCTGTGAATCATCACGTTCCATTTAGAAACTCAGCATGACTTACTGTAATATAATCACGTTGATCAAGTGTCATTATATTATACTAATTCATGCTTCAGTTCCCAACACTACTTCAAAATATTCCTATTTGAAACTTGAATGTTTCAGAATTTAGAAACTAAAATAGTTTCTTTTATGATGTAATACAGATAGCGCGAAGAGGTAAATGATTTCAAATAAGAAAAATTAAGAAAATATCTTCAGAAATATGGAGGATAATTATAATGAAAGATATGATGATATTTTAGAATTTCTAATATCAGAGAATGATGAAGAATATTATCCGCAGGGGTTTAGAGTCAGGAGCAAGGTATTCGTTAATGACTTCAGCAGGTACTGAATCATTTGGATCCTTTAAAGTCAGGTTCAGTCTTTGTAATTTGTCCACAGCCTCCTTCCTACTTTGCTCAATCCGTTTTCTAGTTCCAAAACTTCTCTTTTTCTGCGCTTTGCCAGCACACTTCATCATTATCATTCAGCTTTTACCGTTTAAAGTTGTTTATAGTTTTTGCTGCTTCATCAGCATTTTTTCCATTTTCGGAGAACCAATTCGTAGTTTGGAGTGTTTTTCAGAAACTTCACATTCAAATTAAGTCCAGAAGATAGACGTTATATATACACATATAACTGTTGGTGTAGACATGCTGCGAGATTTCAAAATACTGATTGCTAATTCCCAATGATTCGTATGGCAATTCTCATTACAAGATGCGAATGAGTAAATGATGGGGTTTCAATAAATAATTATAATGACTTTTTTTGGAGAGGCTAAAGTCAAAGGGTAATGAAGTTGTTGGTACATCTGCTAATAATGTGGTGGAATGTAAAAGGTTACCTGGTAACGATGGTGTATATCTCAAGGTTATAATAAGGTTAGTCTAACTGAAAATTCGAAGTTGACTTACTGGAGCTGTGACAAAACTGGCTACTTTGAATAGGAGTCGCAAAGTTATTTTTGCTAATAAATGCCAAAGAATCTGACGCGGATACGCTGTTTAAACTTTTACTTTGGTTTCAAGAGTTTTTCGGGTACATAACTGTGGGTAACATGTGGTTGGATCATTATCTCGATTGCTCATCATTCGAAGTGTCTTCAGAAATTTTCGAAGGGTTTGAACACAGATTGTAATCGTTAACATACATTTGATGTTCTAACACAGTTTTGAAGTCAAAATATAGCTTGTGAAAGATGTAAGGATCTAAGAGTGATGATTTTGGTCATATCTCAAGTTGAATTTTGAGATTTCAAAATCAGAATATGTAATTAAATTTTGAATGAGTATGGTTGTTTTGATTTCTATAAAAGAATGTATATTGTTGTGAAAGTAGGGAGTATAATGGATAATTTGCTGAATCAGATTCGAAGAATGTAACATATTATTTGTGAATTTATATATCTCTCGGGTATTACCTACCCGTTAAAAAAAATTTCACAATTAATATTTTGTACAAAAGAATTTTATTACAGTCTTTATGAAAATATATATATATGTATATTTTCTTCAGATGTAACATAGATTTAATGAGTTAATGTTAAATTAAACTCATTTGATTTACGGTTGAAACTAGAATTGAATAATCCCTAAAGGCTTTAAAAAGTACATAACTTTTACGCAGTATTTCTTCAATGACATTGAAATTATGAATCAATACTTCGTTATTTGTTGATGTATGATGTTCGGTTCGTGAAATTCTTGTGGATTTCGCAAAGTACGAATGATGTTATCTGAAAGTTTCGGGTACATCGATGATGAAAGTGTAAAATCAAATATATACTTGATTTATTATGAATTGGAATTTGTTGAATTGCGACAGAGATTGTAGTTAATGCTGGTTAAGTTGCGGCCGAAGGACGTACATTATTGCATATTTGTAATATGAATTAACCGAGTAGTTAAGATTCACACACAATAGCTTAGCACGGAAAGATTTATTTCAATATATATATATATATATATATATATATATATATATATATATATATATATATATATATATATATATAAATATAATATACATATAATTTCTTCAGAGGGATTGAGTTAATTCTTCATAACTCGTTGATACAATATACACGTTATTGATTCGTAATGATGTCCACAGTGATTCTTGAACTGACGGAGTTTGTGATGTTATCGGTGTTGTTGATTCGGATGTTGACTGTACTAATGATGCTGGTAACGCTAACGGTACTGCTGATGCTGTTGGTAAAGCAAGTTTAGCTTGTTAATCACACACCATTTTTGTCAGGGTTTCTACTCTTCCTTCTATCATTTTGGTTTGCTTAACTGATTTATGGTTAGGGCTAGATTAGATAATCTCTAAGACTTTAGAGATTACATAATCGCCGCGGAATGTTTCTCCAATGAAGTTATGAATTAATACTTTGTCAGTTATTGTTGTTGGTACTCCTTGGTATCTATGGTGCGTATGACGTTGATGCTCGTGGGACAGATTGTGAAGTTGAGGTTTACGACTCGGTTGTGGTTGGAGGTGGTAATGGTACTGTTGGCGTTGATGATGGTGGTACTGGTTATGCTACTGATGCTACTGCTGGTGTTTGTAATCTCTGCACCATATTCCCTAAAGCCACTACCCGAGCGCGAAGCTCGTTGACTTCTTCTATTACACTGGGGTGATTGTCGGTTCGGACGAGCGGATAAATAAAATCTAAAATTTGATGTAATATATAATCATGACGAGATACTCTGGAAATGAGCGAGAACATGGTGTTTCGTACAGGTTCACCGGTAAGTGTTTCAGGTTCTTCGTCAAGAGGGCAATGTGGTGGATGGAAGGGATCACCTTCTTCTTGTCTCCAATGATTGAGGAGGCTACGAACCCATCCCCAATTCATCCAGAATAGGTGATGACTGATTGGTTGATCTATTCCGGTCACACTGATTTCGGAGCTTGAATGGGATTCCATTTCAGAATCTGAGTGACTTGAACTGATGACGAATTCCATTTCGTACGATTGGATAAAGGATTTTTTTTTTCGATATGAAATGATTTTGGCTAACGGATGGTATTCTAATTACATAGAATATATATATATATATATATATATATATATATATATATATATATATATATATATATATATATATATATATATATATATATATATATATATATATATAGATCAAAAAATTTCGTAGATTACGGAGGACTTTGCGGGATATGTTAGGCAAAATTTAAAGTAACAGATACGATAAGATATGATTTAGCAAATATGCTAAGATATGAATTTTTGTCTATACACTATTCATGCAATCAATGCAGCAAGACGTGTCTTAGACTAAAAATGATAAGCAGGTAATTTCCTGAGGATGATGAAATGTCCCGTTCTTATTGATTAAAAACGTTCCATATTAATTGATTTCGTTGCGAGGTTTTGACCTCTATATGAGACGTTTTTCAAAGACTGCATTCATTTTTAAAACAAACCATAACCTTTATTTCATAAATAAAGGTTTAAAAAGCTTTACGTAGATTATCAAATAATGATAATCTAAAATATCCTGTTTACACACGACCATTACATAATGGTTTACAATACAAATATGTTACATCGAAATCATTTTCTTGAATGCAGTTTTTACACAGTATCATACAAACATGGACTCCAAATCTTGTCCTTATTTTAGTATGCAACAGCGGAAGCTCTTAGTATTCACCTGAGAATAAACATGCTTTAAACGTCAACAAAAATGTTGGTGAGTTATAGGTTTAACCTATATATATCAAATCGTAACAATAGACCACAAGATTTCATATTTCAATATACATCCCATACATAGAGATAAAAATCATTCATATGGTGAACACCTGGTAACCGACATTAACAAGATGCATATATAAGAATATCCCCATCATTCCGGGACACCCTTCGGATATGATATAAATTTCGAAGTACTAAAGCATCCGGTACTTTGGATGGGGTTTGTTAGGCCCAATAGATCTATCTTTAGGATTCGCGTCAATTAGGGTGTCTGTTCCCTGATTCTTAGATTACCAGACTTAATAAAAAGGGGCATATTTGTAATGACCCGCACTTTTTCGATCATTCTATACTTGTAAGATTAATATTTACATAAATTAAACCTTACCAACATGATAAGCAATCCAAATTGTTGAGATTTATGTTTTTGAAAAGAGTTTTACACAACGTTTGACCGTCTAGTTTGACCGATGATATCACGAACTATATAACATATGATAATTATACGTTTGTGTATATATATGTATATATACATATTTAACATGATCTAAGAATGTTTTAATATCTCATTTTGTATTAATAACAATAAGTTATATGTATATTTTGAAACTACTAACTTAAGTTTTCAAAACGATAACCATACGCAACGTTATTTGACTTAAATACTTATGACCTATAATGTTTATACATATATCGTATAAGTAATGAATTTAATCACTTTTAAGAACTTAAATACATAAAACCATATAAGTATATTCACAAAAGATAGCTATATTTGAATCCTCATTCCATTTTTCACAAAATTTCTATACGTATATCTAGAGTATATGTACTCGTATCATACGCAGCTTCTAGATGTATTTACTATTGGTATATACCAATAAAAATCTGCTCCTTAGCAGCCTTAAATGATTAAGAAACATGTGGAACCAACCATTTGTCAAGTAGCATGAATTATTTAGCAAGAAAACAAAGTTAGGTATCTTTTTTTTCCTTTATAACCTAAAAACGTTTTTATGCATGCACACCATTTCTTCACCCCATTTTCTCATACTTACACTTCCATTTCTCTCTCAAAATACTCTTAACTTCATACTTGATCATCTCCAAGCATTTTCTCCATCATTTAGCTTCAAAAACAACACTTAAATCTCATAAGAAAACCTTACAAAAACACTTCAAGAAATCCTTCCAAGAACACAAACTTACTTCCAATCTTTCATCCAATTCCATCACCCTTTTGGTTCTAGGTTCTTACTCCTCTTTTACAGAAACCTTGTCCAAGGAACTTGAGGTAGTATCTATGTTCATAACCTTATTCGATTCATATATATATAGCTATCATATTTTGTGGTATACAATTTTAACAACAAGAACATAGTTTGAATGTTTTCAAACTTGTTTGCAAACTAAATAGATCCTTCTAACTTAACTTTTAAAATACTTCAAGACCTGTAATATAACTTAAATATATGCTAATTTAACAAGGTATAACTTGGTTTTTCAAAGAACACCTTAAAAACTGTTTTTACGACGTCAGAGTGTAACCGGGGGCTGTTTTGGGTTGGATAATTAAAAACCATCTTAAACTTTGAATTGAAGGTTTATGTTCTGGAAAAATGATTTTTACTATGAATATGGTAACACATAAAAATTTCATGATTTAATTCAAAGTATAAGTATTTTTAGAAAAATAATCATTTAAGGTTGCCTACATAAAGGAAAAGGTTTAACTTCATAAGTTTCACTAAAGTTTCACCTATGCCGTGTGATTTTGAATACAAACTAAGATATTTACAGTTCATAGTCTTAAAGAGGAACTCGATCCAAGGAGATGGCAAGTTGAATCAACGAAAACGGAGTTGTAACGAAGAAACTATGACCGAAACAAAATTGGCTATCCAAGACTAGTTTAACTTCGGGATTAATTGGAGAAAATTAAAATAAATCACATTTTTTTAAGATAACATGATATTTTATATATATGTACTCATAATTCAATTTATATGGTTCAGGATCACCCGTAAACAACACGAGAAGATTAATCATAAGATCCCATGTTTGTACGCAACACGTCATTTGACAACACCGGTACTTTATGTACGCAACACGTCATTTGACAACACCGGTACCGTGGGTCAAGATTAATCTCGACCAATACATATACGTTGGGGATTTTATTTATTTCGTTGGGGGTTTTATTTATTTCGTTGGGGGTTTATTAAACATCTAAATATGAACCATTAAAATTGAATTACTAACAACGAACTGCTAACTACGGACTAAGGAATTATAAAAAGTATTAAAAGTATAACAAGAATATATATGTGACGTTGTTTAAAAAGAAAAGGTATTGATATATTATATATGGATAGGTTCGTGATATCAACCGGGAGACCAAGTCAAAATATATATATCTTCAAGACGAAAGTGAGTATATAGTCCCACTTTTAAATTCTAAATATTTCGGGATGAGAATACATGTATTTTATGTTTTACGTTATGGACACAAGTAACTGAAAAATATATTCTACGTTGAGTTGTACCACTGGCATACTTCCCTGTAGCTTGGTAACTAATATTTACAGCGGTATTGTAAACGCGAATCCTGTTGATAGATCTATCGGGCTTGACAACCCCAGCCGGACTGGACGACCAGTATTCAACGGTTGCACAGTACTTCGTTTCGTGACTACACTTGGTACAGTGTAGTAAGATTTCATATTAAAGGGAATATGCGACGTGATTAATTGTTAAGTATGGTTACCAAGTGCTCAACCACTTAGAATATTTTTATTAAACTGTTTATATACGAAATCTTGTGGTCTATATATATATTGCTGCCGGCACTAAACCTATATCTCACCAACTTTATGTTGACGTTTTAAACATGTTTATTCTCAGGTGATAATTAGAAGTTTCCGCTGCATTATGTTGAATTTGAGCAAGATCTTGCGTACGCATATATGTGTCAAAAACAAAACTGCATATCCAAGAACTTGTGTTGTAAAATATGCTAGAAATCGGGTTGTTATTATCATTTGTAAAGTTTGTAAGTCGAAGATTATCGCTAAACGATAATCATCTTTATTTTGTCCAAAGCTTGTATCAAAAATAAGGATCATGGTTTGTAATGTATAATATATGCAGTTTTTCTTTTAAAAATGTCGCATATAGAGGTCAATACCTCGCAATGAAATCATACGTTATCTAACACGTTCTTATGGTTAAGGACGGGTTATGACATGTGGTATCAGAGCGGTGGTCTTAGCGAACCAGGTTTGCATTAGTGTGTCTAACTGATAAGTCGTTAGGATACATTAGTAAGTCTGGACTTTGACCGGGTCTTATTTAAAAACCATTGCTTATCATCGTTGGTTAAAATTTATATGTAAATATTATGTAGTACTAATGGGTTAGTTGTTGTGTCATAGATGTCGGGCTCAAAACTTGTTATCACATTCAGCGACTCCGAACCAGAATCTTCAGATGGTGTTCCAGTCATTAACCTATCCGATGACGAAAATAATATCTTTGGGGAAGACTCACAAATTCCGGATGAACCGACTATAGAGAACCCGGAAAGTGAACCCGAGGAGGAAAGTGAACCCGAGGAGGAAAGTGAACCCGAGGAGGAAAGTGAACCCGAGGAGGAAAGTGAACCCGAGGAAGAAATACAGGAAATTACAAAAGAAGAGTTCGAACTAGGAAAGAAACGAAAGGCTAATGAATTAGAAAATTCAAATCCTGAGTTTAATAAGGATGATGTGGCACCAACTCCACTAGACACTACCACCCCTATTCCCGCTATTCCTATTCGTTCTATCCCGGCATCTAGTTCTTCAGCCCCACCGCCAAAATATAGGCAGACAATTAGGATAAGCGTTAGGCCATTCATTGGAACTAAACGTCCTAGAAAATAGACCAAACGATGCGCTGCCGTATTAAACCATGGGATCATATAATGTTTTGTATAATATTATTAGTGTGGTTTGCTTAATGTTCGATGTAAGATAAGCATATGTAAAATAGTGAAGTGTGAAATGCAATAATTTTCCATGGTTAAGTATTATTTAGATTGTAGTAATTGGTTCGGTACTAAGCTATTAAGTATGAACATTAACGGGTAGGTACTACCCTAGATATAATTATAAAACGCTAATAAGAAGAAAAGGCTTTTATAATAATACCTGGTTCATATTATTAATAAGCTATAATGTACTGTAAATTGATAGCATTTCGTATGCCCGAGAGACGTATTTAATCAATGTGGCTAATGTGTTATGATCCAAGTCGGGTCATACCCAATAACAAACTTCTAACACCTTATTCGTATTTAATCTTTACGAATGGATCGTTAATTAAGTACGCGACACTTGGATTTTAGAAAATCGGTTTTCTGAAATATTATCACTTGAGATAAATTATTTGGATAATTTATATTTAATTATTTATAGGTTTAAATAATTAAGTTGTGTTATATTTTATAAAAGGTTTATAAAATATGTAAGTTACAAATGCATGTTTCTTTTATACAAGTTTTATAAACTTATATACAAGTTTTATAAAAACTTATATCTTGTATAAAATAAAGGAAGTGTGGGCAGATTTTGTAGCCCCAAGAATGACCATTCCATGCTTATTCTTGTTGTTTTCAAGAACACACTTCCACATGAAGTATGCTAGCATCTTATACCAAGTGATTGACTCAAGAATATGACTTGAAGTTGAAAAACTCTCCTTGTTTTCCTGCTGCCATTCACGAACTGGTTGAGCTGAAACAAGGGTCCAATAATTTCATTTGCAAGCTCACTCAAGTGTCATAAAATCCTAACTAAACATAAGAGGTGTTGGGTTCAAGTTTGGGGTATTATCCTCTTGAGGTTTCATAGTTTTGAAGCTTGCATTCACCATCATTTCTAAGTAGCTGCTGATCGGTTTTATTGGGTCCAAAAGAAGTGGTTTCAAGCTTGATTTGCAAGGTCATTAGGGTTCTAAAGTTTAGCAAAACTTTAGGGTGGTGTTGTAGAACAAAGCTTGGTGTTTTCATTCTCATATTCATTAACTTTTGGAACAAAGTTACCTCCTAACTTGGAGAAGGTATAATTCCATGAACTAGCTCTATTTACATTATAGCATATTGTTTACAAGACTAGATTCTTTCATGGAATACATTTAAAAAGGTTAAAACACATTTAACAAATTAAAAATTGCTTCCGCTTGCTCTCTTTGAAAATGCCGAATTATACATACACATAAATGGGTTTTGTGGTTTTGTTTAAATGTTGTATTATGTATTCCATCAATGGTATCTAGAGCCAAAGTCTTGTTAATATGCTTCTTGGTTTTGGCTAGTAAACTCATTTACCTTACAATCTACTAACATGCATGAAAGTAGAATGTAAAAATCATGAGTTTTGGTGGGTGTGGTGACTTGGCCGAAAATTTTGGGTTCCAAAAGTGGGTTTGGGACTTCAAGTTTGGCCAAGATTTGTTGTTATGTTATTGTTCACAATCAAGCCTTGACCATGTGTTTGTATGGTTGTATGTTGTGATTGATTTATTCATTTTATGGTTTGTAATATTAATCATTCATTTGGTTGTAATAATTTGTAATATTCATTCATTTGTAATTTATTTTATATTTGGTATGTAAAATAGATTAGGTTGTAATTTCCTTTTCTAGAAAAATGTATTAGGTTATATATTTTGTAAAAAGAAAAGTGAAGATTCAAGAAGATTACAAGATGGAGCATAAGGATACAAGAGCTAGTGGGAGATTTGTTAATCTCTTACTTTGTACTTTAACCCTTTAGGTAACACTTGTTTTGGCTAAACAAGTGTTCACCACCATGGCTTGATTGTGGACCTTCTTATTTGCATGCTTGTATGTTTGTTGTGTATGTGTTTGGTTGATACAAGTTCACATGAATACACTTGCAAAAATGACATTATAATTGGTTACAATCATAACAACAAAATGACACTAATAAATGGTTATTAAGGACATATATAAAAGGATAACAAATTGGTTTATATCTAGTAATTGGTTTACTAAAAGAACATGAAAATGGATTTTCATAAAGTGCTACACACCAAATGCATGTTGGTGTATAGCTATTTGTTTTCTAAAACTAGAATGTAGAAAACTTAAAATCCCTTTAACCAAAACAAGGAAAACAAGTTAAACGCCATCCTTTTGTATGAACACTTAGACATATTAGAAAACTCTTGATGGGATAAAGGTCACCTAACCGTCATGAGCGGACTAATATGAATAAGGTACACTTCGCATACATGTGGGATAAAGGTCACCTAACCACTTGTATGTTAAGTCTACATGTTTACACAAGTAGGACGACTTGATTTGGGAATCATGAACTTAGGGTCACCGAAGCATGATGAACAAATAGGCGTTGATGGGATTAATATGCCATGCAAAAGGATTGCATGATCCCATAACTTAGAAGTTGCAAAAGGATTGCAATTGTCATTATGACTACCTAGCTAAATCAAATGCCGGGATAAAGGTCACCTAACCGGAATTTGATTTACCGTTGGATTCTAAAATTTAATAAGACAATTAATATTAAAAGGGTATTGTTTATTAAATATAAAATCGATACTTAAATGAACTTTGTTAAATTTTGTAGATGGCCGCAAACAACAACAACAACATACCAAATGCACCAATTAATCTACATAACCTATCACTAAGGTCCCTCCTTGAGAAAGATAAACTCAATCATACGAACTTTATGGATTGGTTCCGTAATTTAAGAATTGTCCTCAAACTTGAGGACAAAGCGTATGTGTTGGAGGACCCCATTCCCGATCAACCGGACGAGAATGATACGGAAGCAATGGCAATTTGGGACAAGTATTGCATCGATTCGGTGCAAGTCGGTTGCCTAATGCTTGGGACTATGATTCCCGAACTTCAAAAAGATTTCGAGCATCATAGTGCATATGACATGATTACGCAATTGAAGGAGATGTTCCTTCAACAAGCGCGTGTCGAGCGCTTTGAGACCGTTCGGGCGTTACATGCATGTCGTATGGACGACTCCCAATCTGTGTCATCTTATGTCCTTAGGATGAAAAGCCTTATCGATCGCGCTAACCGCCTCAACCTAAACATTTCCAATGAGCTTGCCACCGATCTTATCCTAAACTCCTTATCAAAAAGGTTTGATCAATTTGTAGTTAACTACAATATGATGGGATGGAGAAAAGCATTGGTGAACTTCATGGTATGCTTAGGACAGCGGAAACTAGCATGGGTAAAAGGGCTTTACCCGTGTTGGCGATTGAACAAGGTGGGTCCAAAGGTAACACCTCTAAGCCAAAGGTGGCTAAGAGAAAAGGACCCACCTATCAAGGCAAAGGGAAGGGGAAGATGGTTACCCCAACCATCAACAAGGCTAAGAAGCAAAAGGTAGCCGAAAAGGCAAACCCCAAGGAAGACCCGTGTTTCGGTTGCGGTGAAATGGGTCACTGGAAGCGAAATTTCCCGGTCTACCTTAAAGAGTTGAAGGACAAGAGGGATGCGGGGCAAACCTCAGGTAATATATATATGGTATATATTGAGCTTAACATTACTTCTTCTAATACATGGGTATTAGACACGGGATGTGGAACTCATATTTGCAATTCTTTGCAGGGGTTCAAAAGAAGTGATCATATGGCGGGAACATCAAGTCTCTATATGGGCAATGGTGCAAAGGTGCATGTTAAAGCTCAAGGAGATTTTGTTTTGAAGCTTCCAAGCGGATTGGAGCTTATTTTAAATGATGTTTTGTATGCTCCGGATTTGTGTAGAAACATTATTTCTATTTCTCGCTTAAAACAATGTGGTTACAATGTTAATTTTATTGATGATGATATTCATGTTTCTAAAGATGATGTGTTCTATTTCAAGGCTTCGCCTTCAAATGGGATTTATGAATTAGTCCATGATGATGCATCGTCTAGCTCAATATACCATACTAGCACCAAGAAACTCAAAAAGGATTTGAGTGATTCCTACTTATGGCATTGTCGCCTTGGTCACATAAACAAGAATCGAATGCATACACTTCAAAAGAATGGACTCTTGAAGGCAAATGAGATAGACTCATTCGATGTATGCGAATCTTGTTTACAAGGCAAGATGACTAAAGCACCTTTCAAAGGGACATATGAAAGGGCTAAAGACTTATTGGGATTAATACATTCGGATGTATGTGGACCCTTTAAGCCCATGACTAGGAATGGTGAAAGATACTTTGTTACATTCATTGATGACTTCAGTCGTTTCGGATATGTCTACTTATTAAGACATAAGGATGAAACATTTGAAGCATTCAAAGAATATCAAAACGAAGTACAAAATCAACTCAACAAGACAATCAAGGTACTTCGTACCGATAGAGGAGGTGAATACCTAAGCGATGCTTTCCAAGATCATCTTAGGAGTTGTGGGATTATCTCACAACTTACTCCACCAGGAACACCCCAACTTAATGGAGTTTCCGAAAGGAGGAACAGAACCCTAATGGATATGGTTCGATCTATGATGGCAAGAAGCTCGTTACCTCTATCATTTTGGGGTTATTGTCTATGCTCTGCGGCCCGTATTTTAAATATGGCCCCAACCAAGAAAGTGGAGCGAACTCCTCATGAGATGTGGTTTGGAAAACCTCCTTCTCTTTCATACTTGAAAGTATGGGGATGTGAAGCTTATCCTAAGCGCTTCGTCGCTAACAAGCTAAATGCTCGATCCACGAAGTGTATCTTCATAGGATATCCCAAGGATGATATGGGATACTATTTCTATGATCCGACCGAGCAAAATGTATTTGTTGCTCGAAAGGCGGAATTCCTTGAAACTAAGTTCCTATTGGAAGGAAATAGTGAAAGGAAGATAGATTTTGATGAGGTTCAAGATCAAATAGATGATACACAATTGGTTGACGCTAGCACTCAACATGAAAATGTTGAGGATGATCAAATGGATGATCAAAGTATACAAAATGTTCGTAGATCTGGTAGGATTAGTAACCCTCCTGAGAGATATGGGTTTCTCATAGATGGTTGCTATACGATTGATTTGGATGAACCAATCAACTACCAAGATGCTTTATCAAGGACTGATAAAGACAAATGGCAGGAAGCCATGAACTCCGAGATGAAATCCATGTATGACAACCAAGTTTGGGAACTTGTTGTGCAACCTCCTGGCTCTAAGCTAGTTGATTGCAAATGCCTTTTCAAGATGAAAACCGACAAATATGGAAACTTGGATACATACAAAGCTAGACTTGTAGCAAGAGGTTTCACTCAAACTCAAGGGATTGATTATGATGAAACTTTTTCACCTGTAGCAATGCTAAAGTCTATCAGGATATTATTTGCCATTGCTGCTCATTATGATTATGAAATATGGCAAATGGATGTCAAAACCGCTTTCCTAAATGGATATCTTGAGGAAGATATCTACATGGTTCAGCCTGAAGGTTTTGTTGATCCTAAACATCCTGACAAAGTATGTAAATTAAAGAAGTCAATCTACGGACTAAAACAAGCATCTAGAATGTGGAATCATCGTTTTAATGAGGAGGCCAAGAAGTTTGGCTTCATTAAAAATGGTGATGAAGCTTGTGTATACAAGAAAGCTAGTGGGAGTACTGTCATGTTCCTTGTACTATATGTGGATGATATATTATTATTTGGTAATGATATTCCCACAATGGAAGGAGTCAAAACATGGCTAAGAAGCTGCTTCTCCATTAAAGATCTTGGAGAAGCACAACACATATTGGGGATTGGGATCTATAGAGATAGATCCAAGAAATTGATAGGTTTAAGTCAAAGTACATACATTGACAAAGTCTTGAAAAGGTTCAAGATGGAGTACTCTAAGAGAGGTTTGGTACCTATTCAAAGAGGAACCATTCTCAGTACATCTCAGTGTCCTACCACGAAAGATGAACAAGAGAGAATGAAGAAAGTCCCATATGCGTCTGCTATTGGGTCAATCATGTATGCAATGATATGTACTAGACCGGATGTGTCATGCGCTTTGAGCTTGACAAGTAGATACCAGAATAACCCAGGAAACGATCATTGGATTGCGGTTAAAAGTATATTGAAATACCTTAGAAGGACTAAGGACATGTTTCTAATATACGGATCTGGTGAGGATGAACTCGTAGTAAAAGGTTACGTGGATGCGAGTTTCCAAACTGATCAAGATGATTCTCGATCACAGTCCGGTTATGTCTTCATGTTAAATGGAGGTGCAGTCTCTTGGAAGAGTTCGAAACAGGGAGTTGTTGCATTATCCACTACAGAATCGGAATACATTGCCGCCTCATTGGCAGCTCAGGAAGCTGCATGGATAAAGAAATTTGTTGACGACTTAGGAGTGGTCCCTACCATTCAAGACCCTCTTGAGATCTTTTGTGACAACGAGGGAGCAATAGCTCAAATCAAAGAACCTCGCGATCACCAAAAGACACGTCACATTAAACGGCGATTCAACTACATAAGGGATGAAGTTGAAAATGGAATGATATGTATTCGCAAAGTTCACACAGATCAAAATATTGCGGATCCACTCACGAAGCTCCTACATAATCCAAAGCACGAAAGACATGTTAGTGCAATGGGACTTCGATATTCTAGTGATTGGTTATGATCTGTTTTATGTATTGTACCGGAACGAATTGTTCAAACTCATTAATATAATTGTGGTTTAATTTATTTTGAGTTAAGTTCCTATTTAGCATATTTATCCATGAATAAATAATTATTCTAAATTCCGTAGTTGATCACATCTGTGGGAACAAATGTGAGGTTTAAACTATTATGAACTTGGATTGGTTTACATTCGCGAACTGAATGTGGGGCAAGGTTGCAACCAAGGTTCATAGATATTTGTGGGATACAAATATTGGAAGACCCGCTCTCAAGACTTACTGTATGGAGCCTTTGTGGTTGATCACATGTAATCTTGAGTAAAGGCGAATATCATTGTATCCTCTGACCTGAGATACATATTGGGTTCAGATATTCACTTTGTATTATGCCTTGATTCTTTCCTTCACTATTCTGAAATATGGTAGCTCATAAGGAAGAACTCAGGTATATTGCAAAGCGTATATCTAGGACGTATGTTGTCAAGATGGAATTTGTCCCTCTTATTCGTTGAGAGTCAGATGTCTAAGGCCTGATAAAGTTAAATCTATAAGAGAGTGATCATTCTATGTCTCTTGGATTTAACATGACATCCAGGACAAAAGGATATATTGATAGATTCACCTAATCATGTTCGAGATGGGAACTCGAAAGGGATGATGTTATTGAATGGCACAAAGTCATAACATATTAGGGGTGATGGACGGTGTGTTAGGCTGTATCCATCATTTGCATTAGTTTCATACGTTTCTCGTGCAAGTGGGAGATTGATAGCATTTCGTATGCCCGAGAGACGTATTTAATCAATGTGGCTAATGTGTTATGATCCAAGTCGGGTCATACCCAATAACAAACTTCTAACACCTTATTCGTATTTAATCTTTACGAATGGATCGTTAATTAAGTACGCGACACTTGGATTTTAGAAAATCGGTTTTCTGAAATATTATCACTTGAGATAAATTATTTGGATAATTTATATTTAATTATTTATAGGTTTAAATAATTAAGTTGTGTTATATTTTATAAAAGGTTTATAAAATATGTAAGTTACAAATGCATGTTTCTTTTATACAAGTTTTATAAACTTATATACAAGTTTTATAAAAACTTATATCTTGTATAAAATAAAGGAAGTGTGGGCAGATTTTGTAGCCCCAAGAATGACCATTCCATGCTTATTCTTGTTGTTTTCAAGAACACACTTCCACATGAAGCATGCTAGCATCTTATACCAAGTGATTGACTCAAGAATATGACTTGAAGTTGAAAAACTCTCCTTGTTTTCCTGCTGCCATTCACGAACTGGTTGAGCTGAAACAAGGGTCCAATAATTTCATTTGCAAGCTCACTCAAGTGTCATAAAATCCTAACTAAACATAAGAGGTGTTGGGTTCAAGTTTGGGGTATTATCCTCTTGAGGTTTCATAGTTTTGAAGCTTGCATTCACCATCATTTCTAAGTAGCTGCTGATCGGTTTTATTGGGTCCAAAAGAAGTGGTTTCAAGCTTGATTTGCAAGGTCATTAGGGTTCTAAAGTTTAGCAAAACTTTAGGGTGGTGTTGTAGAACAAAGCTTGGTGTTTTCATTCTCATATTCATCAACTTTTGGAACAAAGTTACCTCCTAACTTGGAGAAGGTATAATTCCATGAACTAGCTCTATTTACATTATAGCATATTGTTTACAAGACTAGATTCTTTCATGGAATACATTTAAAAAGGTTAAAACACATTTAACAAATTAAAAATTGCTTCCGCTTGCTCTCTTTGAAAATGCCGAATTATACATACACATAAATGGGTTTTGTGGTTTTGTTTAAATGTTGTATTATGTATTCCATCATAAATATACACTACATCTATAATATTCCATGTGAATAATTATTTTCTTTTCATTCTTATAGAAGAATATGGCGCGATTGAACCGAATGACGGAATAAGAAATCCAGGAACTCATCAATCAGCGAGTGAACGACAGAATGTTATGGGTCGAGGCTGCAAGAGGTGCTGCAGTTAACCCAAATCCTCGTGTGGGGTGCACTTACAAAACTTTTCAAGCTTGCAAGCCCTCATCATTCAGTGGAACAGAAGGACCGATCGGTTTAACCCGGTGGATAGAAAAGATGGAGACTGTGTTTAAAATAAGTGGTTGTGTTGAAAAGGACATGACCAAGTATGCATCGTGCACTTTACAAGATAGTGCACTCACGTGGTGGAAAAATTATGTGAAGGCTGTAGGAGGAGATGTAGCTTATGATACTCCATGGGAAGAATTCAAAACAATGTTAATCAACGAATATTGTCCAAGGAACGAGGTTAGGAAGTTGGAAGATGAATTACGAAGTCTGAAGGTTATTGGTACTGAAATCACCAACTACAATCAGCGATTCATGGAATTAGTTTTGCTATGTCCTGAATTGGTTCCAACCGAAGAACGGAAAATTGAAATGTACAAAGATGGGTTGCCCAAAAAGGTCAAGGCAAATGTTACAGCATCGAAACCTAAGACAATTCATGAAGCTATAATCATGGCAAACGAGCTAATGGATCAGGTCATCATGGCTAAGAAAGTATCCAATACTGATGTGAAGGTATCAGGTAACAAAAGAAAGTGGAATGGAAATTATGATCGAGGTAACCAACAACAATCTTTTAAGAAACAAGAAAATACGCAAGGTGCGGGTAGTGGTTTAAGCTTTGGTTATAAAGGACAAAATCCTTTATGCAACCGATGCCACAAACATCACTCTGGTTACTGTAATGTGGTATGCAACAAATGTAATCGAAAGGGTCATCTTGCTGAAGATTGTAGGGCTCTCGTTACAAATGGTACCAAGACTCCTGCCACCAATGCAAATAGAACTGCTTTGGCTACCATTACTTGTTTTGGGTGTGGAAAACAAGGTCACTATAAGAGCCAGTGCCCGAATCCAGAGAAGAATATCGGACCTGCACGTGGAAGAGCATTTGTTATTAATGCTAAAGAGGCATGTGAAGACCCGGAGCTTGTTACGGGTACGTTTACCATTAATAACTTATCCGCATCTATTATATTTGATACTGGTGCTGATAGAAGTTACGTGTGTAGAGACTTTCACGCTAAATTGAATTGTTCATCATTACCTCTCGATGCTAAGTACATGATTGAGTTAGCTAATGGTAAACTAATTAAAGCCGATAAAATTTGCCGTGATTGTAAAATAAATTTAGCTGGAGAAACGTTTAAAATTGACTTGATACCCGTAGAATTAGGAAGTTTTGATGTAATAGTCGGCATGGACTGGATGTCCAAAATAGGAGCTGAAGTTTTGTGCTCCAAGAAGGCAATTCGCATTCCTCGTAAGGATAAAACGCCAGTAATGATTTATGGAGAGAAGGGTAACTCAAAGCTAAAACTCATTAGTTATTTGAAAGCTCAAAAGTGCTTGAAGAAAGGGTTCTATGCTATCTTAGCACATGTTAATAAAGTCGAAACAAAGGAAAAAGTGAAGAGCATCAATGACGTGCCTGTGGCAAGAGATTTTCCTGAAGTCTTTCCGGAAAAGTTGCCGGGATTACCTCCATTTAGATCTGTAGAATTTCAAATAGATTTAGTACCAGGAGCTGCACCAGTGGCTCGTGCTCCATATAGACTTGCACCGTCCGAGTTAAAAGAACTTCAGAGTCAGTTAAAAGAATTACTGGATCATGGATTCATACGACCAAGTACTTCACCGTGGGGAGCTCCGATTCTATTTGTTAAAAAGAAAGATGGATCTTTTAGGATGTGTATAGATTATCGTGAATTAAATAAGTTAACTATCAAGAATCGGTATCCACTACCGAGAATTGACGACTTATTTGATCAACTCCAAGGATCATGTGTGTACTCAAAAATTGACTTAAGGTCGGGCTATCATCAATTACGTGTCAAAGAAGAAGATATACCGAAAACTGCTTTTCGGACACGTTATGGTCATTACGAATTTTTGGTTATGCCGTTTGGATTGACGAATGTGCCAGCTGTATTCATGGACCTCATGAATCGAGTTTGTAGTCCGTATTTAGATAAGTTTGTTATCGTTTTCATTGATGATATTCTTATCTATTCCAAGAGTGAGCAAGAGCATGAGCAGCATGTAAGGTTGATATTAGAGTTGTTAAGAAAAGAACAGCTATATGCTAAATTTTCTAAATGTGCTTTCTGGTTGAAAGAAGTGCAATTTCTTGGCCACGTTGTTAGTAGCAAAGGAATTCAGGTTGATCCAGCAAAAATTGAAGCCATTGAAAAATGGGAGACTCCTAAGACACCAACGCAGATACGCCAATTTTTGGGTTTAGCCGGTTATTATAGAAGGTTTATTCAAGATTTTTCCCGAATAGCTAAGCCGTTGACAGCGTTAACGCAAAAAGGGAAGAAATATGAATGGACTTCTGAGCAGGAGAGTGCATTTCAATTACTAAAGAAGAAGTTAACTACGGCGCCTATTTTATCGTTACCAGAAGGGAACGATGATTTTGAAATATATTGTGACGCTTCGCGACAAGGTTTTGGTTGCGTTCTTATGCAACGAAAGAAAGTTATTGCATACGCATCCCGACAATTGAAGATTCACGAGCGGAATTATACGACGCATGATCTAGAACTGGGAGCAGTCGTGTTTGCATTGAAGATATGGAGACACTACTTGTATGGGGTTAAATGCACTGTGTTTACTGATCATAAAAGCCTTCAACATATTTTTGATCAGAAACAGCTGAACATGAGACAACGTAGGTGGGTCGAGTTAATAAACGACTATGATTGTGAAATTCGTTATCATCCCGGGAAGGCGAACGTGGTGGCCGATGCTTTAAGCAGAAAGGAACGAGAACCAATTCGAGTACGAGCGATGAACATAAAAATTCGCATGAATCTCAACTCACAAATCAAAGAAGTTCAACGAGAAGCACTTACTAAAGAAAATATAGGAAATGAAATAATGAAGAAGTATGAGAAGCAACTCGTTATGCGGGAAGATGGAATTCGATATTTTGCAAATCGTATTTGGGTACCGAAGTTGGGTGGATTAAGGAAGTTGATATTAAATGAGGCACATAAGACAAGATACTCGATACATCCTGGAGTTGGAAAGATGTACCAAGATCTTAAGACACATTATTGGTGGCCTAATTTAAAGACAGACGTTGCAACATATGTTGGGGAATGTTTAACTTGTTCCAAAGTCAAAGCTGAACACCAGAAGCCGTCAGGGTTACTTCAACAACCAGAAATCCCAGAATGGAAATGGGATGGTATTACCATGGATTTCATCACGAAGTTACCAAAGACTGCCTGGGGATACGACACCATTTGGGTGATTGTTGATCGTCTCACCAAGTCTGCACACTTCTTGCCTATAAAGGAAACGGATAGAATGGAGAAACTATTACGATTGTATATAAAGGAAGTTGTTTCAAGGCATGGAATACCTATTTCCATTATATCCGATCGTGATAGTAGATTTACATCAAAGTTCTGGCAATCACTACAGGAGGCCCTAGGAACTCGTTTGGATATGAGTACCGCGTATCATCCGCAAACCGACGGGCAGAGTGAAAGAACGATTCAGACTCTTGAAGACATGCTCAGGGCATGTGTGATCGATTTTGGAAACCGATGGGATAAATATCTACCATTAGCAGAATTCTCGTATAATAATAGTTATCATGCGAGCATTAAAGCTGCGCCATTCGAAGCATTGTACGGAAGGAAGTGTAGATCTCCTATTTGTTGGAATGAAGTAGGAGATCGACAATTAACTGGTCCCGAGATCATACACGAAACGACTGAGAAGATAGTACAAATCAAGGAGAGATTGAAAACAGCCCGTAGTCGCCAAAAGAGCTACGCCGATGTTCGAAGGAAACCATTAGAGTTTCAGATCGGTGACATGGTTATGTTAAAGGTGTCACCTTGGAAAGGTGTAATACGTTTTGGAAAAAGGGGTAAACTAAACCCAAGGTATGTAGGCCCGTTCAAGATCATCGAACGCATTGGACCGGTAGCTTATCGACTCGAGTTACCGCAACAACTCGCCGGAGTACATAATACCTTTCACGTCTCAAACCTTAAGAAGTGTCTTGCAAAGGAAGACCTCACCATTCCTCTTGAAGAAATCCATGTCGACGAGAAACTACAATTCATCGAAGAACCAATCGAAATCATGGATCGTGAAGTTAAACGGCTCAAGCAGAGCAACATACCGATCGTTAAGGTTCGTTGGAATGCTCGAAGGGGTCCCGAGTTTACTTGGGAATGAGAGGATCAAATGAAACAAAAGTATCCACCCTTGTTTCCCGATGACGCAAAATAGGTACAATTTTAAAATTTCGGGACGAAATTTATTTAACGGGTAGGTACTGTAATGACCCGCACTTTTTCGATCATTCTATACTTGTAAGATTAATATTTACATAAATTAAACCTTACCAACATGATAAGCAATCCAAATTGTTGAGATTTATGTTTTTGAAAAGAGTTTTACACAACGTTTGACCGTCTAGTTTGACCGATGATATCACGAACTATATAACATATGATAATTATACGTTTGTGTATATATATGTATATATACATATTTAACATGATCTAAGAATGTTTTAATATCTCATTTTGTATTAATAACAATAAGTTATATGTATATTTTGAAACTACTAACTTAAGTTTTCAAAACGATAACCATACGCAACGTTATTTGACTTAAATACTTATGACCTATAATGTTTATACATATATCGTATAAGTAATGAATTTAATCACTTTTAAGAACTTAAATACATAAAACCATATAAGTATATTCACAAAAGATAGCTATATTTGAATCCTCATTCCATTTTTCACAAAATTTCTATACGTATATCTAGAGTATATGTACTCGTATCATACGCAGCTTCTAGATGTATTTACTATTGGTATATACCAATAAAAATCTGCTCCTTAGCAGCCTTAAATGATTAAGAAACATGTGGAACCAACCATTTGTCAAGTAGCATGAATTATTTAGCAAGAAAACCAAGTTAGGTATCTTTTTTTTCCTTTATAACCTAAAAACGTTTTTATGCATGCACACCATTTCTTCACCCCATTTTCTCATACTTACACTTCCATTTATCTCTCAAAATACTCTTAACTTCATACTTGATCATCTCCAAGCATTTTCTCCATCATTTAGCTTCAAAAACAACACTTAAATCTCATAAGAAAACCTTACAAAAACACTTCAAGAAATCCTTCCAAGAACACAAACTTACTTCCAATCTTTCATCCAATTCCATCACCCTTTTGGTTCTAGGTTCTTACTCCTCTTTTACAGAAACCTTGTCCAAGGAACTTGAGGTAGTATCTATGTTCATAACCTTATTCGATTCATATATATATAGCTATCATATTTTGTGGTATACAATTTTAACAACAAGAACATAGTTTGAATGTTTTCAAACTTGTTTGCAAACTAAATAGATCCTTCTAACTTAACTTTTAAAATACTTCAAGACCTGTAATATAACTTAAATATATGCTAATTTAACAAGGTATAACTTGGTTTTTCAAAGAACACCTTAAAAACTGTTTTTACGACGTCAGAGTGTAACCGGGGGCTGTTTTGGGTTGGATAATTAAAAACCATCTTAAACTTTGAATTGAAGGTTTATGTTCTGGAAAAATGATTTTTACTATGAATATGGTAACACATAAAAATTTCATGATTTAATTCAAAGTATAAGTATTTTTAGAAAAATAATCATTTAAGGTTGCCTACATAAAGGAAAAGGTTTAACTTCATAAGTTTCACTAAAGTTTCACCTATGCCGTGTGATTTTGAATACAAACTAAGATATTTACAGTTCATAGTCTTAAAGAGGAACTCGATCCAAGGAGATGGCAAGTTGAATCAACGAAAACGGAGTTGTAACGAAGAAACTATGACCGAAACAAAATTGGCTATCCAAGACTAGTTTAACTTCGGGATTAATTGGAGAAAATTAAAATAAATCACATCTTTTTAAGATAACATGATATTTTATATATATGTACTCATAATTCAATTTTATATGGTTCAGGATCACCCGTAAACAACACGAGAAGATTAATCATAAGATCCCATGTTTGTACGCAACACGTCATTTGACAACACCGGTACTTTATGTACGCAACACGTCATTTGACAACACCGGTACCGTGGGTCAAGATTAATCTCGACCAATACATATACGTTGGGGGTTTTATTTATTTCGTTGGGGGTTTTATTTATTTCGTTGGGGGTTTATTAAACATCTAAATATGAACCATTAAAATTGAATTACTAACAACGAACTGCTAACTACGGACTAAGGAATTATAAAAAGTATTAAAAGTATAACAAGAATATATATGTGACGTTGTTTAAAAAGAAAAGGTATTGATATATTATATATGGATAGGTTCGTGATATCAACCGGGAGACCAAGTCAAAATATATATATCTTCAAGACGAAAGTGAGTATATAGTCCCACTTTTAAACTCTAAATATTTCGGGATGAGAATACATGTATTTTATGTTTTACGTTATGGACACAAGTAACTGAAAAATATATTCTACGTTGAGTTGTACCACTGGCATACTTCCCTGTAGCTTGGTAACTAATATTTACAGCGGTATTGTAAACGCGAATCCTGTTGATAGATCTATCGGGCTTGACAACCCCAGCCGGACTGGACGACCAGTATTCAACGGTTGCACAGTACTTCGTTTCGTGACTACACTTGGTACAGTGTAGTAAGATTTCATATTAAAGGGAATATGCGACGTGATTAATTGTTAAGTATGGTTACCAAGTGCTCAACCACTTAGAATATTTTTATTAAACTGTTTATATACGAAATCTTGTGGTCTATATATATATTGCTGCCGGCACTAAACCTATATCTCACCAACTTTATGTTGACGTTTTAAACATGTTTATTCTCAGGTGATAATTAGAAGTTTCCGCTGCATTATGTTGAATTTGAGCAAGATCTTGCGTACGCATATATGTGTCAAAAACAAAACTGCATATCCAAGAACTTGTGTTGTAAAATATGCTAGAAATCGGGTTGTTATTATCATTTGTAAAGTTTGTAAGTCGAAGATTATCGCTAAACGATAATCATCTTTATTTTGTCCAAAGCTTGTATCAAAAATAAGGATCATGGTTTGTAATGTATAATATATGCAGTTTTTCTTTTAAAAATGTCGCATATAGAGGTCAATACCTCGCAATGAAATCATACGTTATCTAACACGTTCTTATGGTTAAGGACGGGTTATGACAATATTCGATTTTGATAATTCAACCATAGAATGTAGTTTCACGTACTTGTGTCTATTTTGTAAATCAATTATAAAACCTGCATGTATTCTCATCCCAAAAATATTAGATTTTAAAAGTGGGACTATAACTCACTTTCACAGATTTTTACTTGTTCGGGAAGTAAGACTTGGCCACTGGTTGATTCACGAACCTATAACAATATATACATATATATCAAAGTATGTTCAAAATATATTTATAACACTTTTAATATATTTTGATGTTTTAAGTTTATTAAGTCAGCTGTCCTCGTTAGTAACCTACAACTAGTTGTCCACAGTTAGATGTACAGAAATAAATCGATAAATATTATCTTGAATCAATCCACGACCCAGTGTATACGTATCTCAGTATTGATCACAACTCAAACTATATATATTTTGGAATCAACCTCAACCCTGTATAGCTAACTCCAACATTCACATATAGAGTGTCTATGGTTGTTCCGAAATATATATAGATGTGTCGACATGATAGGTCGAAACATTGTATATGTGTCTATGGTATCTCAAGATTACATAATATACAATACAAGTTGATTAAGTTATGGTTGGAATAGATTTGTTACCAATTTTCACGTAGCTAAAATGAGAAAAATTATCCAATCTTGTTTTACCCATAACTTCTTCATTTTAAATCCGTTTTGAGTGAATCAAATTGCTATGGTTTCATATTGAACTCTATTTTATGAATCTAAACAGAAAAAGTATAGGTTTATAGTCGGAAAAATAAGTTACAAGTCGTTTTTGTAAAGGTAGTCATTTCAGTCGAAAGAACGACGTCTAGATGACCATTTTAGAAAACATACTTCCACTTTGAGTTTAACCATAATTTTTGGATATAGTTTCATGTTCATAATAAAAATCATTTTCTCAGAATAACAACTTTTAAATCAAAGTTTATCATAGTTTTTAATTAACTAACCCAAAACAGCCCGTGGTGTTACTACGACGGCGTAAATCCGGTTTTACGGTGTTTTTCGTGTTTCCAGGTTTTAAATCATTAAGTTAGCATATCATATAGATATAGAACATGTGTTTAGTTGATTTTAAAAGTCAAGTTAGAAGGATTAACTTTTATTTGCGAACAAGTTTAGAATTAACTAAACTATGTTCTAGTGATTACAAGTTTAAACCTTCGAATAAGATAGCTTTATATGTATGAATCGAATGATGTTATGAACATCATTACTACCTTAAGTTCCTTGGATAAACCTACTGGAAAAGAGAAAAGTGGATCTAGCTTCAACGGATCCTTGGATGGCTCGAAGTTCTTGAAGCAGAATCATGACACGAAAACAAGTTCAAGTAAGATCATCACTTGAAATAAGATTGTTATAGTTATAGAAATTGAACCAAAGTTTGAATATGATTATTACCTTGTATTAGAATGATAACCTACTGTAAGAAACAAAGATTTCTTGAGGTTGGATGATCACCTTACAAGATTGGAAGTGAGCTAGCAAACTTGAAAGTATTCTTGATTTTATGTAACTAGAACTTTTGGAATTTATGAAGAACACTTAGAACTTGAAGATAGAAATTGAGAGAGATCAATTAGATGAAGAAAATTGAAGAATGAAAGTGTTTGTAGGTGTTTTTGGTCGTTGGTGTATGGATTAGATATAAAGGATATGTAATTTTGTTTTCATGTAAATAAGTCATGAATGATTACTCATATTTTTGTAATTTTATGAGATATTTCATGCTAGTTGCCAAATGATGGTTCCCACATGTGTTAGGTGACTCACATGGGCTGCTAAGAGATGATCATTGGAGTGTATATACCAATAGTACATACATCTAAAAGCTGTGTATTTTACGAGTACGAATACGGGTGCATACGAGTAGAATTGTTGATGAAACTGAACGAGGATGTAATTGTAAGCATTTTTGTTAAGTAGAAGTATTTTGATAAGTGTCTTGAAGTCTTTCAAAAGTGTATGAATACATATTAAAACACTACATGTATATACATTTTAACTGAGTCGTTAAGTCATCGTTAGTCGTTACATGTAAATGTTGTTTTGAAACCTTTAGGTTAACGATCTTGTTAAATGTTGTTAACCCAATGTTTATAATATCAAAAGAGATTTTAAATTATTATATTATCATGATATTATGATGTACGAATATCTCTTAATATGATATATATACATTAAATGTCGTTACAACGATAATCGTTACATATATGTCTTGTTTCAAAATCATTAAGTTAGTAGTCTTGTTTTTACATATGTAGTTCATTGTTAATATACTTAATGATATGTTTACATATCATAATATCATGTTAACTATATATATAACCATATATATGTCATCATATAGTTTTTACAAGTTTTAACGTTCGTGAATCACCGGTCAACTTGGGTGGTCAATTGTCTATATGAAACCTATTTCAATTAATCAAGTCTTAATAAGTTTGATTTCTTAACATGTTGGAAACATTTAATCATGTAAATATCAATCTCAATTAATATATATAAACATGAAAAAGTTCGGGTCACTACAGTACCTACCCGTTAAATAAATTTCGTCCCGAAATTTTAAGCTGTTGAAGGTGTTGACGAATCTTCTGGAAATAGATGCGGGTATTTCTTCTTTATCTAATCTTCACACTCCCAGGTGAACTCGGGTCCTCTAAGAGCATTCCATCGAACCTTAACAATTGGTATCTTGTTTTGCTTAAGTCTTTTAACCTCACGATCCATTATTTCAACGGGTTCTTCGATGAATTGAAGTTTTTCGTTGATTTGGATTTCATCTAACGGAATAGTGAGATCTTCTTTAGCAAAACATTTCTTCAAATTCGAAACGTGGAAAGTGTTATGTACAGCCACGAGTTGTTGAGGTAACTCAAGTCGGTAAGCTACTGGTCCGACACGATCAATAATCTTGAATGGTCCAATATACCTTGGATTTAATTTCCCTCGTTTACCAAATCGAACAACGCCTTTCCAAGGTCCAACTTTAAGCATGACCATCTCTCCAATTTCAAATTCTATATCTTTTCTTTTAATGTCAGCGTAGCTCTTTTGTCGATTTTGGGCGGTTTTCAACCGTTGTTGAATTTGGATGATCTTCTCGGTAGTTTCTTGTATAATCTCCGGACCCGTAATCTGTCTATCCCCCACTTCACTCCAACAAATCGGAGACCTGCACTTTCTACCATAAAGTGCTTCAAACGGCGCCATCTCAATGCTTGAATGGTAGCTGTTGTTGTAGAAAAATTCTGCTAACGGTAGATGTCGATCCCAACTGTTTCCGAAATCAATAACACTTGCTCGTAGCATGTCTTCAAGCGTTTGTATCGTCCTTTCGCTCTGCCCATCAGTTTGTGGATGATAGGCAGTACTCATGTCTAGACGAGTTCCTAATGCTTGCTGTAATGTCTGCCAGAATCTTGAAATAAATCTGCCATCCCTATCAGAGATAATAGAGATTGGTATTCCATGTCTGGAGACGACTTCCTTCAAATACAGTCGTGCTAACTTCTCCATCTTGTCATCTTCTCTTATTGGCAGGAAGTGTGCTGATTTGGTGAGACGATCAACTATTACCCAAATAGTATCAAAACCACTTGCAGTCCTTGGCAATTTAGTGATAAAATTCATGGTAATGTTTTCCCATTTCCATTCTGGGATTTCGGGTTGTTGAAGTAGACCTGATGGTTTCTGATGCTCAGCTTTAACCTTAGAACACGTCAAACATTCTCCTACGTATTTAGCAACATCGGCTTTCATACCCGGCCACCAAAAATGTTTCTTGAGATCCTTGTACATCTTCCCCGTTCTAGGATGTATTGAGTATCTGGTTTTATGAGCTTCTCTAAGTACCATTTCTCTCATATCTCCAAATTTTGGTACCCAAATCCTTTCATCCCTATACCGGGTTCCGTCTTCCCGAATATTAAGATGCTTCTCCGATCCTTTGGGTATTTCATCCTTTAAATTTCCCTCTTTTAAAACTCCTTGTTGCGCCTCCTTTATTTGAGTAGTAAGGTTATTATGAATCATTATATTCATAGATTTTACTCGAATGGGTTCTCTGTCCTTCCTGCTCAAGGCATCGGCTACCACATTTGCCTTCCCCGGGTGGTAACGAATCTCAAAGTCGTAATCATTCAACAATTCAATCCACCTACGCTGCCTCATATTCAGTTGTTTATGATTAAATATGTGTTGAAGACTTTTATGGTCGGTATATATAATACTTTTGACCCCATATAAATAGTGCCTCCAAGTCTTTAATGCAAAAACAACCGCGCCTAATTCCAAATCATGCGTCGTATAATTTTGCTCGTGAATCTTCAATTGTCTAGAGGCATAAGCAATCACCTTCGTTCGTTGCATTAGTACACAACCGAGACCTTGCTTTGATGCGTCACAATAAATCACAAAATCATCATTCCCTTCAGGCAATGACAATATAGGTGCCGTAGTTAGCTTTTTCTTCAATAACTGAAACGCTTTCTCTTGTTCATCCTTCCATTCAAATTTCTTCCCTTTATGCGTTAATGCAGTCAAGGGTATTGCTATTCTGGAAAAGTCTTGGATGAACCTTCTGTAGTAACCAGCTAGTCCTAAAAACTGGCGTATGTGTTTCGGAGTTTTCGGGGTTTCCCACTTTTCAACAGTTTCTATCTTTGCCGGATCCACCTTAATACCTTCTTTGTTCACTATGTGACCGAGGAATTGAACTTCTTCCAACCAAAATGCACACTTTGAAAACTTAGCGTACAATTCTTCCTTCCTCAATACTTCTAACACCTTTCTCAAATGTTCACCGTGTTCTTGGTCATTCTTTGAGTAAATAAGTATGTCATCAATGAAAACAATGACAAACTTGTCAAGGTATGGTCCACACACTCGGTTCATAAGGTCCATGAACACAGCTGGTGCATTAGTTAAACCAAACGGCATGACCATAAAATCGTAATGACCGTAACGTGTTCTGAAAGCAGTCTTTGGAATATCATCTTCTTTCACCCGCATTTGATGATACCCGGAACGTAAGTCAATCTTTGAATAAACAGACGAGCCTTGTAGTTGATCAAATAAGTCGTTGATTCTCGGTAGTGGGTAGCGGTTCTTGATGGTAAGTTTGTTCAACTCTCGGTAGTCGATACACAACCTGAATGTACCATCTTTCTTCTTGACAAACAAAACAGGAGCTCCCCACGGTGATGTGCTTGGTCGAATGAAACCACGCTCTAAAAGTTCTTGTAATTGGCTTTGCAGTTCTTTCATCTTGCTGGGTGCGAGTCTGTAAGGAGCACGAGCTATTGGTGCAGCTCCTGGTACAAGATCTATTTGAAATTCAACGGATCGATGTGGGGGTAATCCCGGTAATTCTTTCGGAAATACATCGGGAAATTCTTTTGCAACGGGAACATCATTGATGCTCTTTTCTTCAGTTTGTACTTTCTCGACGTGTGCTAAAACAGCATAGCAACCTTTTCTTATTAGTTTTTGTGCCTTCAAATTACTAATAAGATGTAGCTTCGTGTTGCCCTTTTCTCCGTACACCATTAAGGGTTTTCCTTTTTCTCGTATAATGCGAATTGCATTTTTGTAATAAACGATCTCTGCTTTCACTTCTTTCAACCAGTCCATACCGATTATCACATCAAAACTCCCTAATTCTACTGGTATCAAATCAATCTTAAATGTTTCGCTAACCAGTTTAATTTCTCGATTCCGACATATATTATCTGCTGAAATTAATTTACCATTTGCTAATTCGAGTAAAAATTTACTATCCAAAGGCGTCAATGGACAACTTAATTTAGCACAAAAATCTCTACTCATATAGCTTCTATCCGCACCCGAATCAAATAAAATGTAAGCAGATTTATTGTCAATAAGAAACGTACCCGTAACAAGCTCCGGGTCTTCCTGTGCCTCTGCTGCATTAATATTGAAAACTCTTCCGCGGCCTTGTCCATTCGTGTTCTCCTGGTTCGGGCAATTTCTAATAATGTGGCCCGTTTTTCCACATTTATAACAAACTACATTGGCATAACTTACTCCGACACTACTTGCTCTGCCATTACTCGTTCTGACACCATTTGTTCCTTTCGTTCTATTAACCCCTGGTCCGTAGACCTCACACTTCGCCGCGCTATGACCATTTCTTTTACACTTGTTGCAAAATTTGGTGCAGAACCCCGAGTGATACTTTTCACACCTTTGGCATAGCTGCTTCTGATTGTTGTTGTTGTTGCGGTTATTATTGTTGTTGGGATGATTGTTGTAGTTGCTGTTGCTGTTGTTGTTGTTGTTATTGTTGGGGCGTTTGTTGTAGTTGCGATTGATGTTGCGATTGTTGGGATAATTGTTGCGATTATTGTTGTAATTGCTGTTGTTGTTGTTGTATTGGTGATTCTTATCACCGTTTTCCTCCCACTTTCTTTTGACTTGCTTCACATTGGCCTCTTCAGCAGTCTGTTATTTAATTCTTTCTTCAATCTGGTTCACTAGTTTATGAGCCATTCTACATGCCTGTTGTATAGAGGCGGGCTCGTGTGAACTTATATCTTCTTGGATTCTTTCCGGTAATCCTTTCACAAATGCGTCGATCTTCTCTTCCTCATCTTCGAATGCTCCCGGACACAATAGGCACAATTCTGTGAATCGTCTTTCGTACGTGGTGTAGTGACCCGAACTTTTCCATGTTTATATACATTAATTGAGATTGATGTTTACATGATTAAATGTTTCCAACATGTTAAGCAATCAAACTTGTTAAGACTTGATTAATTGAAATAGGTTTCATATAGACAATTGACCACCCAAGTTGACCGGTGATTCACGAACGTTAAAACTTGTAAAAAAAACTATATGATGACATATATATGGTTATATATATAGTTAACATGATATTATGATAAGTAAACATATCATTAATTATATTAACAATGAACTACATATGTAAAAACAAGACTACTAACTTAATGATTTTGAAACGAGACATATATGTAACGTTTATCGTTGTAACGACATTTAATGTATATATATCATATTAAGAGATATTCGTACATCATAATATCATGATAATATAATAATTTAAAATCTCTTTTGATATTATAAACATTGGGTTAACAACATTTAACAAGATCGTTAACCTAAAGGTTTCAAAACAACACTTACATGTAACGACTAACGATGACTTAACGACTCAGTTAAAATGTATATACATGTAGTGTTTTAATATGTATTTATACACTTTTGAAAGACTTCAATACACTTATCAAAATACTTCTACTTAACAAAAATGCTTACAATTACATTCTCGTTCAGTTTCATCAACAATTCTACTCGTATGCACCCGTATTCGTACTCGTACAATACACAGCTTTTAGATGTATGTACTATTGGTATATACACTCCAATGATCAGCTCTTAGCAGCCCATGTGAGTCACCTAACACATGTGGGAACCATCATTTGGCAACTAGCATGAAATATCTCATAAGATTACAAAAATATGAGTAATCATTCATGACTTATTTACATGAAAATAAAATTACATATCCTTTATATCTAATCCATACACCAACGACCAAAAACACCTACAAACACTTTCATTCTTCAATTTTCTTCATCTAATTGAACTCTCTCAAGTTCTATCTTCAAGTTCTAAGTGTTCTTCATAAATTCCAAAAGTTCTAGTTTCATAAAATCAAGAATACTTTCAAGTTTGCTAGCTCACTTCCAATCTTGTAAGGTGATCATCCAACCTCAAGAAATCTTTGTTTCTTACAGTAGGTTATCATTCTAATACAAGGTAATAATCATATTCAAACTTTGGTTCAATTTCTATAACTATAACAATCTTATTTCAAGTGATGATCTTACTTGAACTTGTTTTCGTGTCATGATTTTGCTTCAAGAACTTTGAGCCATCCAAGGATCCATTGAAGCTAGATCCATTTTTCTCTTTTCCAGTAGGTTCATCCAAGGAACTTAAGGTAGTAATGATTTTCATAACATCATTCGATTCATACATATAAAGCTATCTTATTCGAAGGTTTAAACTTGTAATCACTAGAACATAGTTTAGTTAATTCTAAACTTGTTCGCAAACAAAAGTTAATCCTTCTAACTTGACTTTTAAAATCAACTAAACACATGTTCTATATCTATATGATATGCTAACTTAATGATTTAAAACCTGGAAACACGAAAAACACCGTAAAACCGGATTTACGCCGTCGTAGTAACACCGCGGGCTGTTTTGGGTTAGTTAATTAAAAACTATGATAAACTTTGATTTAAAAGTTGTTATTCTGAGAAAATGATTTTTATTATGAACATGAAACTATATCCAAAAATTATGGTTAAACTCAAAGTGGAAGTATGTTTTCTAAAATGGTCATCTAGACGTCGTTCTTTCGACTGAAATGACTACCTTTACAAAAACGACTTGTAACTTATTTTTCCGACTAGAAACCTATAATTTTTTTGTTAAGATTCATAAAATAGAGTTCAATATGAAACCATAGCAATTTGATTCACTCAAAACGGATTTAAAATGAAGAAGTTATGGGTAAAACAAGATTGGATAATTTTTCTCATTTTAGCTACGTGAAAATTGGTAACAAATCTATTCCAACCATAACTTAATCAACTTGTATTATATATTATGTAATCTTGAGATACCATAGACACGTATACAATGTTTCGACCTATCATGTCGACACATCTATATATATTTCGGAACAACCATAGACACTCTATATGTGAATGTTGGAGTTAGCTATACAGGGTTGAGGTTGATTCCAAAATATATATAGTTTGAGTTGTGATCAATACTGAGATACGTATACACTGGGTCGTGGATTGATTCAAGATAATATTTATCGATTTATTTCTGTACATCTAACTGTGGACAACTAGTTGTAGGTTACTAACGAGGACAACTGACTTAATAAACTTAAAACATCAAAATATATTAAAAGTGTTGTAAATATATTTTGAACATACTTTGATATATATGTATATATTGTTATAGGTTCGTGAATCAACCAGTGGCCAAGTCTTACTTCCCGACGAAGTAAAAATCTGTGAAAGTGAGTTATAGTCCCACTTTTAAAATCTAATATTTTTGGGATGAGAATACATGCAGGTTTTATAAATGATTTACAAAATAGACACAAGTACGTGAAACTACATTCTATGGTTGAATTATCGAAATCGAATATGCCCCTTTTTATTAAGTCTGGTAATCTAAGAATTAGGGAACAGACACCCTAATTGACGCGAATCCTAAAGATAGATCTATTGGGCCTAACAAACCCCATCCAAAGTACCGGATGCTTTAGTACTTCGAAATTTATATCATATCCGAAGGGTGTCCCGGAATGATGGGGATATTCTTATATATGCATCTTGTTATTGTCGGTTACCAGGTGTTCACCATATGAATGATTTTTATCTCTATGTATGGGATGTGTATTGAAATATGAAATCTTGTGGTCTATTGTTACGATTTGATATATATAGGTTAAACCTATAACTCACCAACATTTTTGTTGACGTTTTAAGCATGTTTATTCTCAGGTGATTATTAAGAGCTTCCGCTGTCGCATACTTAAATAAGGACAAGATTTGGAGTCCATGCTTGTATGATATTGTGTAAAAACTGCATTCAAGAAACTTATTTTGTTGTAACATATTTGTATTGTAAACCATTATGTAATGGTCGTGTGTAAACAGGATATTTTAGATTATCATTATTTGATAATCTACGTAAAGCTTTTTTAAACCTTTATTGATGAAATAAAGGTTATGGTTTGTTTAAAAATGAATGCAGTCTTTGAAAAACGTCTCATATAGAGGTCAAAACCTCGCAACGAAATCAATTAATATGGAACGTTTTTAATCAATAAGAACGGGACATTTCAGTTGGTATCCGAGCGTTGGTCTTAGAGAACCAGAAAATTTGCATTAGTGTGTCTTATCGAGTTTGTTAGGATGCATTAGTGAGTCTGGACTTCGACCGTGTTTTCTTTAAAAATGATTGCTTAACATTTTTGTTGGAAACTATATATTTTTAACATATGAATATTATGTGATATATTAATCTCTTAACGTGTTTGATATTATGAGATAGATGTCTACCTCTAGAACAAGTCCCATTGACTCACCTAATAATAATGAAGAGTCAAATGTAAATTGGAATGATTTGTGGACTGATTCACAAGTTCCCGAAGAGGAACCGGAAGAAGAGTCGGAACCGGAAGAAGAATCGGAACCGGAAGAAGAATCGGAACCGGATGAAGAAATAGAACCGGTGGGGGAAATAATAAAACGGTTAAGTAAAAGAAAATCCTCAACCAACCGACCAAAGTTAATTATGGTCAATGGTGTTTCCGCCAAGGAAGCAAAATATTGGGAGGATTACCAATTCTCCGATGAATCGGATTTCGACGAGAATTCCGATGATGTTATAGAAATTACCCCAACTGAATTTAAAAAGGCAAAAGAAAATAATAAGGGAAAGGGCATAAAAATAGAGAAATCTAATTCCAACCCCGATGAACTTTATATGTATCGTCAACCCCCGAAGTCCTTAAGTTGTAACAATGACCCGGGAACCTCTAAACCACCAGGTTTTTCTAAACCAATGTGGACAACGACGGCTCGTATTAGGGGAACATCATATATCCCTAGAAACTTGGCAAAACGAACCAAAACCGAAGAAGAAGAAACGAGCGAGTCGGAATAAGATAGTTGTATTCGTGTGGTGTAATATATGGAATATAGTGTTCTTATGCTTTATGATATATGTAAAAATTGCTTGTATTAATAAGTATTTTTTTTATGAATCTAACTCTTGTCTATTTTACAGTTTAAAAACACAAAATGGATAGACAACCCAATATTTTAAGAGACCTACCCGGAGACATGATTGATGAAATCTTGTCTAGAGTCGGCCAGAATTCTTCGGCACAACTATTTAAGGCGAGATCAGTTTGTAAGACATTCGAAGAACGTTCCAAGAATGTCTTGGTTTATAAGAGACTTTCGTTTGAAAGATGGGGGATATCACATTGGGAAACCCATAAATTACGATGTGTTTACTTTGACGCATATATTGCGGGGAACCCAAATGCTATTTTACGCAACGGGTTAAGAAATTATTTTGACTCAATATATCCGAATATTGGACTTCGTGATTTAGAAAAAGCGGCTAACATGCAACATAAAGAAGCATGTTATGCTTACGGATTAGTAATGTTCGCTTCTCACCAAAGTGAGAACAAGAACATCGGGCTACAACTATTAAACAAAACGTTTCCACAAGTGACGGAGTCGGTAATTGGGGTAAGAAATGAGGTTTTTAGATTATTACGGGACTGTTGGACATTACGTAACCCTCGTCCCTTTGATGACGTTACAACACGCTGTCTTATCAACGGCCATAACGGTTATGTTGCACAAGACCAAGGATGGGAAGTAGTCCTAGTAAAACCAGAATGCATGACTTGTTTCTGGACGTATGAATTACGTGTCTTTATTGCCTTTGCCGAACGACTTGTGTACTAGCTAGAATTGTCTTCACAACTATCTTGTATCAAAGTTATTGTGTGCTACATTTCATGCTTTATGTAAAATAAGCGGTATTGTAAGTTTGTAAAATATTGTATAAAAGTTTGAACGCGAAATATTATTACAATCAGTTTTTCATATAGAATTGTAGTAGTTGAATTGTATATTAGCTACTAAGTATGAACTTAACGGGTAGGTACTACCCGAATTTAAACTTATAAAACGCTAATATGAAGAAAAAGCTTTTATAAATGAGTTCATATTATGCTACGAAATACTATTAACTACTCTTAATATTCTGTATGATTAACTTGTTCCATTTAACTATTTTGAAGGAAATGGCACCGACTACTCGACACACCGTGAATATGAATGAAGAGGAATTCCGTACTTTTCTAGCTTCAAACATAGCCGCAGTACAGGCTGCGCTACATACCAACAATAACCTTGGATCTAGCAGTACAGGAAATCGTGTAGGATGCACCTACAAAGAATTCACTGCCTGCAAACCTTTGGAATTTGATGGAACCGAAGGACCGATCGGATTGAAACGGTGGACCGAGAAGGTTGAATCGGTGTTTGCCATAAGTAAGTGTACTGAAGAGGACAAAGTGAAGTACGCTACGCATACCTTCACAGGTTATGCGTTAACATGGTGGAATACCTATCTAGAGCAAGTGGGACAAGATGATGCGTACGCACTACCGTGGTCAGCATTCAAGCACTTGATGAACGAGAAGTACCGTCCCAGAACCGAGGTCAATAAGCTCAAGACAGAACTTAGAGGGTTACGAACCCAAGGATTTGATATTACCACGTACGAAAGACGATTCACAGAATTGTGCCTATTGTGTCCGGGAGCATTCGAAGATGAGGAAGAGAAGATCGACGCGTTTGTGAAAGGATTACCGGAAAGAATCCAAGAAGATATAAGTTCACACGAGCCCGCCTCCATACAACAGGCATGTAGAATGGCTCACAAACTAGTGAACCAGATTGAAGAAAGAATTAAAGAACAGACTGCTGAAGAGGCCAATGTGAAGCAAGTCAAAAGAAAGTGGGAGGAAAACGGTGATAAGAATCACCAATACAACAACAACAGCAATTACAACAATAATCGCAACAATTATCCCAACAATCGCAACATCAATCGCAACTACAACAAACGGCCCAACAACAACAACAACAACAACAACAACAACAACAACTACAACAATCATCCCAACAACAATAATAACCGCAACAACAACAACAATCAGAAGCAACTATGCCAAAGGTGTGAAAAGAATCACTCGGGGTTCTGCACCAAATTTTGCAACAAGTGTAAAAGAAATGGTCATAGCGCGGCGAAGTGTGAGGTCTACGGACCAGGGGTTAATAGAACGAAAGGAACAAATGGTGTCGGAACGAGTAATGGCGGAGCAAGTAGTGTCGGAGCAAGTTATGCCAATGTAGTTTGTTATAAATGTGGAAAACCAGGCCACATTATTAGAAATTGCCCGAACCAGGAGAACACGAATGGACAAGGCCGTGGAAGAGTTTTCAATATTAATGCGGTAGAGGCACAGGAAGACCCGGAGCTTGTTACGGGTACGTTTCTTATTGACAATAAATCTGCTTACGTTTTATTTGATTCGGGTGCAGATAGAAGCTATATGAGTAGAGATTTTTGTGCTAAATTAAGTTGTCCATTGACGCCTTTGGATAGTAAATTTTTACTCGAATTAGCAAATGGTAAATTAATTTCAGCAGATAATATATGTCGGAATCGAGAAATTAAACTGGTTAGCGAAACATTTAAGATTGATTTGATACCAGTAGAGTTAGGGAGTTTTGATGTGATAATCGGTATGGACTGGTTGAAAGAAGTGAAAGCGGAGATCGTTTGTTACAAAAATGCAATTCGCATTATACGAGAAAAAGGAAAACCCTTAATGGTGTACGGAGAAAAGGGCAACACGAAGCTACATCTTATTAGTAATTTGAAGGCACAAAAACTAATAAGAAAAGGTTGCTATGCTGTTCTAGCACACGTCGAGAAAGTACAAACTGAAGAAAAGAGCATCAATGATGTTCCCATTGCAAAAGAATTTCCCGATGTATTTCCGAAAGAATTACCGGGATTACCCCCACATCGATCCGTTGAATTTCAAATAGATCTTGTACCAGGAGCTGCACCAATAGCTCGTGCTCCTTACAGACTCGCACCCAACGAGATGAAAGAACTGCAAAGCCAATTACAAGAACTTTTAGAGCGTGGTTTCATTCGACCAAGCACATTACCGTGGGGAGCTCCTGTTTTGTTTGTCAAGAAGAAAGATGGTACATTCAGGTTGTGTATCGACTACCGAGAGTTGAACAAACTTACCATCAAGAACCGCTACCCACTACCGAGAATCGACGACTTATTTGATTAACTACAAGGCTCGTCTGTTTATTCAAAGATTGACTTACGTTCCGGGTATCATCAAATGCGGGTGAAAGAAGATGATATTCCAAAGACTGCTTTCAGAACACGTTACGGTCATTACGAGTTTATGGTCATGCCGTTTGGTTTAACTAATGCACCAGCTGTGTTCATGGACCTTATGAACCGAGTGTGTGGACCATACCTTGACAAGTTTGTCATTGTTTTCATTGATGACATACTTATTTACTCAAAGAATGACCAAGAACACGGTGAACATTTGAGAAAGGTGTTAGAAGTATTGAGGAAGGAAGAATTGTACGCTAAGTTTTCAAAGTGTGCATTTTGGTTGGAAGAAGTTCAATTCCTCGGTCACATAGTGAACAAAGAAGGTATTAAGGTGGATCCGGCAAAGATAGAAACTGTTGAAAAGTGGGAAACCCCGAAAACTCCGAAACACATACGCCAGTTTTTAGGACTAGCTGGTTACTACAGAAGGTTCATCCAAGACTTTTCCAGAATAGCAAAACCCTTGACTGCATTAACGCATAAAGGGAAGAAATTTGAATGGAAGGATGAACAAGAGAAAGCGTTTCAGTTATTGAAGAAAAAGCTAACTACGGCACCTATATTGTCATTGCCTGAAGGGAATGATGATTTTGTGATTTATTGTGATGCATCAAAGCAAGGTCTCGGTTGTGTATTAATGCAACGAACGAAGGTGATTGCTTATGTGTCTAGACAATTGAAGATTCACGAACAAAATTATACGACGCATGATTTGGAATTAGGCGCGGTTGTTTTTGCATTAAAGACTTGGAGGCACTACTTATATGGGGTCAAAAGTATTATATATACCGACCACAAAAGTCTTCAACACATATTTAATCAGAAACAACTGAATATGAGGCAGCGTAGGTGGATTGAATTATTGAATGATTACGATTTTGAGATTCGTTACCACCCGGGGAAGGCAAATGTGGTAGCCGATGCCTTGAGCAGGAAGGATAGAGAACCCATTCGAGTAAAATCTATGAATATAATGATTCATAATAACATTACTACTCAAATAAAGGAGGCGCAACAAGGAGTTTTAAAAGAGGGAAATTTAAAGGATGAAATACCCAAAGGATCGGAGAAGCATCTTAATATTCGGGAAGACGGAACCCGGTATAGGGCTGAAAGGATTTGGGTACCAAAATTTGGAGATATGAGAGAAATGGTACTTAGAGAAGCTCATAAAACCAGAAACTCAATACATCCTGGAACGGGGAAGATGTACAAGGATCTCAAGAAACATTTTTGGTGGCCGGGTATGAAAGCCGATGTTGCTAAATACGTAGGAGAATGTTTAACGTGTTCTAAGGTCAAAGCTGAGCATCAGAAACCATCAGGTCTACTTCAACAACCCGAAATCCCGGAATGGAAATGGGAAAACATTACCATGGATTTCATCACTAAATTGCCAAGGACTGCAAGTGGTTTTGATACTATTTGGGTAATAGTTGATCGTCTCACCAAATCAGCACACTTCCTACCAATAAGAGAAGATGACAAGATGGAGAAGTTAGCACGACTGTATTTGAAGGAAGTCATCTCTAGACATGGAATACCAATCTCTATTATCTCTGATAGGGATGGCAGATTTATTTCAAGATTCTGGCAGACATTACAGCAAGCATTAGGAACTCGTCTAGACATGAGTACTGCCTATCATCCACAAACCGATGGGCAGAGCGAAAGGACGATACAAATGCTTGAAGACATGCTACGAGCATGTGTTATTGATTTCAGAAACAGTTGGGATCGACATCTACCGTTAGCAGAATTTTCCTACAACAACAACTACCATTCAAGCATTGAGATGGCGCCGTTTGAAGCACTTTATGGTAGAAAGTGCAGGTCTCCGATTTGTTGGAGTGAGGTGGGGGATAGACAGATTACGGGTCCGGAGATTATACAAGAAACTACCGAGAAGATCATCCAAATTCAACAACGGTTGAAAACCGCCCAAAGTCGACAAAAGAGCTACGCTGACATCAAAAGAAAAGATATAGAATTTGAAATTGGAGAGATGGTCATGCTTAAAGTTTCACCTTGGAAAGGCGTTGTTCGATTTGGTAAACGAGGGAAATTAAATCCAAGGTATATTGGACCATTCAAGATTATTGATCGTGTCGGACCAGTAGCTTACCGACTTGAGTTACCTCAACAACTCGTGGCTGTACATAACACTTTCCACGTCTCGAATTTGAAGAAATGTTTTGCTAAAGAAGATCTCACTATTCCGTTAGATGAAATCAAAATCAACGAAAAACTCCAATTCATCGAAGAACCCGTCGAAATAATGGATCGTGAGGTTAAAAGACTTAAGCAAAACAAGATACCAATTGTTAAGGTTCGATGGAATGCTCGTAGAGGACCCGAGTTCACCTGGGAGCGTGAAGATCAGATGAAGAAGAAATACCCGCATCTATTTCCAGAAGATTCGTCAACACCTTCAACAGCTTAAAATTTCGGGACGAAATTTATTTAACGGGTAGGTACTGTAGTGACCCGAACTTTTCCATGTTTATATACATTAATTGAGATTGATGTTTACATGATTAAATGTTTCCAACATGTTATGCAATCAAACTTGTTAAGACTTGATTAATTGAAATAGGTTTCATATAGACAATTGACCACCCAAGTTGACCGGTGATTCACGAACGTTAAAACTTGTAAAAAAAACTATATGATGACATATATATGGTTATATATATAGTTAACATGATATTATGATAAGTAAACATATCATTAATTATATTAACAATGAACTACATATGTAAAAACAAGACTACTAACTTAATGATTTTGAAACGAGACATATATGTAACGTTTATCGTTGTAACGACATTTAATGTATATATATCATATTAAGAGATATTCGTACATCATAATATCATGATAATATAATAATTTAAAATCTCTTTTGATATTATAAACATTGGGTTAACAACATTTAACAAGATCGTTAACCTAAAGGTTTCAAAACAACACTTACATGTAACGACTAACGATGACTTAACGACTCAGTTAAAATGTATATACATGTAGTGTTTTAATATGTATTTATACACTTTTGAAAGACTTCAATACACTTATCAAAATACTTCTACTTAACAAAAATGCTTACAATTACATTCTCGTTCAGTTTCATCAACAATTCTACTCGTATGCACCCGTATTCGTACTCGTACAATACACAGCTTTTAGATGTATGTACTATTGGTATATACACTCCAATGATCAGCTCTTAGCAGCCCATGTGAGTCACCTAACACATGTGGGAACCATCATTTGGCAACTAGCATGAAATATCTCATAAGATTACAAAAATATGAGTAATCATTCATGACTTATTTACATGAAAATAAAATTACATATCCTTTATATCTAATCCATACACCAACGACCAAAAACACCTACAAACACTTTCATTCTTCAATTTTCTTCATCTAATTGAACTCTCTCAAGTTCTATCTTCAAGTTCTAAGTGTTCTTCATAAATTCCAAAAGTTATAGTTTCATAAAATCAAGAATACTTTCAAGTTTGCTAGCTCACTTCCAATCTTGTAAGGTGATCATCCAACCTCAAGAAATCTTTGTTTCTTACAGTAGGTTATCATTCTAATACAAGGTAATAATCATATTCAAACTTTGGTTCAATTTCTATAACTATAACAATCTTATTTCAAGTGATGATCTTACTTGAACTTGTTTTCGTGTCATGATTTTGCTTCAAGAACTTTGAGCCATCCAAGGATCCATTGAAGCTAGATCCATTTTTCTCTTTTCCAGTAGGTTCATCCAAGGAACTTAAGGTAGTAATGATGTTCATAACATCATTCGATTCATACATATAAAGCTATCTTATTCGAAGGTTTAAACTTGTAATCACTAGAACATAGTTTAGTTAATTCTAAACTTGTTCGCAAACAAAAGTTAATCCTTCTAACTTGACTTTTAAAATCAACTAAACACATGTTCTATATCTATATGATATGCTAACTTAATGATTTAAAACCTGGAAACACGAAAAACACCGTAAAACCGGATTTACGCCGTCGTAGTAACACCGCGGGCTGTTTTGGGTTAGTTAATTAAAAACTATGATAAACTTTGATTTAAAAGTTGTTATTCTGAGAAAATGATTTTTATTATGAACATGAAACTATATCCAAAAATTATGGTTAAACTCAAAGTGGAAGTATGTTTTCTAAAATGGTCATCTAGACGTCGTTCTTTCGACTGAAATGACTACCTTTACAAAAACGACTTGTAACTTATTTTTCCGACTAGAAACCTATAATTTTTTTGTTAAGATTCATAAAATAGAGTTCAATATGAAACCATAGCAATTTGATTCACTCAAAACGGATTTAAAATGAAGAAGTTATGGGTAAAACAAGATTGGATAATTTTTCTCATTTTAGCTACGTGAAAATTGGTAACAAATCTATTCCAACCATAACTTAATCAACTTGTATTATATATTATGTAATCTTGAGATACCATAGACACGTATACAATGTTTCGACCTATCATGTCGACACATCTATATATATTTCGGAACAACCATAGACACTCTATATGTGAATGTTGGAGTTAGCTATACAGGGTTGAGGTTGATTCCAAAATATATATAGTTTGAGTTGTGATCAATACTGAGATACGTATACACTGGGTCGTGGATTGATTCAAGATAATATTTATCGATTTATTTCTGTACATCTAACTGTGGACAACTAGTTGTAGGTTACTAACGAGGACAGCTGACTTAATAAACTTAAAACATCAAAATATATTAAAAGTGTTGTAAATATATTTTGAACATACTTTGATATATATGTATATATTGTTATAGGTTCGTGAATCAACCAGTGGCCAAGTCTTACTTCCCGACGAAATAAAAATCTGTGAAAGTGAGTTATAGTCCCACTTTTAAAATCTAATATTTTTGGGATGAGAATACATGCAGGTTTTATAAATGATTTACAAAATAGACACAAGTACGTGAAACTACATTCTATGGTTGAATTATCGAAATCGAATATGCCCCTTTTTATTAAGTCTGGTAATCTAAGAATTAGGGAACAGACACCCTAATTGACGCGAATCCTAAAGATAGATCTATTGGGCCTAACAAACCCCATCCAAAGTACCGGATGCTTTAGTACTTCGAAATTTATATCATATCCGAAGGGTGTCCCGGAATGATGGGGATATTCTTATATATGCATCTTGTTATTGTCGGTTACCAGGTGTTCACCATATGAATGATTTTTATCTCTATGTATGGGATGTGTATTGAAATATGAAATCTTGTGGTCTATTGTTACGATTTGATATATATAGGTTAAACCTATAACTCACCAACATTTTTGTTGACGTTTTAAGCATGTTTATTCTCAGGTGATTATTAAGAGCTTCCGCTGTCGCATACTTAAATAAGGACAAGATTTGGAGTCCATGCTTGTATGATATTGTGTAAAAACTGCATTCAAGAAACTTATTTTGTTGTCACATATTTGTATTGTAAACCATTATGTAATGGTCGTGTGTAAACAGGATATTTTAGATTATCATTATTTGATAATCTACGTAAAGCTTTTTTAAACCTTTATTGATGAAATAAAGGTTATGGTTTGTTTAAAAATGAATGCAGTCTTTGAAAAACGTCTCATATAGAGGTCAAAACCTCGCAACGAAATCAATTAATATGGAACGTTTTTAATCAATAAGAACGGGACATTTCACGTGGTAATATCAAATCCTTGGGTTCGTAACCCTCTAAGTTCTGTCTTGAGGTTATTGACCTCGGTTCTGGGACGGTACTTCTCATTCATCAAGTGCTTGAATGCTGACCACGGTAGTGCGTACGCATCATCTTGTCCCACTTGCTCTAGATAGGTATTCCACCATGTTAACGCAGAACCTGTGAAGGTATGCGTAGCGTACTTCACTTTGTCCTCTTCAGTACACTTACTTATGGCAAACGCCGATTCGACCTTCTCGGTCCACCGTTTCAATCCGATCGGTCCTTCGGTTCCATCGAATTCCAAAGGTTTGCAGGCAGTGAATTCTTTGTAGGTGCATCCTACACGATTTCCTGTACTGCTAGATCCAAGGTTATTGTTGGTATGTAGCGCAGCCTGTACTGCGGCTATGTTTGAAGCTAGAAAAGTACGGAATTCCTCTTCATTCATATTCACGGTGTGTCGAGTAGTCGGTGCCATTTCCTTCAAAATAGTCAAATGGAACAAGTTAATCATACAGAATATTAAGAGTAGTTAATAGTATTTCGTAGCATAATATGAACTCATTTATAAAAGCTTTTTCTTCATATTAGCGTTTTATAAGTTTAAATTCGGGTAGTACCTACCCATTAAGTTCATACTTAGTAGCTAATATACAATTCAACTACTACAATTCTATATGAAAAACTGATTATAATAATATTTCGCGTTCAAACTTTTATACAATATTTTACAAACTTACAATACCGCTTATTTTACATAAAGCATGAAATATAGCACACAATAATTTTGATACAAGATAGTTGTGAAGATAATTCTAGCTAGTACACAAGTCGTTCAGCAAAGGCAATAAAGACACGTAATTCATACGTCTAGAAACAAGTCATGCATTCTGGTTTTACTAGGACTACTTCCCATCCTTGGTCTTGTGGAACATAACCGTTATGGACGTTGATAAGACAGCGTGTTGTAACGTCGTCAAAGGGACGAGGGTTACGTAATGTCCAACAGTCCCGTAATAATCTAAAAACCTCATTTCTTACCCCAATTACCGACTCCGTCACTTGTGGAAACGTTTTGTTTAATAGTTGTAGCCCGATGTTCTTGTTCTCACTTTGGTGAGAAGTGAACATTACTAATCCGTAAGCATAACATGCTTCTTTATGTTGCATGTTAGCCGCTTTTTCTAAATCACGAAGTCCAATATTCGGATATATTGAGTCAAAATAATTTCTTAACCCGTTGCGTAAAATAGCATTTGGGTTCCCCGCAATATATGCATCAAAGTAAACACATCGTAACTTATGGGTTTCCCAATGTGATATCCCCCATCTTTCAAACGAAAGTCTCTTATAAACCAAGACATTCTTGGAACGTTCTTCGAATGTCTTACAAACTGATCTCGCCTTAAATAGTTGTGCCGAGGAATTCTGGCCGACTCTAGACAAGATTTCATCAATCATGTCTCCGGGTAGGTCTCTTAAAATATTGGGTTGTCTATCAATTTTGTGTTTTTAAACTGTAAAATAGACAAGAGTTATATTCATAAAAAAAATACTTATTAATACAAGCAATTTTTACATATATCATAAAGCATAAGAACACTATATTACATATATTACACCACACGAATACAACTATCTTATTCCGACTCGCTCGTTTCTTCTTCTTCGGTTTTGGTTCGTTTTGCCAAGTTTCTAGGGATATATGATGTTCCCCTAATACGAGCCGTCGTTGTCCACATTGGTTTAGAAAAACCTGGTGGTTTAGAGGTTCCCGGGTCATTGTTACAACTTAAGAACTTCGGGGGTTGACGATACATATAAAGTTCATCGGGGTTGGAATTAGATTTCTCTATTTTTATGCCCTTTCCCTTATTATTTTCTTTTGCCTTTTTAAATTCAGTTGGGGTAATTTCTATAACATCACCGGAATTCTCGTCGGAATCCGATTCATCGGAGAATTGGTAATCCTCCCAATATTTTGCTTCCTTGGCGGAAACACCATTGACCATAATTAACCTTGGTCGGTTGGTTGAGGATTTTCTTTTACTTAACCGTTTTATTATTTCCCCCACCGGTTCTATTTCTTCATCCGGTTCCGATTCTTCTTCCGGTTCCGACTCTTCTTCCGGTTCCTCTTCGGGAACTTGTGAATCAGTCCATGAATCATTCCAATTTACATTTGACTCTTCATTATTATTAGGTGAGTCAATGGAACTTGTTCTAGTGGTAGACATCTATCACATAATATCAAACGCGTTAAGAGATTAATATATCACATAATATTCACATGTTAAAAATATATAGTTTCCAACAAAATTTGTTAAGCAATCATTTTTCAAGTAAACACGGTCGAAGTCCAGACTCACTAATGCATCCTAACAAACTCGATAAGACACACTAATGCAAAATTCTGGTTCTCTAAGACCAACGCTCGGATACCAACTGAAATGTCCCGTTCTTATTGATTAAAAACGTTCCATATTAATTGATTTCGTTGCGAGGTTTTGACCTCTATATGAGACGTTTTTCAAAGACTGCATTCATTTTTAAAACAAACCATAACCTTTATTTCATAAATAAAGGTTTAAAAAGCTTTACGTAGATTATCAAATAATGATAATCTAAAATATCCTGTTTACACACGACTATTACATAATGGTTTACAATACAAATATGTTACATCGAAATCATTTTCTTGAATGCAGTTTTTACACAGTATCATACAAACATGGACTCCAAATCTTGTCCTTATTTTAGTATGCAACAGCGGAAGCTCTTAGTATTCACCTGAGAATAAACATGCTTTAAACGTCAACAAAAATGTTGGTGAGTTATAGGTTTAACCTATATATATCAAATCGTAACAATAGACCACAAGATTTCATATTTCAATATACATCCCATACATAGAGATAAAAATCATTCATATGGTGAACACCTGGTAACCGACATTAACAAGATGCATATATAAGAATATCCCCATCATTCCGGGACACCCTTCGGATATGATATAAATTTCGAAGTACTAAAGCATCCGGTACTTTGGATGGGGTTTGTTAGGCCCAATAGATCTATCTTTAGGATTCGCGTCAATTAGGGTGTCTGTTCCCTAATTCTTAGATTACCAGACTTAATAAAAAGGGGCATATTCGATTTTGATAATTCAACCATAGAATGTAGTTTCACGTACTTGTGTCTATTTTGTAAATCAATTATAAAACCTGCATGTATTCTCATCCCAAAAATATTAGATTTTAAAAGTTGGACTATAACTCACTTTCACAGATTTTTACTTCGTCGGGAAGTAAGACTTGGCCACTGGTTGATTCACGAACCTATAACAATATATACATATATATCAAAGTATGTTCAAAATATATTTATAACACTTTTAATATATTTTGATGTTTTAAGTTTATTAAGTCAGCTGTCCTCGTTAGTAACCTACAACTAGTTGTCCACAGTTAGATGTAAAGAAATAAATCGATAAATATTATCTTGAATCAATCCACGACCCAGTGTATACGTATCTCAGTATTGATCACAACTCAAACTATATATATTTTGGAATCAACCTCAACCCTGTATAGCTAACTCCAACATTCACATATAGAGTGTCTATGGTTGTTCCGAAATATATATAGATGTGTCGACATGATAGGTCGAAACATTGTATACGTGTCTATGGTATCTCAAGATTACATAATATACAATACAAGTTGATTAAGTTATGGTTGGAATAGATTTGTTACCAATTTTCACGTAGCTAAAATGAGAAAAATTATCCAATCTTGTTTTACCCATAACTTCTTCATTTTAAATCCGTTTTGAGTGAATCAAATTGCTATGGTTTCATATTGAACTCTATTTTATGAATCTAAACAGAAAAAGTATAGGTTTATAGTCGGAAAAATAAGTTACAAGTCATTTTTGTAAAGGTAGTCATTTCAGTCGAAAGAACGACGTCTAGATGACCATTTTAGAAAACATACTTCCACTTTGAGTTTAACCATAATTTTTGGATATAGTTTCATGTTCATAATAAAAATCATTTTCTCAGAATAACAACTTTTAAATCAAAGTTTATCATAGTTTTTAATTAACTAACCCAAAACAGCCCGTGGTGTTACTACGACGGCGTAAATCCGGTTTTACGGTGTTTCTCGTGTTTCCAGGTTTTAAATCATTAAGTTAGCATATCATATAGATATAGAACATGTGTTTAGTTGATTTTAAAAGTCAAGTTAGAAGGATTAACTTTTATTTGCGAACAAGTTTAGAATTAACTAAACTATGTTCTAGTGATTACAAGTTTAAACCTTCGAATAAGATAGCTTTATATGTATGAATCGAATGATGTTATGAACATCATTACTACCTTAAGTTCCTTGGATAAACCTACTGGAAAAGAGAAAAGTGGATCTAGCTTCAACGGATCCTTGGATGGCTCGAAGTTCTTGAAGCAGAATCATGACACGAAAACAAGTTCAAGTAAGATCATCACTTGAAATAAGATTGTTATAGTTATAGAAATTGAACCAAAGTTTGAATATGATTATTACCTTGTATTAGAATGATAACCTACTGTAAGAAATAAAGATTTCTTGAGGTTGGATGATCACCTTACAAGATTGGAAGTGAGCTAGCAAACTTGAAAGTATTCTTGATTTTATGTAACTAGAACTTTTGGAATTTATGAAGAACACTTAGAACTTGAAGATAGAACTTGAGAGAGATCAATTAGATGAAGAAAATTGAAGAATGAAAGTGTTTGTAGGTGTTTTTGGTCGTTGGTGTATGGATTAGATATAAAGGATATGTAATTTTGTTTTCATGTAAATAAGTCATGAATGATTACTCATATTTTTGTAATTTTATGAGATATTTCATGCTAGTTGCCAAATAATGGTTCCCACATGTGTTAGGTGACTCACATGGGCTGCTAAGAGCTGATCATTGGAGTGTATATACCAATAGTACATACATCTAAAAGCTGTGTATTGTACGAGTACGAATACGGGTGCATACGAGTAGAATTGTTGATGAAACTGAACGAGGATGTAATTGTAAGCATTTTTGTTAAGTAGAAGTATTTTGATAAGTGTCTTGAAGTCTTTCAAAAGTGTATGAATACATATTAAAACACTACATGTATATACATTTTAACTGAGTCGTTAAGTCATCGTTAGTCGTTACATGTAAATGTTGTTTTGAAACCTTTAGGTTAACGATCTTGTTAAATGTTGTTAACACAATGTTTATAATATCAAAAGAGATTTTAAATTATTATATTATCATGATATTATGATGTACGAATATCTCTTAATATGATATATATATACATTAAATGTCGTTACAACGATAATCGTTACATATATGGCTTGTTTCAAAATCATTAAGTTAGTAGTCTTGTTTTTACATATGTAGTTCATTGTTAATATACTTAATGATATGTTTACATATCATAATATCATGTTAACTATATATATAACCATATATATGTCATCATATAGTTTTTACAAGTTTTAACGTTCGTGAATCACCGGTCAACTTGGGTGGTCAATTGTCTATATGAAACCTATTTCAATTAATCAAGTCTTAACAAGTTTGATTGCTTAACATGTTGGAAACATTTAATCATGTAAATATCAATCTCAATTAATATATATAAACATGGAAAAGTTCGGGTCACTACAGATGATAAGTAGTTAATTTTCGACACAAAATGATAAGCAAAACTTTTGACATGCAGACACGGTCGAAGTCCAGACTCACTAATGCATCCTATCGACTTATCAGTTAGACACACTAATGCAGACCTGGTTCGCTAAGACCACCGCTCTGATACCAACTGAAAGGACCCGTTCATATTCATTATAAACGATTCACAATAGTTGATTACATTGCGAGGTATTTGACCTCTATATGATACATTTTACAAACATTGCATTCGTTTTTAAAAGACAATCTTTCTTTACATCGAAAATTGACAGGTATGCATACCATTTCATAATATCCACTATCCAACTATAAATTAATTTAATAATAATCTTTGATGAACTCAATGACTCGAATGCAACGTTCTTCGAAATATGCTATGAAAGACTCCAAGTAATATCTTTAAAATGAGCAAATGCACAGCGGAATATTTCTTTAACACCTGAGAATAAACATACTTTAAAGTGTCAACCAAAAGGTTGGTGAGTTCATTAGTTTATCATAATCATTTATTTCCATCATTTTAATAGACCACAAGAATTTCATTTCCAGTTCTCATAAATATACGTCCCATGCATAGAGACAAAAATAATCATTCATATGGTGAACACCTGGTAACCGACCTTAACAAGATGTATATAGAATATCCCCATCATTCCGGGATCCTCCTTCGGACATGATATACATTTCGAAGTACTAAAGCATCCGGTACTTTGGATGGGGCTCGTTGGGCCCGATAGATCTATCTTTAGGATTCGCGTCAATTAGGGTGTCTGTTCCCTAATTCTTAGATTACCAGACTTAATAAAAAGGGGCATATTCGATTTCGATAATTCAACCATAGAATGTTCATTAGTTTAATTACTTGTGTCTATTTCGTAAAATATTCATAAAAGTTGCGCATGTATTCTCAGCCCAAAAATGTAAAGGGTAAAAAGGCAAATGAAACTCACCATACTGTATTTCGTAGTAAAAATACATATAACGTCATTGAACAAGTGCAAGGTTGTCCTCGGATTCACGAACCTAAATTAATTATATATATTTATGTGTTGGTCAATATTTGTCTAACAAATTAGGTCAAGTCATAGTGTACCACAATCCTAATGCTCGAGACTAATATGCAAAAGTCAACAAAAGTAAATTTGACTCAAAATAATTTCCAAAAATCTATACATGATTAATATATAGTTTAAATATCGTCGTTTTATATTTTTAAATATTTTTAAAAGATTTATTAGAGTAAATAATATAATTTATTTATTAATAAATAAAATTTTATATTAAATTTATATAATAAAATATACTTATATATATATTAAGTAATAAAATTTATAGGGTTCATTTAATATCATAAAGATAATATGATAGGTATTATTAAAGTAAGTTATTACACGTAGTAAAATATGTTTGTATCACATATTTATTTGATAAAATAATATCTATAATGATAGTAAGTAAAAGTTGTATTATTTTGTAATAATAATTATTATTATAAAAATATCAATATTTATAATTACTAAGATGACATTATGATAAAACGATAATTCTAATTATGATAACTTTAAAATTTACGATAATTTTTAATATTATCTTTAAAATAATAATTCTATTTAAAATAATAATAATAATGATATTTTATAGTAACAATGACATTTCTATTAAAATGATAATTTTTGTTAAAATGATAGTTTTAATACTAACGATACTTTTAATAATAATAGTAATGATAAAAATAATAAGAACGATAATTTTATCTAAATCAATATCTTATAATATTTTAATTTCATCATGATACTCTTACCCATTATTTCCTAATCGTTTCGTTTAATAGCTTTTAATCGTCTTTTATATCGTGTTCGTAATAATGATAATAATAGTAATCAAAATAATTAGGTGTTACAAATATTTGTTTTAATTACACTAATATTAATAATGATAGTTACTATAACATTATTAACGATAATACTAATAATTATCCTAATGATAATATAGTAATAATAATAATAACAATAACAATAACCATTTTTAAATAATGATATATATATTAATAATGATAATAATAATAATAATACCAATAATAATAATAATAATAATAATAATAATAATAATAATAATAATAATAATAATTGGATAATAATAATAATAATAATAATTATAACTTTAACGATAATAATGATAGTAATAATAAAAAAAATAACATTTTTAATGATAAATCCCTTTTATTGATAAAGATAATAATAATGATAATAATAAGATAAAACTAGAACGACGATAAAAATGACGACAATAATAATCATTTTTAATAAAAATATCGAAAATTCAATTGATTATAACTTCTAATCCGTTCATCGAAACCATTCGATATCTAAAGGAAAAGTTCTTAATTTTTCGCTAGCTTTCCAAGGACATGCATATCTTATACCTTATCTCAACCGCAAGTGTAACTAATTCAAGATTCAACCTAACCTGTCTAAGGGCAATATCAAAAGTACAACCATTCATAATCCTAAATACTCGAGCACTAGTCAGGGATACACTATTAGTATGTAAAAGTTAAATTATGAGTACTCACGTATCAATATTGAGATTCAATATTGCAGGAAAGGTACGTAGATGCAACGGAAATGATAAACACTATATTGACCTCACGAGCATACCCATGAACCATACTCAATCACCTCCATAGCTATAACCCATAATTTTCTTAATCCTATCCCACTTGAAAAACAATTTCGAAATCACTCGGACAGCACTCCGTCGTAATATTTTATGTATACTAATAATATCTTGAAATAATATGGAGTAAATATGTATATGTAAATCGATTGAGAGAGTTTAGAGAAAAATATTTTCAAGTTTCTATGAAATAATGAAACCTATTGAATTCTATTTATAATAGATTTTTGAATTATTAAAGTAAATTATTAAAGTATGAATTATTAAAGTGAATTATTAAAGTATGAATTATTAAAGTGAATTATTAAAGTATGAATTATTAAAGTGAATTATTAAAGTATGAATTATTAAAGTGAATTATTAAAGTATGAATTATTAAAGTGAATTATTAAAGTTAAAGTAAAGTAGAAATAAAGTAAAGGTAAAGTTTAAGTATAGTAAAAGTATAAAACTATGTACGTATAATACACGTATAAATATATATAATATTAATTTAAATCGTTATATATATATTTAATAAAATAAAATATAAATAGTGTTATATTTATCATACTATTTAAGTAATGAGTTGTCAAAAGTGGTTCTAGATATTTATAAAAGTTATATACGTTTTAATAATAAAGTTCTTTTTTAAACTGAAAACGTTTTTGTACGTTTGAAACTAAATAGATCAATCGAGTCTTTATGAGATTCAATCTTCCACTATCCTTTGTCTAGTTCTCAATGATTGACAATTTGTTCTTATTTATAAATCACTTTACCATTTTCCGAATATTGTTAAAATGGAAAGATTTCTCAAATCAACGTGGGCCTTTCAACAGAGACTTGTAATCATAATTCAATATATCTGATAATTCAATCATTTGATTTTATCTTCTAATTCCATTGATAAACATTTTGAAATAGATACAATCATATAAAGTATTTAATCTAATATTTTGTTTACGTTTCAAGTTATAATATATATACACATATACATATATAATCATATTCGTTTAATGGTTCGTGAATCGTTGGAACTTGGTCGAGGTTGAATGGATGTATGAACATAGTTTAAAATTCTTGAAATTTAACTTAACAAATATTGCTTATCGTGTCGGAAACATATAAAGAATAAAGTTTAAATTTGGTTGGAAATTTTCGGGTTGTCACAATGTCGACACATCTATATATATTTCGGAACAACCATAGACACTCTATATGTGAATGTTGGAGTTAGCTATACAGGGTTGAGGTTGATTCCAAAATATATATAGTTTGAGTTGTGATCAATACTGAGATACGTATACACTGGGTCGTGGATTGATTCAAGATAATATTTATCGATTTATTTTTGTACATCTAACTGTGGACAACTAGTTGTAGGTTACTAACGAGGACAGCTGACTTAATAAACTTAAAACATCAAAATGTATTAAAAGTGTTGTAAATATATTTTGAACATACTTTGATATATATGTACATATTTGTTATAGGTTCGTGAATCGACCAGTGGTCAAGTCTTACTTCCCGACGAAGTAAAAATCTGTGAAAGTGAGTTATAGTCCCACTTTTAAAATCTAATATTTTTGGGATGAGAATACATGCAGGTTTTATAAATGATTTACAAAATAGACACAAGTACGTGAAACTACATTCAATGGTTGAATTATCGAAATCGAATATTCCCCTTTTTATTAAGTCTGGTAATCTAAGAATTAGGGAACAGACACCCTAATTGACGCGAATCCTAAAGATAGATCTATTGGGCCTAACAAACCCCATCCAAAGTACCGGATGCTTTAGTACTTCGAAATTTATATCATGTCCGAAGGAGAATCCCGGAATGATAGGGATATTCTTATATATGCATCTTGTTAATGTCGGTTACCAGGTGTTCACCATATGAATGATTTTTATCTCTATGCATGGGATGTGTATTGAAATATGAAATCTTGTGGTCTATTGTTACGATTTGATATATATAGGTTAAACCTATAACTCACCAACATTTTTGTTGACGTTTAAAGCATGTTTATTCTCAGGTGAATACTAAGAGCTTCCGCTGTTGCATACTAAAATAAGGACAAGATTTGGAGTCCATGTTTGTATGATATTGTGTAAAAACTGCATTCAAGAAACTGATTTCGATGTAACATATTTGTATTGTAAACCATTATGTAATGTTCGTGTGTAAACAGGATATTTTAGATTATCATTATTTGATAATCTACGTAAAGCTTTTTAAACCTTTATTTATGAAATAAAGGTTATGGTTTGTTTTAAAAATGAATGCAGTCTTTGAAAATCGTCTCATATAGAGGTCAAAACCTCGCAACGAAATCAATTAATATGGAACGTTTTTAATCAATAAGAACGGGACATTTCATATTCTTTGTGGTACTCTCCCCACGATGGTAGCTTAGTGGTTGGAGGACATGCAGCATAAAGTGGTGGGATCGGTGTGGGACCGCCAGAGGGTCGGTTTTACCCTTTTTTTCATTTTTTGTGGTATTTGGTTCACGGTTTCTTCTTGTTTGATCAGCACCTTTAGGCCATGGGGTAAAATAGATTCCGATGTTATTAAGGGGATTGGACATGCCTTTTGTTTATAGTCATGGCGTAGGATATTTTTATAGGAAATTGTTTTCTGTTAAGGATGAAAGGCAACACATTTTCTTTATGAATAAGATTCATTCTCGAAACATACACCTGCTTTTTCTGCTTTGAGTTCATTTTAGATGTCAACTCCAGTTCATCTTATATATATATATATATATATATATATATATATATATATATATAATGGCAGGATCAAGAGGGAAGTAACAAATTGGGGGGAAGTGGGGGGAAGCAATCTGAGCCACAAGATCAGATCTGACCATATTTTAGGGTGGAGGGGTATATTTGTCAGTTCACAAATTTAGGTTAAAGCTACGGAGTAGTTGTCTCGTCTCTTTTATACATTAATTTTTCCGTCATCTGTAACTTTTATCAACAATCCCAATTGATCTTCAGCTTCATCTATTTTTTTCAAAACACAACCTAATCACTCGCTGATACGACTCAAACCTCTACACAACCTTTCAATTCAGCTCGGCCGTTCGAATCATCTCCACCAAATCACATCCACCGCCGTATAAAACCTGAATCAATTGCCGGTACTAATCGATGCTAATCGGCATTGATTAAACATTTGCTAATCGACATACATAATCTCAATCTCTCCGGTTTAAGTGACGCTTTGTTTAATCGATCGTGTTCGTTCGTCATGTGATTGAGATCTTCATCGTTCGTGACGGAAATTGATAAATTAACGCATGATTTGGACTCAATTTGGCTTCAATTTGTTGTTTCTTCTTCAATTTGGTGCTTTGATTATTGGAGACGAAAGTCGTGGTATGTAGTTTATCAATTTGGCCTCAGTGTATTAACATGATATTTTTTAAATGCTAGATACATTCCTAGATGTTTAGTGTAATATTCTTCATTAATGACGTAGAGCTTAGTATTACATATTTGAAGGATTGAAATAATAGGCTTTGAAACAATACTTCCATTCATTTTTTAATCTGTCTTCCACATATTTGTATGTACGATTGTTGAAATATGAAGTTGTGTTTTATAGTTTTAATTTGGTTTTTGTTATAGGGCTTTGATTTGGGAATTATGTGATGACAAGTGTTCATAATTTATTGCAACTGAATGGTTGTTTTTATTTGATAAAGTTTGATTTGGGAATATGCGACTATATTTTGTTGTTTGTATAGTTTGTGTACAAGTAATAATGTTCAGTAATAATAATATCAAATTTCTAGGCATAAATTAGTAATATTCATTGATAAGAATACTATTGTTTGAAAAGAATATTAACTTTCTAGATAAACAATAGTAATATTTTTAGAAATAAATTTTATTCTTTAAAAAGTGATAACAATTTGGTGAATTGGCTAAGAGAATGTTATCAATGGTCATGTTCTTGATGTTAATTAAGTGATAGTCTCAATATGTGATTCATAAAATTACAATATTTGTTTGAAATAATATTATTATTTTAAAACAATACTAATCATATACTATTTTTAACAACAAATTAAGTAATAAATATAGCAAATGAACGTATTGTTATATGTATATTAGATGTATGTATTGTTTTTGTATTCGTAGATTAACTAATTTAATCGAATATATTAATTATTATTTTGAGAGAATAGTATTGTTACATAAAATTGTGTGCTATAAAGTTAACAGAAAGTGATGGATATGGAGTAATAATTAATTTATTTTATTTTAATATTTTTAGGGCTGAAAAAGAAGAATAGAAAGAAGGTTGAATGCTGGTGAAATTTGAGTCTTCAAGAAAGTGTAGATGTGTTTAGTTCAAAAAAATTTGTAGTTGGTTCAAATAAAAAAAAAGTACGCAAATAAAAAGTTTGTGCAAAAATTTATACATTTCTTTGGTAAGAATCTATTCTTTAAAGAGATATTCACTTTCAGGGAAAAGATTGATAATTTATAACAAACAATATAATAGGAAATTAATATCCTTGTCAAAGAATAGTATTCCTTAGAAACAATATATTTCACACTTACGTTTTTTTACCAATTGCAATAAAGGTGTAAATATTTTGCATCTTATGTTTTAATTAGTGTGTATCATTGTGAATAAAGTTAATATTCTTAACTAACAATATTATTTTCTAGACAAAACTTAGCAAAATTTTCTTTAATAAGATTATCATTTTAAAAGAATATCTACCTTTTAGGCAACAATTAGTAATAATTATCAGTAAAAATATTAGTCTTTAAAAATAATATCAGCTTTCTAAGCAAAAATCAGTAATATTCTTTGATAAGATAACTATTGTTTGAAAAGAATATTAACTTTATAGGTAAACAACACTAATATTTTTAGAAATAAATTTTATTCTTTATAAAGTAATAACAATCTGGGCAAATTTGGCTAAGAGAATATTATCTATATCCATGTTATTGTTGTTAATTAAGTGGCAATCTCAATATGTGAAATATAAAAAATACAATATTGTTTGAAATAATATTATTCTTTTAAGACAATAGTAATTGTATACTATTTTTAACAACAAATTAAGTAACAAATACAACAAATGAATGTATCTCTATATGTATATTAGATATATGTTGTTTTAGTATTAATAAGTTAACTAATTTAATTGAATATGTTAATTATTCTTTTGAAAGAATAGTATTCTTTCAAAAGAATAGTATTCTTTCGAAACAATATTTAACATAAACACTATAATAAGTAATAGATATAACAAATGAATGTAGTGTTATATGTGTATTAGGTGTATGTATTTTTTGTTGTTGTTGTTGTTGTTGTTCATATATTAACTAAATTTGGTACCAATGTAAATAAAGTTGGTATCCTTAGGTAATATTATTTTCATCAAAAAATGTTAATTTTTTGGAACAAAAAATAGTGCACATTAATCATAAATAATGAGTATTCTTTCGAAAAAATAGTATTCTTTCAAAAGAATAGTATTCTTTTAAAATAATATTTAACATATACTTTGGATTTATGTGGTGGTGGTGGTTGGTGGTGATGGTTGGTATTGGTGGTGGGTAAATGGTGGTGGTGGTGGGTGATTGTTGGTGGTGGTAGGTGGTGGGTGGTGGAGGTTGTGGTGTGATAGGTGGTGGTGGTTGTAGGTGGTTGGTGGTAGGTGGTGGTGGTTGTGGGTGGTTATTGGTGGTGGTGGTAGGTGGTGGTGGTTATGGGTCGTTGGTGGTGGTAGTTGGTTGGTGGTTGTAGTGACCCGAACTTTTCCATGTTTATATATATTAATTGAGATTGATATTTACATGATTAAATGTTTCCGACATGTTAAGCAATCAAACTTGTTAAGACTTGATTAATTGAGATATGTTTCATATAGACAATTGACCACCCAAGTTGACCGGTGATTCACGAACGTTAAAACTTGTAAAAACTATATGATGACATATATATGGATATATATATATAGTTAACATGATACTATGATAAGTAAACATATCATTAAGTATATTAACAATGAACTACATATGTAAAAACAAGACTACTAACTTAATGATTTTTAAACGAGACATATATGTAACGATTATCGTTGTAAAGACATTTAATGTATATATATCATATTAAGAGATATTCATACATGATAATATCATGATAATATAATAATTTAAAATCTCATTTGATATTATAAACATTGGGTTAACAACATTTAACAAGATCGTTAACCTAAAAGTTTCAAAACAACACTTACATGTAACAACTAACGATGACTTAACGACTCAGTTAAAATGTATATACATGTAGTGTTTTAATATGTATTTATACACTTTTGAAAGACTTCAATACACTTATCAAAATACTTCTACTTAACAAAAATGCTTACAATTACATCCTCGTTCAGTTTCATCAACAATTCTACTCGTATGCACCCGTATTCGTACTCGTACAATACACAGCTTTTAGATGTATGTACTATTGGTATATACACTCCAATGATCAGCTCTTAGCAGCCCATGTGAGTCACCTAACACATGTGGGAACCATCATTTGGCAACTAGCATGAAATATCTCATAAAATTACAAAAATATGAGTAATCATTCATGACTTATTTACATGAAAACAAAATAACATATCCTTTATATCTAATCCATACACCAACGACCAAAAACACCTACAAACACTTTCATTCTTCAATTTTCTTCATCTAATTGATCTCTCTCAAGTTCTATCTTCAAGTTCTAAGTGTTCTTCATAAATTCCAAAAGTTCTAGTTTCATAAAATCAAGAATACTTTCAAGTTTGCTAGCTCACTTCCAATCTTGTAAGGTGATCATCCAACCTCAAGAAATCTTTGTTTCTTACAGTAGGTTATCATTCTAATACAAGGTAATAATCATATTCAAACTTTGGTTCAATTTCTATAACTATAACAATATTATTTCAAGTGATGATCTTACTTGAACTTGTTTTCGTGTCATGATTCTGCTTCAAGAACTTCGAGCCATCCAAGGATCCATTGAAGCTAGATCCATTTTTCTCTTTTCCAGTAGGTTCATCCAAGGAACTTAAGGTAGTAATGATGTTCATAACATCATTCGATTCATACATATAAAGCTATCTTATTCGAAGGTTTAAACTTGTAATCACTAGAACATAGTTTAGTTAATTCTAAACTTGTTCGCAAACAAAAGTTAATCCTTCTAACTTGACTTTTAAAATCAACTAAACACATGTTCTATATCTATATGATATGCTAACTTAATGATTTAAAACCTGGAAACACGAAAAACACCGTAAAACCGGATTTACGCCGTCGTAGTAACACCGCGGGCTGTTGTGGGTTAGTTAATTAAAAACTATGATAAACTTTGATTTAAAAGTTTTTATTCTGAGAAAATGATTTTTATTATGAACATGAAACTATATCCAAAAATTATGGTTAAACTCAAAGTGGAAGTATGTTTTCTAAAATGGTCATCTAGACGTCGTTCTTTCGACTGAAATGACTACCTTTGCAAAAACGACTTGTAACTTATTTTTCCGACTAGAAACCTATACTTTTTTTGTTTAGATTCATAAAATAGAGTTCAATATGAAACCATAGCAATTTGATTCACTCAAAACGGATTTAAAATGAAGAAGTTATGGGTAAAACAAGATTGGATAATTTTTCTCATTTTAGCTACGTGAAAATTGGTAACAAATCTATTCCAACCATAACTTAATCAACTTGTATTATATATTATGTAATCTTGAGATACCATAGACACGTATACAATGTTTCGACCTATCATGTCGACACATCTATATATATTTCGGAACAACCATAGACACTCTATATGTGAATGTTGGAGTTAGCTATACAGGGTTGAGGTTGATTCCAAAATATATATAGTTTGAGTTGTGATCAATACTGAGATACGTATACACTGGGTCGTGGATTGATTCAAGATAATATTTATCGATTTATTTCTGTACATCTAACTGTGGACAACTAGTTGTAGGTTACTAACGAGGACAGCTGACTTAATAAACTTAAAACATCAAAATATATTAAAAGTGTTGTAAATATATTTTGAACATACTTTGATATATATGTATATATTGTTATAGGTTCGTGAATCAACCAGTGGTCAAGTCTTACTTCCCGACGAAGTAAAAATCTGTGAAAGTGAGTTATAGTCCCACTTTTAAAATCTAATATTTTTGGGATGAGAATACATGCAGGTTTTATAAATGATTTACAAAATAGACACAAGTACGTGAAACTACATTCTATGGTTGAATTATCGAAATCGAATATGCCCCTTTTTATTAAGTCTGGTAATCTAAGAATTAGGGAACAGACACCCTAATTGACGCGAATCCTAAAGATAGATCTATTGGGCCTAACAAACCCCATCCAAAGTACCGGATGCTTTAGTACTTCGAAATTTATATCATATCCGAAGGGTGTCCCGGAATGATGGGGATATTCTTATATATGCATCTTGTTATTGTCGGTTACCAGGTGTTCACCATATGAATGATTTTTATCTCTATGTATGGGATGTGTATTGAAATATGAAATCTTGTGGTCTATTGTTACGATTTGATATATATAGGTTAAACCTATAACTCACCAACATTTTTTGTTGACGTTTTAAGCATGTTTATTCTCAGGTGATTATTAAGAGCTTCCGCTATCGCATACTTAAATAAGGACGAGATTTGGAGTCCATGCTTGTATGATATTTTGTAAAAACTGCATTCAAGAAACTTATTCTGTTGTAACATATTTGTATTGTAAACCATTATGTAATGGTCGTGTGTAAACAGGATATTTTAGATTATCATTATTTGATAATCTACGTAAAGCTTTTTAAACCTTTATTGATGAAATAAAGGTTATGGTTTGTTTTAAAATGAATGCAGTCTTTGAAAAACGTCTCATATAGAGGTCAAAACCTCGCAACGAAATCAATTAATATGGAACGTTTTTAATCAATAAGAACGGGACATTTCAGTTGGTATCAGAGCGATGGTCTTAGAGAACCAGAATTTTGCATTAGTGTGTCTTATCTAGTTTGTTAGGATGCATTAGTGAGTCTGGACTTCGACCGTGTTTACTTGAAAAATGATTGCTTAACAAATTTTGTTGGAAACTATATATTTTTAACATGTGAATATTATGTGATATATTAATCTCTTAACGCGTTTGATATTATGTGATAGATGTCTACCTCTAGAACAAGTCCCATTGACTCACCTAATAATAATGAAGAGTCAAATGTAAATTGGAATGATTCGTGGACTGATTCACAAGTTCCCGAAGAGGAACCGGAAGAAGAGTCGGAACCGGAAGAAGAATCGGAACCGGAAGAAGAATCGGAACCGGATGAAGAAATAGAACCGGTGGGGGAAATAATAAAACGGTTAAGTAAAAGAAAATCCTCAACCAACCGACCAAGGTTAATTATGGTCAATGGTGTTTCCGCCAAGGAAGCAAAATATTGGGAGGATTACCAATTCTCCGATGAATCGGATTCCGACGAGAATTCCGATGATATTATAGAAATTACCCCAACTGAATTTAAAAAGGCAAAAGAAAATAATAAGGGAAAGGGCATAAAAATAGAGAAATCTAATTCCAACCCCGATGAACTTTATATGTATCGTCAACGCCTGAAGTCCTTAAGTTGTAACAATGACCCGGGAACCTCTAAACCACCAGGTTTTTCTAAACCAATGTGGACAACGACGGCTCGTATTAGGGGAACATCATATATCCCTAGAAACTTGGCAAAACGAACAAAAATCGAAGAAGAAGAAACGAACGAGTCGGAATAAGATAGTTGTATTCGTGTGGTGTAATATATGTAATATAGTGTTCTTATGCTTTATGATATATGTAAAAATTGCTTGTATTAATAAGTATTTTTTTTATGAATCTAACTCTTGTCTATTTTACAGTTTAAAAACACAAAATGGATAGACAGCCCAATATTTTAAGAGACCTACCCGGAGACATGATTGATGAAATCTTGTCTAGAGTCGGCCAGAATTCTTCGGCACAACTATTTAAGGCGAGATCAGTTTGTAAGACATTCGAAGAACGTTCCAAGAATGTCTTGGTTTATAAAAGACTTTCGTTTGAAAGATGGGGGATATCACATTGGGAAACCCATAAGTTACGATGTGTTTACTTTGACGCATATATTGCGGGGAACCCAAATGCTATTTTACGCAACGGGTTAAGAAATTATTTTGACTCAATATATCCGAATATTGGACTTCGTGATTTAGAAAAAGCGGCTAACATGCAACATAAAGAAGCATGTTATGCTTACGGATTAGTAATGTTCGCTTCTCACCAAAGTGAGAACAAGAACATCGGGCTACAACTATTAAACAAAACGTTTCCACAAGTGACGGAGTCGGTAATTGGGGTAAGAAATGAGGTTTTTAGATTATTAAGGGACTGTTGGACATTACGTAACCCTCGTCCCTTTGACGACGTTACAACACGCTGTCTTATCAACGGCCATAACGGTTATGTTGCACAAGACCAAGGATGGGAAGTAGTCCTAGTAAAACCAGAATGCATGACTTGTTTCTGGACGTATGAATTACGTGTCTTTATTGCCTTTGCTGAACGACTTGTGTACTAGCTAGAATTATCTTCACAACTATCTTGTATCAAAGTTATTGTGTGCTATATTTCATGCTTTATGTAAAATAAGCGGTATTGTAAGTTTGTAAAATATTGTATAAAAGTTTGAACGCGAAATATTATTATAATCAGTTTTCATATAGAATTGTAGTAGTTGAATTGTATATTAGCTACTAAGTATGAACTTAACGGGTAGGTACTACCCGAATTTAAACTTATAAAATGCTAATATGAAGAAAAAGCTTTTATAAATGAGTTCATATTATGCTACGAAATACTATTAACTACTCTTAATATTCTGTATGATTAACTTGTTCCATTTAACTATTTTGAAGGAAATGGCACCGACTACTCGACACACCGTGAATATGAATGAAGAGGAATTCCGTACTTTTCTAGCTTCAAACATAGCCGCAGTACAGGCTGCGCTACATACCAACAATAACCTTGGATCTAGCAGTACAGGAAATCGTGTAGGATGCACCTACAAAGAATTCACTGCCTGCAAACCTTTGGAATTTGATGGAACCGAAGGACCGATCGGATTGAAACGGTGGACCGAGAAGGTCGAATCGGTGTTTGCCATAAGTAAGTGTACTGAAGAAGACAAAGTGAAGTACGCTACGCATACCTTCACAGGTTCTGCGTTAACATGGTGGAATACCTATCTAGAGCAAGTGGGACAAGACGATGCGTACGCACTACCGTGGTCAGCATTCAAGCCCTTGATGAACGAGAAGTACCGTCCCAGAACCGAGGTCAATAAGCTCAAGACAGAACTTAGAGGGTTACGAACCCAAGGATTTGATATTAGCACGTACGAAAGACGATTCACAGAATTGTGCCTATTATGTCCGGGAGCATTCGAAGATGAGGAAGAGAAGATCGACGCGTTTGTGAAAGGATTACCGGAAAGAATCCAAGAAGATATAAGTTCACACGAGCCCGCCTCCATACAACAGGCATGTAGAATGGCTCACAAACTCGTGAACCAAATTGAAGAAAGAATTAAAGAACAGACTGCTGAAGAGGCCAATGTGAAGCAAGTCAAAAGAAAGTGGGAGGAAAACGGTGATAAGAATCACCAATACAACAACAACAGCAATTACAACAATAATCGCAACAATTATCCCAACAATCGCAACATCAATCGCAACTACAACAAACGGCCCAACAACAACAACAACAACAACAACTACAACAATCATCCCAACAACAATAATAACCGCAACAACAACAACAACAATCAGAAGCAGCTATGCCAAAGGTGTGAAAAGAATCACTCAGGGTTCTGCACCAAATTTTGCAACAAGTGTAAAAGAAATGGTCATAGCGCGGCGAAGTGTGAGGTCTACGGACCAGGGGTTAATAGAACGAAAGGAACAAATGGTGTCGGAATGAGTAATGGCGGAGCAAGTAGTGTCGGAGCAAGTTATGCCAATGTAGTTTGTTATAAATGTGGAAAACCGGGCCACATTATTAGAAATTGCCCGAACCAGGAGAACACGAATGGACAAGGCCGCGGAAGAGTTTTCAATATTAATGCGGTAGAGGCACAGGAAGACCCGGAGCTTGTTACGGGTACGTTTCTTATTGACAATAAATCTGCTTACGTTTTATTTGATTCGGGTGCGGATAGAAGCTATATGAGTAGAGATTTTTGTGCTAAATTAAGTTGTCCATTGACGCCTTTGGATAGTAAATTTTTACTCGAATTAGCAAATGGTAAATTAATTTCAGCAGATAATATATGTCGGAATCGAGAAATTAAACTGGTTAGCGAAACATTTAAGATTGATTTGATACCAGTAGAGTTAGGGAGTTTTGATGTGATAATCGGTATGGACTGGTTGAAAGAAGTGAAAGCGGAGATCGTTTGTTACAAAAATGCAATTCGCATTATACGAGAAAAAGGAAAACCCTTAATGGTGTACGGAGAAAAGGGCAACACGAAGCTACATCTTATTAGTAATTTGAAGGCACAAAAACTAATAAGAAAAGGTTGCTATGCTGTTCTAGCACACGTTGAGAAAGTACAAACTGAAGAAAAGAGCATCAATGATGTTCCCGTCGCAAAAGAATTTCCCGATGTATTTCCGAAAGAATTACCGGGATTACCCCCACATCGATCCGTTGAATTTCAAATAGATCTTGTACCAGGAGCTGCACCAATAGCTCGTGCTCCTTACAGACTCGCACCCAGTGAGATGAAAGAACTGCAAAGCCAATTACAAGAACTTTTAGAGCGTGGTTTCATTCGACCAAGCACATCACCTTGGGGAGCTCCTGTTTTGTTTGTCAAGAAGAAAGATGGTACATTCAGGTTGTGTATCGACTACCGAGAGTTGAACAAACTTACCATCAAGAATCGCTACCCACTACCGAGAATCGACGACTTATTTGATCAACTACAAGGCTCGTCTGTTTATTCAAAGATTGACTTACGTTCCGGGTATCATCAAATGCGGGTGAAAGAAGATGATATTCCAAAGACTGCTTTCAGAACATGTTACGGTCATTACGAGTTTATGGTCATGCCGTTTGGTTTAACTAATGCACCAGCTGTGTTCATGGACCTTATGAACCGAGTGTGTGGACCATACCTTGACAAGTTTGTCATTGTTTTCATTGATGACATACTTATTTACTCAAAGAATGACCAAGAACACGGTGAACATTTGAGAAAGGTGTTAGAAGTATTGAGGAAGGAAGAATTGTACGCTAAGTTTTCAAAGTGTGCATTTTGGTTGGAAGAAGTTCAATTCCTCGGTCACATAGTGAACAAAGAAGGTATTAAGGTGGATCCGGCAAAGATAGAAACTGTTGAAAAGTGGGAAACCCCGAAAACTCCGAAACACATACGCCAGTTTTTAGGACTAGCTGGTTACTACAGAAGGTTCATCCAAGACTTCTCCAGAATAGCAAAACCCTTGACTGCATTAACGCATAAAGGGAAGAAATTTGAATGGAATGATGAACAAGAGAAAGCGTTTCAGTTATTGAAGAAAAAGCTAACTACGGCACCTATATTGTCATTGCCTGAAGGGAATGATGATTTTGTGATTTATTGTGATGCATCAAAGCAAGGTCTCGGTTGTGTATTAATGCAACGAACGAAGGTGATTGCTTATGCGTCTAGACAATTGAAGATTCACGAACAAAATTATACGACGCATGATTTGGAATTAGGCGCGGTTGTTTTTGCATTAAAGACTTGGAGGCACTACTTATATGGGGTCAAAAGTATTATATATACCGACCACAAAAGTCTTCAACACATATTTAATCAGAAACAACTGAATATGAGGCAGCGTAGGTGGATTGAATTGTTAAATGATTACGACTTTGAGATTCGTTACCACCCGGGGAAGGCAAATGTGGTAGCCGATGCCTTGAGCAGGAAGGACAGAGAACCCATTCGAGTAAAATCTATGAATATAATGATTCATAATAACATTACTACTCAAATAAAGGAGGCGCAACAAGGAGTTTTAAAAGAGGGAAATTTAAAGGATGAAATACCCAAAGGATCGGAGAAGCATCTTAATATTCGGGAAGACGGAACCCGGTATAGGGCTGAAAGGATTTGGGTACCAAAATTTGGAGATATGAGAGAAATGGTACTTAGAGAAGCTCATAAAACCAGATACTCAATACATCCTGGAACAGGGAAGATGTACAAGGATCTCAAGAAACATTTTTGGTGGCCGGGTATGAAAGCCGATGTTGCTAAATACGTAGGAGAATGTTTGACGTGTTCTAAGGTCAAAGCTGAGCATCAGAAACCATCAGGTCTACTTCAACAACCCGAAATCCCGGAATGGAAATGGGAAAACATTACCATGGATTTCATCACTAAATTGCCAAGGACTGCAAGTGGTTTTGATACTATTTGGGTAATAGTTGATCGTCTCACCAAATCAGCACACTTCCTACCAATAAGAGAAGATGACAAGATGGAGAAGTTAGCACGACTGTATTTGAAGGAAGTCGTCTCCAGACATGGAATACCAATCTCTATTATCTCTGATAGGGATGGCAGATTTATTTCAAGATTCTGGCAGACATTACAGCAAGCATTAGGAACTCGTCTAGACATGAGTACTGCCTATCATCCACAAACTGATGGGCAGAGCGAAAGGACGATACAAACGCTTGAAGACATGCTACGAGCATGTGTTATTGATTTCGGAAACAGTTGGGATCGACATCTACCGTTAGCAGAATTTTCCTACAACAACAGCTACCATTCAAGCATTGAGATGGCGCCGTTTGAAGCACTTTATGGTAGAAAGTGCAGGTCTCCGATTTGTTGGAGTGAGGTGGGGGATAGACAGATTACGGGTCCAGAGATTATACAAGAAACTACCGAGAAGATCATCCAAATTCAACAACGGTTGAAAACTGCCCAAAGTCGACAAAAGAGCTACGCTGACATTAAAAGAAAAGATATAGAATTTGAAATTGGAGAGATGGTCATGCTTAAAGTTGCACCTTGGAAAGGCGTTGTTCGATTTGGTAAACGAGGGAAATTAAATCCAAGGTATATTGGACCATTCAAGATTATTGATCGTGTCGGACCAGTAGCTTACCGACTTGAGTTACCTCAACAACTCGCGGCTGTACATAACACTTTCCACATCTCGAATTTGAAGAAATGTTTTGCTAAAGAAGATCTCACTATTCCGTTAGATGAAATCCAAATCAACGAAAAACTTCAATTCATCGAAGAACCCGTCGAAATAATGGATCGTGAGGTTAAAAGACTTAAGCAAAACAAGATACCAATTGTTAAGGTTCGATGGAATGCTCGTAGAGGACCCGAGTTCACCTGGGAGCGTGAAGATCAGATGAAGAAGAAATACCCGCATCTATTTCCAGAAGATTCATCAACACCTTCAACAGCTTAAAATTTCGGGACGAAATTTATTTAACGGGTAGGTACTGTAGTGACCCGAACTTTTCCATGTTTATATATATTAATTGAGATTGATATTTACATGATTAAATGTTTCCGACATGTTAAGCAATCAAACTTGTTAAGACTTGATTAATTGAGATATGTTTCATATAGACAATTGACCACCCAAGTTGACCGGTGATTCACGAACGTTAAAACTTGTAAAAACTATATGATGACATATATATGGATATATATATATAGTTAACATGATACTATGATAAGTAAACATATCATTAAGTATATTAACAATGAACTACATATGTAAAAACAAGACTACTAACTTAATGATTTTTAAACGAGACATATATGTAACGATTATCGTTGTAAAGACATTTAATGTATATATATCATATTAAGAGATATTCATACATGATAATATCATGATAATATAATAATTTAAAATCTCATTTGATATTATAAACATTGGGTTAACAACATTTAACAAGATCGTTAACCTAAAAGTTTCAAAACAACACTTACATGTAACGACTAACGATGACTTAACGACTCAGTTAAAATGTATATACATGTAGTGTTTTAATATGTATTTATACACTTTTGAAAGACTTCAATACACTTATCAAAATACTTCTACTTAACAAAAATGCTTACAATTACATCCTCGTTCAGTTTCATCAACAATTCTACTCGTATGCACCCGTATTCGTACTCGTACAATACACAGCTTTTAGATGTATGTACTATTGGTATATACACTCCAATGATCAGCTCTTAGCAGCCCATGTGAGTCACCTAACACATGTGGGAACCATCATTTGGCAACTAGCATGAAATATCTCATAAAATTACAAAAATATGAGTAATCATTCATGACTTATTTACATGAAAACAAAATAACATATCCTTTATATCTAATCCATACACCAACGACCAAAAACACCTACAAACACTTTCATTCTTCAATTTTCTTCATCTAATTGATCTCTCTCAAGTTCTATCTTCAAGTTCTAAGTGTTCTTCATAAATTCCAAAAGTTCTAGTTTCATAAAATCAAGAATACTTTCAAGTTTGCTAGCTCACTTCCAATCTTGTAAGGTGATCATCCAACCTCAAGAAATCTTTGTTTCTTACAGTAGGTTATCATTCTAATACAAGGTAATAATCATATTCAAACTTTGGTTCAATTTCTATAACTATAACAATATTATTTCAAGTGATGATCTTACTTGAACTTGTTTTCGTGTCATGATTCTGCTTCAAGAACTTCGAGCCATCCAAGGATCCATTGAAGCTAGATCCATTTTTCTCTTTTCCAGTAGGTTCATCCAAGGAACTTAAGGTAGTAATGATGTTCATAACATCATTCGATTCATACATATAAAGCTATCTTATTCGAAGGTTTAAACTTGTAATCACTAGAACATAGTTTAGTTAATTCTAAACTTGTTCGCAAACAAAAGTTAATCCTTCTAACTTGACTTTTAAAATCAACTAAACACATGTTCTATATCTATATGATATGCTAACTTAATGATTTAAAACCTGGAAACACGAAAAACACCGTAAAACCGGATTTACGCCGTCGTAGTAACACCGCGGGCTGTTTTGGGTTAGTTAATTAAAAACTATGATAAACTTTGATTTAAAAGTTTTTATTCTGAGAAAATGATTTTTATTATGAACATGAAACTATATCCAAAAATTATGGTTAAACTCAAAGTGGAAGTATGTTTTCTAAAATGGTCATCTAGACGTCGTTCTTTCGACTGAAATGACTACCTTTGCAAAAACGACTTGTAACTTATTTTTCCGACTAGAAACCTATACTTTTTTTGTTTAGATTCATAAAATAGAGTTCAATATGAAACCATAGCAATTTGATTCACTCAAAACGGATTTAAAATGAAGAAGTTATGGGTAAAACAAGATTGGATAATTTTTCTCATTTTAGCTACGTGAAAATTGGTAACAAATCTATTCCAACCATAACTTAATCAACTTGTATTATATATTATGTAATCTTGAGATACCATAGACACGTATACAATGTTTCGACCTATCATGTCGACACATCTATATATATTTCGGAACAACCATAGACACTCTATATGTGAATGTTGGAGTTAGCTATACAGGGTTGAGGTTGATTCCAAAATATATATAGTTTGAGTTGTGATCAATACTGAGATACGTATACACTGGGTCGTGGATTGATTCAAGATAATATTTATCGATTTATTTCTGTACATCTAACTGTGGACAACTAGTTGTAGGTTACTAACGAGGACAGCTGACTTAATAAACTTAAAACATCAAAATATATTAAAAGTGTTGTAAATATATTTTGAACATACTTTGATATATATGTATATATTGTTATAGGTTCGTGAATCAACCAGTGGTCAAGTCTTACTTCCCGACGAAGTAAAAATCTGTGAAAGTGAGTTATAGTCCCACTTTTAAAATCTAATATTTTTGGGATGAGAATACATGCAGGTTTTATAAATGATTTACAAAATAGACACAAGTACGTGAAACTACATTCTATGGTTGAATTATCGAAATCGAATATGCCCCTTTTTATTAAGTCTGGTAATCTAAGAATTAGGGAACAGACACCCTAATTGACGCGAATCCTAAAGATAGATCTATTGGGCCTAACAAACCCCATCCAAAGTACCGGATGCTTTAGTACTTCGAAATTTATATCATATCCGAAGGGTGTCCCGGAATGATGGGGATATTCTTATATATGCATCTTGTTATTGTCGGTTACCAGGTGTTCACCATATGAATGATTTTTATCTCTATGTATGGGATGTGTATTGAAATATGAAATCTTGTGGTCTATTGTTACGATTTGATATATATAGGTTAAACCTATAACTCACCAACATTTTTTGTTGACGTTTTAAGCATGTTTATTCTCAGGTGATTATTAAGAGCTTCCGCTATCGCATACTTAAATAAGGACGAGATTTGGAGTCCATGCTTGTATGATATTGTGTAAAAACTGCATTCAAGAAACTTATTCTGTTGTAACATATTTGTATTGTAAACCATTATGTAATGGTCGTGTGTAAACAGGATATTTTAGATTATCATTATTTGATAATCTACGTAAAGCTTTTTAAACCTTTATTGATGAAATAAAGGTTATGGTTTGTTTTAAAATGAATGCAGTCTTTGAAAAACGTCTCATAAAGAGGTCAAAACCTCGCAACGAAATCAATTAATATGGAACGTTTTTAATCAATAAGAACGGGACATTTCAGTGGTGGTGGTGGGTGGTGGTAGGTAGTGGTTGGTGGTTGGTGGTTGATGGTGGTGGGTGATGTTGGTTGGTGGTGGGGGTGGTGGTTGATGGTGGTGAATGGTGGTGGTTGATGGTGGTAGTGGGTGATGGTGGTTGGTAGTGGTAGGTGGTGGTAAAGGTGGTTGGTTGAGGTGGTGGTGAGTGGTGGTGGTAGATAATGGTGGTTATTGGTGGTGGTGGTAGTTAGTGGTGGTGGTGTGTAACATCCGTGTTACATCTGTCCCACATCGGTTGGAGAGGGGAACGAAGCATACCTTATAAGGGTGTGGGAACCTTTTCTAGCATGACGCGTTTTGGGACCACAAGCGCAGCAGATCTCATGAGAACTCTGCAGTTAAGCGTGCTCAGGCGAGAGCACTACTAGGATGGGTGACCTCATGGGAAAGTGTTCATTGTGTGTGGTCGCCAAAAAAAATCCGTGAGCAACCTACGGGGGAGACAAGGGTACGTCCCTATCTCTGCAAAGCGGACAATATCATGCTACGGGGAACGTTTTACCTGGGGTGTTACAGATGGTATCAGAGCCAGGCCCCGGACCAGACGTGCACAGCGAGGACGCTGTGTCCCATTAGGGGGGAGGATTGTAACATCCGTGTTACATCTGTCCCACATCGGTTGGGGAGGGGAACGAAGCATAGCTTATAAGGGTGTGGGAACCTTTCCTAGCATGACGCGTTTTGGGACCACAAGCGCAGCAGACCTCATGAGAACTCTGCAGTTAAGCGTGCTCAGGCGAGAGCACTACTAGGATGGGTGACCTCCTGGGAAAGTGTTCATTGTGTGTGGTCGCCAAAAAAAATCCGTGAGCAACCTACGGGGGAGACAAGGGTACGTCCCTATCTCTGCAAAGCGGACAATATCATGCTACGGGGAACGTTTTACCTGGAGTGTTACATGGTGAGTGGTGGTGGTGGTGGGTGGGTGGTGGTGGTTGGTGGTGGGGTGGTTAGTGGTGGTGGTGGTGGTGGGTGGGTGGTTGGTGGTGGTGGTGGTTGGTGGTGGTGGTTGGTGGTGGTGAAGGGTGGTGGTAGTTGGTGGTGGTAGTTGGTGGTAGTGGGTAGTGATGGTGGTTGGTGGTGGTGGTTGATGGTGGTGGTGGTAGGTGGTGGTAGGTGGTGGTGGTGGAGGTTCTGGTAGGTGGTGGTGGTTGTAGGTGGTTGGTGGTGCTGGTTGTGGGTGGTTGGTAGTGGTAGCTCATTGGTGGTGGTTGTGGGTGGTGGTGGTAGGTAGTGGTGGGTGGTGGTAGGTGGTGGTGGGTGGGTGGGTGGTGGTGGTTGTTGATGGTGGTAGTGGGTGATGGTGGTGGTTAGTAGTGGTGGTTGGTGGTGGTAGTGGTGGTTGGTAGAGGTGGTGGTGAGTGGTGGTGGTGGTGGTAGGTGGGTAGGTGGTGGTGGTAGTGGTTGGTGGTGGTAGGTGTGTGGGTGGGTGGTGGTGGTGGTGGTGGTTGGTGGTGGTGGTGGTGGTTGGTGTTTGTGGTGGTGGTAGTGGGTAGTGGGTGGGTGGTGGTGGTTGGTGGTGGTGAAGGTTGGTGGTGGTGGTTGTAGTTGATTGTGGTAAGTGGTGGTGGTGGTTGGTGGTGGTGATGGTAAATAATGGTGGTGGTGGTTGGTGTTGTGGTGAAGGGTGGTGGTGGTTGGTGTGGTGGTGGTTAGTGGTTGGTGGTGGGAGGTGATGGTGGTGGTTGATGGTGGTGGGTGGTGGCGTTAATCGGTGGTGGTGGTTGTGGTGGATAATGGTGGTGGTTGAAGGTGGTGGGTGGGTGGTGGTGGTTGGTGGTAGTGGGTGGGTGGTGGTGGTTGGTGGTGGTGGTTGGTGGTGAAGGGGGGTGGTGGTTGGTGTTGTGGTGGTGGTGGGAGGTGGTTAGTGGTTGGTGGTGGGAGGTGGTGGTTGATGGTGGTTGGTGGTGGCGCTGGTTGGTGGTGGTTAGTGGTTGTGGTAGGTGATGGTTGGTGGTAGGTGGTTGGTTGGTGATTGTAGTGACCCGAACTTTTCCATGTTTATATATATTAATTGAGATTGATATTTACATGATTAAATGTTTCCAACATGTTAAGCAATCAAACTTGTTAAGACTTGATTAATTGAAATATGTTTCATATAGACAATTGACCACCCAAGTTGACCGGTGATTCACGAACGTTAAAACTTGTAAAAACTATATGATGACATATATATGGATATATATATATATATAGTTAACATGATACTATGATAAGTAAACATATCATTAAGTATATTAACAATGAACTACATATGTAAAAACAAGACTACTAACTTAATGATTTTTAAACGAGACATATATGTAACGATTATCGTTGTAAAGACATTTAATGTATATATATCATATTAAGAGATATTCATACATGATAATATCATGATAATATAATAATTTAAAATCTCATTTGATATTATAAACATTGGGTTAACAACATTTAACAAGATCGTTAACCTAAAGGTTTCAAAACAACACTTACATGTAACGACTAACGATGACTTAACGACTCAGTTAAAATGTATATACATGTAGTGTTTTAATATGTATTTATACACTTTTGAAAGACTTCAATACACTTATCAAAATACTTCTACTTAACAAAAATGCTTACAATTACATCCTCGTTCAGTTTCATCAACAATTCTTCTCATATGCACCCGTATTCGTACTCGTACAATACACAGCTTTTAGATGTATGTACTATTGGTATATACACTCCAATGATCAGCTCTTAGCAGCCCATGTGAGTCACCTAACACATGTGGGAACCATCATTTGGCAACTAGCATGAAATATCTCATAAAATTACAAAAATATGAGTAATCATTCATGACTTATTTACATGAAAACAAAATTACATATCCTTTATATCTAATCCATACACCAACGACCAAAAACACCTACAAAAACTTTCATTCTTCAATTTTCTTCATCTAATTGATCTCTCTCAAGTTCTATCTTCAAGTTCTAAGTGTTCTTCATAAATTCTACAAGTTCTAGTTACATAAAATCAAGAATACTTTCAAGTTTGCTAGCTCACTTCCAATCTTGTAAGGTGATCATCCAACCTCAAGAAATCTTTGTTTCTTACAGTAGGTTATCATTCTAATACAAGGTAATAATCATATTCAAACTTTGATTCAATTTCTATAACTATAACAATCTTATTTCCAGTGATGATCTTACTTGAACTTGTTTTCGTGTCATGATTCTGCTTCAAGAACTTCGAGCCATCCAAGGATCCGTTGAAGCTAGATCCATTTTTCTCTTTTCCAGTAGGTTTATCCAAGGAACTTAAGGTAGTAATGATGTTCATAACATCATTCGATTCATACATATAAAGCTATCTTATTCGAAGGTTTAAACTTGTAATCACTAGAACATAGTTTAGTTAATTCTAAACTTGTTCGCAAACAAAAGTTAATCCTTCTAACTTGACTTTTAAAATCAACTAAACACATGTTCAATATCTATATGATATGCTAACTTAATGATTTAAAACCTGGAAACACGAAAAACACCGTAAAACCGGATTTACGCCGTCGTAGTAACACCGCGGGCTGTTTTGGGTTAGTTAATTAAAAACTATGATAAACTTTGATTTAAAAGTTGTTATTCTGAGAAAATGATTTTTATTATGAACATGAAACTATATCCAAAAATTATGGTTAAACTCAAAGTGGAAGTATGTTTTCTAAAATGGTCATCTAGACGTCGTTCTTTCGATTGAAATGACTACCTTTACAAAAACGACTTGTAACTTATTTTTCCGACTATAAACCTATACTTTTTCTGTTTAGATTTATAAAATAGAGTTCAATATGAAACCATAGCAATTTGATTCACTCAAAACGGATTTAAAATGAAGAAGTTATGGGTAAAACAAGATTGGATAATTTTTCTCATTTTAGCTACGTGAAAATTGGTAACAAATATATTCCAACCATAACTTAATCAACTTGTATTGTATATTATGTAATCTTGAGATACCATAGACACGTATACAATGTTTCGACCTATCATGTCGACACATCTATATATATTTCGGAACAACCATAGACACTCTATATGTGAATGTTGGAGTTAGCTATACAGGGTTGAGGTTGATTCCAAAATATATATAGTTTGAGTTGTGATCAATACTGAGATACGTATACACTGGGTCGTGGATTGATTCAAGATAATATTTATCGATTTATTTCTGTACATCTAACTGTGGACAACTAGTTGTAGGTTACTAACGAGGACAGCTGACTTAATAAACTTAAAACATCAAAATATATTAAAAGTGTTGTAAATATATTTTGAACATACTTTGATATATATATATATATATTGTTATAGGTTCGTGAATCAACCAGTGGCCAAGTCTTACTTCCCGACGAAGTAAAAATCTGTGAAAGTGAGTTATAGTCCCACTTTTAAGATCTAATATTTTTGAGATGAGAATACATGCAGGTTTTATAAATGATTTACAAAATAGACACAAGTACGTGAAACTACATTCTATGGTTGAATTATCGAAATCGAATATGCCCCTTTTTATTAAGTCTGGTAATCTAAGAATTAGGGAACAGACACCCTAATTGACGCGAATCCTAAAGATAGATCTATTGGGCCTAACAAACTCCATCCAAAGTACCGGATGCTTTAGTACTTCAAAATTTATATCATATCCGAAGGGTGTCCCGGAATGATGGGGATATTCTTATATATGCATCTTGTTAATGTCGGTTACCAGGTGTTCACCATATGAATGATTTTTATCTCTATGTATGGGATGTGTATTGAAATATGAAATCTTGTGGTCTATTATTATGATTTGATATATATAGGTTAAACCTATAACTCACCAACATTTTTGTTGACGTTTAAAGCATGTTTATTCTCAGGTGAATACTAAGAGCTTCCGCTGTTGCATACTAAAATAAGGACAAGATTTGGAGTCCATGTTTGTATGATATTGTGTAAAAACTGCATTCAAGAAACTGATTTCGATGTAACATATTTGTATTGTAAACCATTATGTAATGGTCGTGTGTAAACAGGATATTTTAGATTATCATTATTTGATAATCTACGTAAAGCTTTTTAAACCTTTATTTATGAAATAAAGGTTATGGTTTATTTTAAAAATGAATGCAGTCTTTGAAAAACGTCTCATATAGAGGTCAAAACCTCGCAACGAAATCAATTAATATGGAACGTTTTTAATCAATAAGAACGGGACATTTCAGTTGGTATCAGAGCGTTGGTCTTAGAGAACCAGAATTTTGCATTAGTGTGTCTTATCGAGTTTGTTAGGATGCATTAGTGAGTCTAGACTTCGACCGTGTTTACTTGAAAAATGATTGCTTAACAAATTTTGTTGGAAACTATATATTTTTAACATGTGAATATTATGTGATATATTAATCCCTTAACGCGTTTGATATTATGTGATAGATGTCTACCTCTAGAACAAGTCCCATTGACTCACCTAATAATAATGAAGAGTCAAATGTAAATTGGAATGATTCGTGGACTGATTCACAAGTTCCCGAAGAGGAACCGGAAGAAGAGTCGGAACCGGAAGAAGAATCGGAACCGGAAGAAGAATCGGAACCGGATGAAGAAATAGAATCGGTGGGGGAAATAATAAAACGGTTAAGTAAAAGAAAATCCTCAACCAACCGACCAAGGTTAATTATGGTCAATGGTGTTTCCGCCTAGGAAGCAAAATATTGGGAGGATTACCAATTCTCCGATGAATCGGATTCCGACGAGAATTCCGATGATGTTATAGAAATTACCCCAACTGAATTTAAAAAGGCAAAAGAAAATAATAAGGGAAAGGGCATAAAAATAGAGAAATCTAATTCCAACCCCGATGAACTTTATATGTATCGTCAACCCCCGAAGTCCTTAAGTTGTAACAATGACCCGGGAACCTCTAAACCACCAGGTTTTTCTAAACCAATGTGGATAACGACGGATCGTATTAGGGGAACATCATATATCCCTAGAAACTTGGCAAAACGAACCAAAACCGAACAAGAAGAAACGAGCGAGTCGGAATAAGATAGTTATATTCGTGTGGTGTAATATATGTAATATAGTGTGCTTATGCTTTATGATATATGTAAAAATTGCTTGTATTAATAAGTATTTTTTTTATGAATCTAACTCTTGTCTATTTTACAGTATAAAAACACAAAATGGATAGACAACCCAATATTTTAAGAGATCTACCCGGAGACATGATTGATGAAATCTTGTCTAGAGTCGGTCAGAATTCCGCGGCACAACTATTTAAGGCGAGATCAGTTTGTAAGACATTCGAAGAACGTTCCAAGAATGCCTTGGTTTATAAAAGGCTTTCGTTCGAAAGATGGGGGATATCACATTGGGAAATCCATAAGTTACGATGTGTTTACTTTGACGCATATATTGCGGGGAACCCAAATGCTATTTTACGTAACGGGTTAAGAAATTATTTTGACTCAGTATATCCGAATATAGGACTTCGTGATTTAGAAAAAGCGGCTAACATGCAACATAAAGAAGCATGTTATGCTTACGGGTTAGTAATGTTCGCTTCTCACCAAAGTGAGAACAAGAACATCGGGCTACAACTATTAACCAAAACGTTCCCACAAGTGATGGAGTCGGTAATTGGGGTAAGAAATGAGGTTTTTAGGTTATTACGAGACTGTTGGTCATTACGTAACCCTCATCCCTTTGATGACGTTACAACACGCTGTCTTATCAACGGCCATAACGGTTATGTTCCACAAGACCAAGGATGGGAAGTAGTCCTAGTAAAACCAGAATGCATGACTTGTTTCTGGACGTATGAATTACGTGTCTTTATTGCCTTTGCTGAACAACTTGTGTACTAGCTAGAATTATCTTCACAACTATCTTGTATCAAAGTTATTGTGTGCTATATTTCATGCTTTATGTAAAATAAGCGGTATTGTAAGTTTGTAAAATATTGTATAAAAGTTTGAACGCGAAATATTATTACAATCAGTTTTTCATATAGAATTGTAGTAGTTGAATTGTATATTAGCTACTAAGTATGAACTTAACGGGTAGGTACTACCCGAATTTAAACTTATAAAACGCTACTATGAAGAAAAAGCTTTTATAAATGAGTTCATATTATGCTACGAAATACTATTAACTACTCTTAATATTCTGTATGATTAACTTGTTCCATATGACTATTTTGAAGGAAATGGCACCGACTACTCGACACACCGTGAATATGAATGAAGAGGAATTCCGTACTTTTCTAGCTTCAAACATAGCCGCAGTACAGGCTGCGCTACATACCAACAATAACCTTGGATCTAGCAGTACAGGAAATCGTGCAGGATGTACCTACAAAGAATTCACTGCCTGCAAACCTTTGGAATTTGATGGAACCGAAGGACCGATCGGATTGAAACGGTGGACCGAGAAGGTCGAATCGGTGTTTGCCATAAGTAAGTGTACTGAAGAGGACAAAGTGAAGTACGCTACGCATACCTTCACAGGTTCTGCGTTAACATGGTGGAATACCTATCTAGAGCAAGTGGGACAAGAAGATGCATACGCACTACCGTGGTCAGCATTCAAGCACTTGATGAACGAGAAGTACCGTCCCAGAACCGAGGTCAATAAGCTCAAGAAAGAACTTAGAGGGTTACGAACCCAAGGATTTGATATTACCACGTACGAAAGACGATTCACAGAATTGTGCCTATTGTGTCCGGGAGCATTCGAAGATGAGGAAGAGAAGATCGACGCGTTTGTGAAAGGATTACCGGAAAGAATCCAAGAAGATATAAGTTCACACGAGCCCGCCTCCATACAACAGGCATGTAGAATGGCTCATAAACTAGTGAACCAGATTGAAGAAAGAATTAAAGAACAGACTGCTGAAGAGGCCAATGTGAAGCAAGTCAAAAGAAAGTGGGAGGAAAATGGTGATAAGAATCACCAATACAACAACAACAGAAATTACAACAATAATCGTAACAATTATCCCAACAATCGCAACATCAATCGCAACTACAACAAACGGCCCAACAACAACAACAACAACAACAATAACAACAACAACAACTACAACAATCATCCCAACAACAATAATAACCACAACAACAACAACAATCAGAAGCAGCTATGCCAAAGGTGTGAAAAGTATCACTCGGGGTTCTGCACCAAATTTTGCAACAAGTGTAAAAGAAATGGTCATAGCGCGGCGAAGTGTGAGGTCTACGTACCAGGGGTTAATAGAACGAAAGGAACAAATGGTGTCGGAACGAGTAATGGCAGAGCAAGTAGTGTCGGAGCAAGTTATGCCAATGTAGTTTGTTATAAATGTGGAAAACCAGGCCACATTATTAGAAATTGCCCGAACCAGGAGAACACGAATGGACAAGGCCGCGGAAGAGTTTTCAATATTAATGCGGCAGAGGCACAGGAAGACCCGGAGCTTGTTACGGGTACGTTTCTTATTGACAATAAATCTGCTTACGTTTTATTTGATTCGGGTGCGGATAGAAGCTATATGAGTAGAGATTTTTGTGCTAAATTAAGTTGTCCATTGACGCCTTTAGATAGTAAATTTTTACTCGAATTAGCAAATGGTAAATTAATTTCAGCAGATAATATATGTCGGAATCGAGAAATTAAACTGGTTAGCGAAACATTTAAGATTGATTTGATACCAGTAGAGTTAGGGAGTTTTGATGTGATAATCGGTATGGACTGGTTGAAAGAAGTGAAAGCAGAGATCGTTTGTTACAAAAATGCAATTCGCATTATACGAGAAAAAGGAAAACCCTTAATGGTGTACGGAGAAAAGGGCAACACGAAGCTACATCTTATTAGTAATTTGAAGGCAGAAAAACTAATAAGAAAAGGTTGCTATGCTGTTCTAGCACACGTCGAGAAAGTACAAACTGAAGAAAAGAGCATCAATGATGTTCCCATTGCAAAAGAATTTCCCGATGTATTTCCGAAAGAATTACCGGGATTACCCCCACATCGATCCGTTGAATTTCAAATAGATCTTGTACCAGGAGCTACACCAATAGCTCGTGCTCCTTACAGACTCGCACCCAGCGAGATGAAAGAACTGCAAAGCCAATTACAAGAACTTTTAGAGCGTGGTTTCATTCGACCAAGCACATCACCGTGGGGAGCTCCTATTTTGTTTGTCAAGAAGAAAGATGGTACATTCAGGTTGTGTATCGACTACCGAGAGTTGAACAAACTTACCATCAAGAACCGCTACCCACTACCGAGAATCGACGACTTATTTGATCAACTACAAGGCTCGTCTGTTTATTCAAAGATTGACTTACGTTTCGGGTATCATCAAATGCGGGTGAAAGAAGATGATATTCCAAAGACTGCTTTCAGAACACGTTACGGTCATTACGAGTTTATGGTCATGCCGTTTGGTTTAACAAATGCACCAGCTGTGTTCATGGACCTTATGAACCGAGTGTGTGGACCATACCTTGACAAGTTTGTCATTGTTTTCATTGATGACATACTTATTTACTCAAAGAATGACCAAGAACACGGTGAACATTTGAGAAAGGTGTTAGAAGTATTGAGGAAGGAAGAATTGTACGCTAAGTTTTCAAAGTGTGCATTTTGGTTGGAAGAAGTTCAATTCCTCGGTCACATAGTGAACAAAGAAGGTATTAAGGTGGATCCGGCAAAGATAGAAACTGTTGAAAAGTGGGAAACCCCGAAAACTCCAAAACACATACGCCAGGTTTTAGGACTAGCTGGTTACTATAGAAGGTTCATCCAAGACTTTTCCAGAATAGCAAAACCCTTGACTGCATTAACGCATAAAGGGAAGAAATTTGAATGGAATGATGAACAAGAGAAAGCGTTTCAGTTATTGAAGAAAAAGCTAACTACGGCACCTATATTGTCATTGCCTGAAGGGAATGATGATTTTGTGATTTATTGTGACGCATCAAAGCAAGGTCTCGGTTGTGTATTAATGCAACGAAAAGGTGATTGCTTATGCGTCTAGACAATTGAAGATTCACGAACAACATTATACGACACATGATTTGGAATTAGGAGCGGTTGTTTTTGCATTAAAGACTTGGAGGCACTACTTATATGGGGTCAAAAGTATTATATATACCGACCACAAAAGTCTTCAACACATATTTAATCAGAAACAACTGAATATGAGGCAGCGTAGGTGGATTGAATTATTGAATGATTACGACTTTGAGATTCGTTACCACCCGGGGAAGGCAAATGTGGTAGCCGATGCCTTGAGCAGGAAGGACAGAGAACCCATTCGAGTAAAATCTATGAATATAATGATTCATAATAACCTTACTACTCAAATAAAGGAGGCGCAACACGGAGTTTTAAAAGAGGGGAATTTAAAGGATGAAATACCCAAAGGATCGGAGAAGCATCTTCATATTCAGGAAGACAGAACCCGGTATAGGGCTGAAAGGATTTGGGTACCAAAATTTGGAGATATGAGAGAAATGGTACTTAGAGAAGCTCATAAAACCAGATACTCAATACATCCTGGAACGGGGAAGATGTACAAGGATCTCAAGAAACATTTTTGGTGGCCGGGTATGAAAGCCGATGTTGCTAAATACGTAGGAGAATATTTGACGTGTTCTAAGGTCAAAGCTGAGCATCAGAAACCATCAGGTCTACTTCAACAACCTGAAATCCCGGAATGGAAATGGGAAAACATTACCATGGATTTCATCACTAAATTGCCAAGGACTGCAAGTGGTTTTGATACTATTTGGGTAATAGTTGATCGTCTCACCAAATCAGCACACTTCCTGCCAATAAGAGAAGATGACAAGATGGAGAAGTTAGCACGACTGTATTTGAAGGAAGTCGTCTCCAGACATGGAATACCAATCTCTATTATCTCTGATAGGGATGGCAGATTTATTTCAAGATTCTGGCAGACATTGCAGCAAGCATTAGGAACTCATCTAGACATGAGTACTGCCTATCATCCACAAACTGATGGGCAGAGCGAAAGGACGATACAAACGCTTGAAGACATGCTACGAGCATGTGTTATTGATTTCGGAAACAGTTGGGATCGACATCTACCGTTAGCAGAATTTTCCTACAACAACAGCTACCATTCAAGCATTGAGATGGCGCCGTTTGAAGCACTTTATGGTAGAAAGTGCAGGTCTCCGATTTGTTGGAGTGAAGTGGGGGATAGACAGATTACGGGTCCGGAGATTATACAAGAAACTACCGAGAAGATCATCCAAATTCAACAACGGTTGAAAACCGCCCAAAGTCGACAAAAGAGCTACGCTGACATTAAAAGAAAAGATATAGAATTTGAAATTGGAGAGATGGTCATGCTTAAAGTTGCACCTTGGAAAGGCGTTGTTCGATTTGGTAAACGAGAGAAATTAAATCCAAGGTTTATTGGACCATTCAAGATTATTGATCGTGTCGGACCAGTAGCTTACCGACTTGAGTTACCTCAACAACTCGCGGCTGTACAAAACACTTTCCACGTCTCGAATTTGAAGAAATGTTTTGCTAAAGAAGATCTCACTATTCCGTTAGATGAAATCCAAATCAACGAAAAACTTCAATTCATCGAAGAACCCGTCGAAATAATGGATCGTGAGGTTAAAAGACTTAAGGAAAACAAGATACCAATTGTTAAGGTTCGATGAAATGCTCGTAGAGGACCCGAGTTCACCTGGGAGCGTGAAGATCAGATGAAGAAGAAATACCCGCATCTATTTCTAGAAGATTCGTCAACACTTTCAACAGCTTAAAATTTCGGGACGAAATTTATTTAACGGGTAGGTACTGTAGTGACCCGAACTTTTCCATGTTTATATATATTAATTGAGATTAATATTTACATGATTAAATGTTTCCAACATGTTAAGCAATCAAACTTGTTAAGACTTGATTAATTGAAATATGTTTCATATAGACAATTGACCACCCAAGTTGACCGGTGATTCACGAACGTTAAAACTTGTAAAAACTATATGATGACATATATATGGATATATATATATATAGTTAACATGATACTATGATAAGTAAACATATCATTAAGTATATTAACAATGAACTACATATGTAAAAACAAGACTACTAACTTAATGATTTTTAAACGAGACATATATGTAACGATTATCGTTGTAAAGACATTTAATGTATATATATCATATTAAGAGATATTCATACATGATAATATCATGATAATATAATAATTTAAAATCTCATTTGATATTATAAACACTGGGTTAACAACATTTAACAAGATCGTTAACCTAAAGGTTTCAAAACAACACTTACATGTAACGACTAACGATGACTTAACGACTCAGTTAAAATGTATATACATGTAGTGTTTTAATATGTATTTATACACTTTTGAAAGACTTCAATAAACTTATCAAAATACTTCTACTTAACAAAAATGCTTACAATTACATCCTCGTTCAGTTTCATCAACAATTCTACTCATATGCACCCGTATTCGTACTCGTACAATACACAACTTTTAGATGTATGTACTATTGGTATATACACTCCAATGATCAGCTCTTAGCAGCCCATGTGAGTCACCTAACACATGTGGGAACCATCATTTGGCAACTAGCATGAAATATCTCATAAAATTACAAAAATATGAGTAATCATTCATGACTTATTTACATGAAAACAAAATTACATATCCTTTATATCTAATCCATACACCAACGACCAAAAACACCTACAAACACTTTCATTCTTCAATTTTCTTCATCTAATTGATCTCTCTCAAGTTCTATCTTCAAGTTCTAAGTGTTCTTCATAAATTCTACAAGTTCTAGTTACATAAAATCAAGAATACTTTCAAGTTTGCTAGCTCACTTCCAATCTTGTAAAGTGATCATCCAACCTCAAGAAATCTTTGTTTCTTACAGTAGGTTATCATTCTAATACAAGGTAATAATCATATTCAAACTTTGATTCAATTTCTATAACTATAACAATCTTATTTCAAGTGATGATCTTACTTGAACTTGTTTTCGTGTCATGATTCTGGTTCAAGAACTTCGAGCCATCCAAGGATCCGTTGAAGCTAGATCCATTTTTCTCTTTTCCAGTAGGTTTATCCAAGGAACTTAAGGTAGTAATGATGTTCATAACATCATTCGATTCATACATATAAAGCTATCTTATTCGAAGGTTTAAACTTGTAATCACTAGAACATAGTTTAGTTAATTCTAAACTTGTTCGCAAACAAAAGTTAATCCTTCTAACTTGACTTTTAAAATCAACTAAACACATGTTCTATATCTATATAATATGCTAACTTAATGATTTAAAACCTGGAAACACGAAAAACACCGTAAAACCGGATTTACGCCGTCGTAGTAACTCCGCAGGCTGTTTTGGGTTAGTTAATTAAAAACTATGATAAACTTTGATTTAAAAGTTGTTATTCTGAGAAAATGATTTTTATTATGAACATGAAACTATATCCAAAAATTATGGTTAAACTCAAAGTGGAAGTATGTTTTCTAAAATGGTCATCTAGACGTCGTTCTTTCGACTGAAATGACTACCTTTACAAAAATGACTTGTAACTTATTTTTCCGACTATAAACCTATAATTTTTCTGTTTAGATTCATAAAATAGAGTTCAATATGAAACCATAGCAATTTGATTCACTCAAAACGGATTTAAAATGAAGAAGTTATGGGTAAAACAAGATTGGATAATTTTTCTCATTTTAGCTACGTGAAAATTGGTAACAAATATATTCCAACCATAACTTAATCAACTTGTATTGTATATTATGTAATCTTGAGATACCATAGACACGTATACAATGTTTCGACCTATCATGTCGACACATCTATATATATTTCGGAACAACCATAGACACTCTATATGTGAATGTTGGAGTTAGCTATACAGGGTTGAGGTTGATTCCAAAATATATATAGTTTGAGTTGTGATCAATACTGAGATACGTATACACTGGGTCGTGGATTGATTCAAGATAATATTTATCGATTTATTTCTGTACATCTAACTGTGGACAACTAGTTGTAGGTTACTAACGAGGACAGCTGACTTAATAAACTTAAAACATCAAAATATATTAAAAGTGTTGTAAATATATTTTGAACATACTTTGATATATATATATATATATATATATATATATATATATATATATATATATATATATTGTTATAGGTTCGTGAATCAACCAGTGGCCAAGTCTTACTTCCCGACGAAGTAAAAATCTGTGAAAGTGAGTTATAGTCCCACTTTTAAGATCTAATATTTTTGGGATGAGAATACATGCAGGTTTTATAAATGATTTACAAAATAGACACAAGTACGTGAAACTACATTCTATGGTTGAATTATCGAAATCGAATATGCCCTTTTTTATTAAGTCTGGTAATCTAAGAATTAGGGAACAGACACCCTAATTGACGCGAATCCTAAAGATAGATCTATTGGGCCTAACAAACTCCATCCAAAGTACCGGATGCTTTAGTACTTCGAAATTTATATCATATCCGAAGGGTGTCCCGGAATGATGGGAATATTCTTATATATGCATCTTGTTAATGTCGGTTACCAGGTGTTCACCATATGAATGATTTTTATCTCTATGTATGGGATGTGTATTGAAATATGAAATCTTGTGGTCTATTATTATGATTTGATATATATAGGTTAAACCTATAACTCACCAACATTTTTGTTGACGTTTAAAGCATGTTTATTCTCAGGTGAATACTAAGAGCTTCCGCTGTTGCATACTAAAATAAGGACAAGATTTGGAGTCCATGTTTGTATGATATTGTGTAAAAACTGCATTCAAGAAACTGATTTCGATGTAACATATTTGTATTGTAAACCATTATGTAATGGTCGTATGTAAACAGGATATTTTAGATTATCATTATTTGATAATCTACGTAAAGCTTTTTAAACCTTTATTTATGAAATAAAGGTTATGGTTTATTTTAAAAATGAATGCAGTCTTTGAAAAACGTCTCATATAGAGGTCAAAACCTCGCAACGAAATCAATTAATATGGAACGTTTTTAATCAATAAGAACGGGACATTTCAGTGATGGTGGTTAGTGGTGGGTGGTGGGTGTTGATGGTGGTGGTTGTGGTTGGTGGTGGTAGGTGGTGGGTGGTGGTGGTGGTTGGTGATGGTGGGTGGTTGTGGTGGTGGTGGTGGGTGGTAGTGTTGATTGGTGGTGGTAGTGGTGGTGGTGGTGGTGGTGGTGGGTGGGTGGGTGGTGGTTGTGAAGGTTGGTGGTGAGTGGTGGTGGTGGTGGATAATGGTGGTGGTGGGTGGGTGGTGGTTGGTGGTGGTGGGTGAGTGGTGGTGGTTGGTGTTGTGGTGGTGGTGCTTGGTGGTGGTGGTGGTTAGTGGTTGGTGGTGGGATGTGGTGGTTGATGGTGGTGGGTGGCGGCGCTAGTTGGTGGTGGTGGTTGATGGTGATTGATGGTGGTTGATGGTGGTGGGTGGCGGCGCTGGTTGGTGGTGGTGGTTGATGGTGATTGATGGTGGTTGATGGTGGTTGATGGCAGCGCTGGTTGTTGGTGGTGGTTGATGGTGGTGGTTGATGGTGCTTAATGGATGTGGTAGGTGGTGGTGGGTGGTGGGTGGTGATGGTGGTGGGTGGTGGTAGGTGGTGGTAGGTGGTGGGTGGTGGTGGTGGTGGTAGGTGGTAGGTGGTGGGTGGTAGTGGTGGTGGTGGTTGTAAGTGGTGGTGGTAGGTGGTGGGTGGTTGTGGTGGTGGTGGTGGGTGGTGAGTAGTGGTAGATGGTGGTGTTAAGATATTAAATATGTAAATGTAAATTATTATGTGTAATCTTTATTAAATGTTAAAGGACAATAATACCCTTATTAATTTCCAACAATATAAATCGCAGAACATGAGAATATGATGGACTAGCACTTGATTTTTAAGATGAATGGTTGAGATCGCTTCCCCCCACTTTCCCCCAAAGTGTTACTTCCCTATTGATCCTGCCCCTATATATATATATATATATATATATATATATATATATATATATATATATATATATATATATATATATATATATATATATATATATATATATATATATATATATATATATATATATTCTTGTTCTACTTATAGATAGATATATATTGCATGTTAAGTATATCATCTCTGTTAATACATCAAAAATAGCCCTCAAGCTGTTAACTGATTGATGACACCTGCAAGGACCTACCTACTTAGTTTTAAGGTGGTTGTCACAGTCGTTTTTTATCTTATCTCTCACTCTATCATATTCTATTTCAGGTAATACTTAAAACCATACAATGATGGGTACACCTGGAAACCTCCTAATTAATGTATTATAAAATTTAGATCAGTGTGCTTTGCATACAATCAAGTGTATCATGTAGAAACATTCTTTATTGAACTTTTACTAATGAGTGACCTGGCCCATTTTCCGGTGTCAGCAATGCGATTGTGCATCATAGTTCCTTTCTTCCAATATTAAGCGATTCTGCATAGATCATCTATCAGAATAAGATCCGTTGGCAATGTAGGCAAACCAAAATCAGTAGTTGATTTTGAACAGTGGTTCAATAGGATTTCCAGTTCCTACAAAAACAAAACTTTCCAGGTCTGCACTATTAACTTGAAGTGAAGAATGTGAGCAAAAAGTGATCATAACTCAGATGTAGTTACCCATTATTTGTCGTCACCCGGTAAGTAACCTGAGAGGCGCACACGCAGATCGGTATGAACTGTGCACTCTACCGTTGATTGTTCCTATCTCTGGCCCTTTTGATGACAGAACAACATTCTGATATAAAACACATCACCAAATGCAGGATGCATGTATGATGAAATGTCCCGTTCTTATTGATTAAAAACGTTCCATATTAATTGATTTCGTTGCGAGGTTTTGACCTCTATATGAGACGTTTTTCAAAGACTGCATTCATTTTAAAACAAACCATAACCTTTATTTCATCAATAAAGGTTTAAAAAGCTTTACGTAGATTATCAAATAATGATAATCTAAAATATCCTGTTTACACACGACCATTACATAATGGTTTACAATACAAATATGTTACAACAAAATAAGTTTCTTGAATGCAGTTTTTACACAATATCATACAAGCATGGACTCCAAATCTCGTCCTTATTTAAGTATGCGACAGCGGAAGCTCTTAATAATCACCTGAGAATAAACATGCTTAAAACGTCAACAAAAATGTTGGTGAGTTATAGGTTTAACCTATATATATCAAATCATAATAATAGACCACAAGATTTCATATTTCAATACACATCCCATACACAGAGATAAAAATCATTCATATGGTGAACACCTGGTAACCGACATTAACAAGATGCATATATAAGAATATCCCCATCATTCCGGGACACCCTTCGGATATGATATAAATTTCGAAGTACTAAAGCATCCGGTACTTTGGATGGGGTTTGTTAGGCCCAATAGATCTATCTTTAGGATTCGCGTCAATTAGGGTGTCTGTTCCCTAATTCTTAGATTACCAGACTTAATAAAAAGGGGCATATTCGATTTCGATAATTCAACCATAGAATGTAGTTTCACGTACTTGTGTCTATTTTGTAAATCATTTATAAAACCTGCATGTATTCTCATCCCAAAAATATTAGATTTTAAAAGTGGGACTATAACTCACTTTCACAGATTTTTACTTCGTCGGGAAGTAAGACTTGGCCACTGGTTGATTCACGAACCTATAACAATATATACATATATATCAAAGTATGTTCAAAATATATTTACAACACTTTTAATATATTTTGATGTTTTAAGTTTATTAAGTCAGCTGTCCTCGTTAGTAACCAACAACTAGTTGTCCACAGTTATATGTACAGAAATAAATCGATTAATATTATCTTGAATCAATCCACGACCCAGTGTATACGTATCTCAGTATTGATCACAACTCAAACTATATATATTTTGGAATCAACCTCAACCCTGTATAGCTAACTCCAACATTCACATATAGAGTGTCTATGGTTGTTCCGAAATATATATAGATGTGTCGACATGATAGGTCGAAACATTGTATACGTGTCTATGGTATCTCAAGATTACATAATATATAATACAAGTTGATTAAGTTATGGTTGGAATAGATTTGTTACCAATTTTCACGTAGCTAAAATGAGAAAAATTATCCAATCTTGTTTTACCCATAACTTCTTCATTTTAAATCCGTTTTGAGTGAATCAAATTGCTATGGTTTCATATTGAACTCTATTTTATGAATCTAAACAAAAAAAGTATAGGTTTCTAGTCGGAACAATAAGTTACAAGTCGTTTTTGTAAAGGTAGTCATTTCAGTCGAAAGAACGACGTCTAGATGACCATTTTAGAAAACATACTTCCACTTTGAGTTTAACCATAATTTTTGGATATAGTTTCATGTTCATAATAAAAATCATTTTCTCAGAATAACAACTTTTAAATCAAAGTTTATCATAGTTTTTAATTAACTAACCCAAAACAGCCCGCGGTGTTACTACGGCGGCGTAAATCCGGTTTTACGGTGTTTTTCGTGTTTCCAGGTTTTAAATCATTAAGTTAGCATATCATATAGATATAGAACATGTGTTTAGTTGATTTTAAAAGTCAAGTTAGAAGGATTAACTTTTGTTTGCGAACAAGTTTAGAATTAACTAAACTATGTTCTAGTGATTACAAGTTTAAACCTTCGAATAAGATAGCTTTATATGTATGAATCGAATGATGTTATGAACATCATTACTACCTTAAGTTCCTTGGATAAACCTACTGGAAAAGAGAAAAATGGATCTAGCTTCAATGGATCCTTGGATGGCTCAAAGTTCTTGAAGCAGAATCATGACACGAAAACAAGTTCAAGTAAGATCATCACTTGAAATAAGATTGTTATAGTTATAGAAATTGAACCAAAGTTTGAATATGATTATTACCTTGTATTAGAATGATAACCTACTGTAAGAAACAAAGATTTCTTGAGGTTGGATGATCACCTTACAAGATTGGAAGTGAGCTAGCAAACTTGAAAGTATTCTTGATTTTATGAAACTAGAACTTTTGGAATTTATGAAGAACACTTAGAACTTGAAGATAGAACTTGAGAGAGATCAATTAGATGAAGAAAATTGAAGAATGAAAGTGTTTGTAGGTGTTTTTTGTCGTTGGTGTATGGATTAGATATAAAGGATATGTAATTTTGTTTTCATGTAAATAAGTCATGAATGATTACTCATATTTTTGTAATTTTATGAGATATTTCATGCTAGTTGCCAAATGATGGTTCCCACATGTGTTAGGTGACTCACATGGGCTGCTAAGAGCTGATCATTGGAGTGTATATACCAATAGTACATACATCTAAAAGCTGTGTATTGTACGAGTACGAATACGGGTGCATACGAGTAGAATTGTTGATGAAACTGAACGAGGATGTAATTGTAAGCATTTTTGTTAAGTAGAAGTATTTTGATAAGTGTATTGAAGTCTTTCAAAAGTGTATAAATACATATTAAAACACTACATGTATATACATTTTAACTGAGTCGTTAAGTCATCGTTAGTCGTTACATGTAAGTGTTGTTTTGAAACCTTTAGGTTAACGATCTTGTTAAATGTTGTTAACCCAATGTTTATAATATCAAATGAGATTTTAAATTATTATATTATCATGATATTATCATGTATGAATATCTCTTAATATTATATATATACATTAAATGTCTTTACAACGATAATCGTTACATATATGTCTCGTTTAAAAATCATTAAGTTAGTAGTCTTGTTTTTACATATGTAGTTCATTGTTAATATACTTTATGATATGTTTTCTTATCATAGTATCATGTTAACTATATATATATATATATCCATATATATGTCATCATATAGTTTTTACAAGTTTTAACGTTCGTGAATCACCGATCAACTTGGGTGGTCAATTGTCTATATGAAACATATTTCAATTAATCAAGTCTTAACAAGTTTGATTGCTTAACATGTTGGAAACATTTAATCATTTAAATATCAATCTCAATTAATATATATAAACATGGAAAAGTTCGGGTCACTACAGTACCTACCCGTTAAATAAATTTCGTCCCGAAATTTTAAGCTGTTGAAGGTGTTGACGAATCTTCTGGAAATAGATGCGGGTATTTCTTCTTCATCTGATCTTCACGCTCCCAGGTGAACTCGGGTCCTCTACGAGCATTCCATCGAACCTTAACAATTGGTATCTTGTTTTGCTTAAGTCTTTTAACCTCATGATCCATTATTTCAACGGGTTCTTCGATGAATTGAAGTTTTTCGTTGATTTGGATTTCATCTAATGGAATAGTGAGATCTTCTTTAGCAGAACATTTCTTTAAATTCGAGACGTGGAAAGTGTTATGTACAGCCGCGAGTTGTTGAGGTAACTCTAGTCGGTAAGCTACTGGTCCGACACGATCAATAATCTTGAATGGTCCAATATACCTTGGATTTAATTTCCCTCGTTTACCAAATCGAACAACGCCTTTCCAAGGTGCAACTTTAAGCATGACCATCTCTCCAATTTCAAATTCTATATCTTTTCTTTTAATGTCAGCGTAGCTCTTTTGTCGACTTTGGGCGGTTTTCAACCGTTGTTAAATTTGGATGATCTTCTCGGTAGTTTCTTGTATAATCTCCGGACCCGTAATCTGTCTATCCCCCACTTCACTCCAACAAATCGGAGACCTGCACTTTCTACCATAAAGTGCTTCAAACGGCGCCATCTCAATGCTTGAATGGTAGCTGTTGTTGTAGGAAAATTCTGCTAACGGTAGATGTCGATCCCAACTGTTTCCGAAATCAATAACACATGCTCGTAGCATGTCTTCAAGCGTTTGTATCGTCCTTTCGCTCTGCCCATCAGTTTGTGGATGATAGGCAGTACTCATGTCTAGACGAGTTCCTAATGCTTGCTGTAATGTCTGCCAGAATCTTGAAATAAATCTGCCATCCCTATCAGAGATAATAGAGATTGGTATTCCATGTCTGGAGACGACTTCCTTCAAATACAGTCGTGCTAACTTCTCCATCTTGTCATCTTCTCTTATTGGTAGGAAGTGTGCTGATTTGGTGAGACGATCAACTATTACCCAAATAGTATCAAAACCACTTGCAGTCCTTGGCAATTTAGTGATGAAATCCATGGTAATGTTTTCCCATTTCCATTCCGGGATTTCGGGTTGTTGAAGTAGACCTGATGGTTTCTGATGCTCAGCTTTGACCTTAGAACACGTCAAACATTCTCCTACGTATTTAGCAACATCGGCTTTCATACCCGGCCACCAAAAATGTTTCTTGAGATCCTTGTACATCTTCCCCGTTCCAGGATGTATTGAGTATCTGGTTTTATGAGCTTCTCTAAGTACCATTTCTCTCATATCTCCAAATTTTGGTACCCAAATCCTTTCAGCACTATACCGGGTTCCGTCTTCCCGAATATTAAGATGCTTCTCCGATCCTTTGGGTATTTCATCCTTTAAATTTCCCTCTTTTAAAACTCCTTGTTGCGCCTCCTTTATTTGAGTAGTAATGTTATTATGAATCATTATATTCATAGATTTTACTCGAATGGGTTCTCTGTCCTTCCTGCTCAAGGCATCGGCTACCACATTTGCCTTCCCCGGGTGGTAACGAATCTCAAAGTCGTAATCATTCAATAATTCAATCCACCTACGCTGCCTCATATTCAGTTGTTTCTGATTAAATATGTGTTGAAGACTTTTGTGGTCGGTATATATAATACTTTTGACCCCATATAAGTAGTGCCTCCAAGTCTTTAATGCAAAAACAACCGCGCCTAATTCCAAATCATGCGTCGTATAATTTTGTTCGTGAATCTTCAATTGTCTAGACGCATAAGCAATCACCTTCGTTCGTTGCATTAATACACAACCGAGACCTTGCTTTGATGCATCACAATAAATCACAAAATCATCATTCCCTTCAGGCAATGACAATATAGGTGCCGTAGTTAGCTTTTTCTTCAATAACTGAAACGCTTTCTCTTGTTCATCATTCCATTCAAATTTCTTCCCTTTATGCGTTAATGCAGTCAAGGGTTTTGCTATTCTGGAAAAGTCTTGGATGAACCTTCTGTAGTAACCAGCTAGTCCTAAAAACTGGCGTATGTGTTTCGGAGTTTTCGGGGTTTCCCACTTTTCAACAGTTTCTATCTTTGCCGGATCCACCTTAATACCTTCTTTGTTCACTATGTGACCGAGGAATTGAACTTCTTCCAACCAAAATGCACACTTTGAAAACTTAGCGTACAATTCTTCCTTCCTCAATACTTCTAACACCTTTCTCAAATGTTCACCGTGTTCTTGGTCATTCTTTGAGTAAATAAGTATGTCATCAATGAAAACAATGACAAACTTTTCAAGGTATGGTCCACACACTCGGTTCATAAGGTCCATGAACACAGCTGGTGCATTAGTTAAACCAAACGGCATGACCATAAACTCGTAATGACCGTAACGTGTTCTGAAAGCAGTCTTTGGAATATCATCTTCTTTCACCCGCATTTGATGATACCCGGAACGTAAGTCAATCTTTGAATAAACAGATGAGCCTTGTAGTTGATCAAATAAGTCGTCGATTCTCGGTAGTGGGTAGCGGTTCTTGATGGTAAGTTTGTTCAACTCTCGGTAGTCGATACACAACCTGAATGTACCATCTTTCTTCTTGACAAACAAAACAGGAGCTCCCCACGGTGATGTGCTTGGTCGAATGAAACCACGCTCTAAAAGTTCTTGTAATTGGCTTTGCAGTTCTTTCATCTCGCTGGGTGCGAGTCTGTAAGGAGCACGAGCTATTGGTGCAGCTCCTGGTACAAGATCTATTTGAAATTCAACGGATCGATGTGGGGGTAATCCCGGTAATTCTTTCGGAAATACATCGGGAAATTCTTTTGCAATGGGAACATCATTGATGCTCTTTTCTTCAGTTTGTACTTTCTCGACGTGTGCTAGAACAGCATAGCAACCTTTTCTTATTAGTTTTTGTGCCTTCAAATTACTAATAAGATGTAGCTTCGTGTTGCCCTTTTCTCCGTACACCATTAAGGGTTTTCCTTTTTCTCGTATAATGCGAATTGCATTTTTGTAACAAACGATCTCCGCTTTCACTTCTTTCAACCAGTCCATACCGATTATCACATCAAAACTCCCTAACTCTACTGGTATCAAATCAATCTTAAATGTTTCGCTAACCAGTTTAATTTCTCGATTCCGACATATATTATCTGCTGAAATTAATTTACCATTTGCTAATTCGAGTAAAAATTTACTATCCAAAGGCGTCAATGGACAACTTAATTTAGCACAAAAATCTCTACTCATATAGCTTCTATCCGCACCCGAATCAAATAAAACGTAAGCAGATTTATTGTCAATAAGAAACGTACCCGTAACAAGCTCCGGGTCTTCCTGTGCCTCTGCCGCATTAATATTGAAAACTCTTCCACGGCCTTGTCCATTCGTGTTCTCCTGGTTCGGGCAATTTCTAATAATGTGGCCTGGTTTTCCACATTTATAACAAACTACATTGGCATAACTTGCTCCGACACTACTTGCTCCACCATTACTCGTTCCGACACCATTTGTTCCTTTCGTTCTATTAACCCCTGGTCCGTAGACCTCACACTTCGCCGCGCTATGACCATTTCTTTTACACTTGTTGCAAAATTTGGTGCAGAACCCCGAGTGATTCTTTTCACACCTTTGGCATAGTTGCTTCTGATTGTTGTTGTTGTTGCGGTTATTATTGTTGTTGGGATGATTGTTGTAGTTGCTGTTGTTGTTGTTGTTGTTGTTGTTGTTGTTGTTGTTGTTGTTGTTGGGCCGTTTGTTGTAGTTGCGATTGATGTTGCGATTGTTGGGATAATTGTTGCGATTATTGTTGTAATTGCTGTTGTTGTTGTATTGGTGATTCTTATCACCGTTTTCCTCCCACTTTCTTTTGACTTGCTTCACACTGGCCTCTTCAGCAGTCTGTTCTTTAATTCTTTCTTCAATCTGGTTCACTAGTTTGTGAGCCATTCTACATGCCTGTTGTATGGAGGCGGGCTCGTGTGAACTTATATCTTCTTGGATTCTTTCCGGTAATCCTTTCACAAACGCGTCGATCTTCTCTTCCTCATCTTCGAATGCTCCCGGACACAATAGGCACAATTCTGTGAATCGTCTTTCGTACGTGGTAATATCAAATCCTTGGGTTCGTAACCCTCTAAGTTCTGTCTTGAGCTTATTGACCTCGGTTCTGGGACGGTACTTCTCGTTCATCAAGTGCTTGAATGCTGACCACGGTAGTGCGTACGCATCATCTTGTCCCACTTGCTCTAGATAGGTATTCCACCATGTTAACGCAGAACCTGTGAAGGTATGCGTAGCGTACTTCACTTTGTCCTCTTCAGTACACTTACTTATGGCAAACACCGATTCAACCTTCTCGGTCCACCGTTTCAATCCGATCGGTCCTTCGGTTCCATCAAATTCCAAAGGTTTGCAGGCAGTGAATTCTTTGTAGGTGCATCCTACACGATTTCCTGTACTGCTAGATCCAAGGTTATTGTTGGTATGTAGCGCAGCCTGTACTGCGGCTATGTTTGAAGCTAGAAAAGTACGGAATTCCTCTTCATTCATATTCACGGTGTGTCGAGTAGTTGGTGCCATTTCCTTCAAAATAGTTAAATGGAACAAGTTAATCATACAGAATATTAAGAGTAGTTAATAGTATTTCGTAGCATAATATGAACTCATTTATAAAAGCTTTTTCTTCATATTAGCGTTTTATAAGTTTAAATTCGGGTAGTACCTACCCGTTAAGTTCATACTTAGTAGCTAATATACAATTCAACTACTACAATTCTATATGAAAAACTGATTGTAATAATATTTCGCGTTCAAACTTTTATACAATATTTTACAAACTTACAATACCGCTTATTTTACATAAAGCATGAAATATAGCACACAATAACTTTGATACAAGATAGTTGTGAAGACAATTCTAGCTAGTACACAAGTCGTTCGGCAAAGGCAATAAAGACACGTAATTCATACGTCCAGAAACAAGTCATGCATTCTGGTTTTACTAGGACTACTTCCCATCCTTGGTCTTGTGCAACATAACCGTTATGGCCGTTGATAAGACAGCGTGTTGTAACGTCATCAAAGGGACGAGGGTTACGTAATGTCCAACAGTCCCGTAATAATCTAAAAACCTCATTTCTTACCCCAATTACCGACTCCGTCACTTGTGGAAACGTTTTGTTTAATAGTTGTAGCCCGATGTTCTTGTTCTCACTTTAGTGAGAAGCGAACATTACTAATCTGTCATAACCCGTCCTTAACCATAAGAACGCGTTAGATAACGTATGATTTCATTGCGAGGTATTGACCTCTATATGAGACATTTTTGAAAGAAAACTGCATATATTATACATTACAAACCATAACCATTATTTTTGTTACAAGCTTAAGACAATAAAAAGAAGATTAACGTTTAGCGATAATCTTCGACTTACAAACTTTACAAATGATGACAACAACACGGTTTCTAGCATATTTTACAATACAACATCTCGGATATGCAGTTTTATTTTTGACACAAACATGCGTACGCAAGATCCTGGTTAGATCCAACATGATGCAGCGGAAGCTTTAGAAATCACCTGAGAATAGACATGTTTTAAAAGGTCAACATAAAGTTGGTGAGATATAGGTTTAATGCCGGCAGCAATATATATATAGACCACAAGATTTCGTATATAAACAGTTTAATAAAAGTATTCTAAGTGGTTGAGCACTTGGTAACCATACTTAACATTTTCACGTCGCATATTCCCTTTAATATGAAATCTTACTACACCGTACCAAGTGTAGTCACCAAACGAAGTACTGTGCAACCGTTGAATACTGGTCGTCCAGTCCGGTTGGGGTTGTCAGGCCCGATAGATCTATCAACAGGATTCGCGTTTACAATACCGCTGTAAATATTAGTTACCAAGCTACAGGGAAGTATGCCAGTGGTACAACTCAACGTAGAACATATTTTTCAGTTACTTGTGTCCATATCGTAAAACATAAAATACATGTATTCTCATCCCGAAATATTTAGAGTTTAAAAGTGGGACTATATACTCACTGTTGTCTCGAAGATATATAATTTCGACTCGGTCTTCCGGTTGATATCACGAACCTATCCATATATAATATATCAATATGTTTTCATTTTTAAACAAACGTTATATATATATATACTTGTTATACTTTTAATATTTTGAATATTTCCTTAGTCCGTAGTTAGCATTTCGATGTTAGTAATTCAATTTTAATGGTTCATTTTTAGATGTTTAATATACCCGCAATAAAATAAATAAAACCCCCAACGAAATAAATAAAACCCCATCGTATATGTATTGGTCGAGATTAATCTTGACCCATGGTACCGGTGTTGTCAAATGACGTGTTGCGTACATAAAGTACCGGTGTTGTCAAATGACGTGTTGCGTACAATCATGGGATCTTATGATTAATCTTCTCGTGTTGCTTACGGGTGATCCTGAACCATATGAAATTGAATTATGAGTACATATATATAAAATATCATGTTATCTTATAAAGATGTGATTTTATGTAAATTTTTCCAATGAATCCCGAAGTCAATTAAGTCTTGGATAACCAATTTTGTTTCGGTCATAGTTTCTTCGTTACAAGTCCGTTTTCGTTGATTCAAATTGCCATCTTCTTGGATCGAGTTCTTCTTTAAGACTATGAACTGTAAATACCTTGGTTTGTATTCAAAATCATACGGCATAGGTGAAAGTTTAGTGAAACATATGAAGTTAAACATTTTTGTTACAACAAAATCATTTAATGACCATTTTTCCAAAAATACTTATACTTTGAAAAACCAAGTTTTACCTTGTTAAATTAACATATAATTAAGTTATATTACATGTCTTGAAGTATTTTAAAAGTTAAGTTAGAAGGATCTATTTAGTTTGCAAACAAGTTTGAAAACATTCAAACTATGTTCTTGTTGTTAAACTTTTGTACCACAAAATAAGATAGCTATATATATATGAATCGAATAAGGTTATGAACATAGATTCTACCTCAAGTTCCTTGGATGAGTTTGCTGTAAAAGAGAAGTAAAAAGCTAGAACAAAAAGGGTGATTGAAGTGGATGAAAGATTGGAAGTAAGTTGGTGTTCTTGGAGGGTTTTCTTGAAGTGTTTTTGTATGATTTTCTTATGGTGTTTTAGTATGGTTTTTGAAGCTAGATCTTCATGGAACTTTGCTGGATTGTTGAAGGTGTTTAAGGCTTCAAAGTTTGTGTGTGTTTTGGCTAAAAAGTTGAAGTAAAAATGAACCAAAATGATCATGTATAAATACTACAAAAAAAACGTGGCATAAGGAGTATATGGACAAAATTTTCAAGTAATCATTTTATGTATCTAGTCCTAATTGTTTCCAAATACAATTACCTAGCCCTAAGGGCATGAACATGGCTGGTTAGGTGGTGATTTTGATGTGTATTTACTATTAGTAAATACGTATAGAAGCTAGGTATGATACGAGTACAAATACTCTAAATATACGTATAGAAATTTTGTGAAAAATGGAATGAGGATTCAAATATAGCTATCTTTTGTGAATACACTTATATGGTTTTATGTATTTAAGTCTTTAAAAGTGATTAAATACATTACTTATACAATATATGTATAAACATTATATGTCTTAAGTATTTATGTCAAATAACGTTACGTATAGTTATCGTTTTGAAAACTTAAGTTAGTAGTTTCAAAATACACATATAACTTGTTGTTATTAATACAAAATGAGATATTAAAACATTTATTAATCATGTTAAATATGTATATATACATTTATATACACAAACGTATAATTATCATATATTGTATAGTTCGTGATATCATCGGTCAAACTAGACGGTCAAACGTTGTGTAAAACTCTTTTCGGAAATATAAGTCTTGACAATTTGAATTGCTTATCATGTTGGCAAGGTTTAATTTATGTAAATATTAATCTTATAAGTATAGAATGATCGAAAAAGTGCGGGTCGTTACATTACCTCCCCGTTAAATAAATTTCGTCCCGAAATTTTAAAATTGTACCTATTTTGCGTCATCGAGAAACAAATGCGGATACTTTCGTTTCATCTGATCCTCTCGTTCCCAAGTAAACTCAGGACCTCTTCTAGCATTCCAACGAACCTTAACAATCGGTATATTGCTCTGTTTGAGCTGTTTAACTTCACGGTCCATGATTTCAATTGGTTCTTCGACGAATTGTAGTTTCTCATCGACATGGATTTCTTCAAGAGGAATGGTAAGGTCTTCCTTTGCAAGACACTTCTTAAGGTTCGAGATGTGAAAGGTATTATGTACTCCGGCGAGTTGTTGCGGTAACTCGAGTCGATAAGCTACCGGTCCAATGCGTTCGATGATCTTGAACGGGCCTACATACCTTGGGTTTAGTTTACCCCTTTTGCCGAAACGTATTACACCTTTCCAAGGTGACACCTTTAGCATAACCATGTCCCCAACCTGAAACTCTAATGGTTTCCTTCGGACATCGGCGTAGCTCTTTTGGCGACTACGGGCTGTTTTCAATCTCTCCTTGATTTGTACTATCTTCTCGGTCGTTTCATGTATGATCTCGGGACCAGTTAAATGTCGATCTCCTACTTCATTCCAACAGATAGGAGATCTACACTTCCTTCCGTACAATGCTTCGAATGGCGCAGCTCCAATGCTCGCATGATAACTATTATTATACGAGAATTCTGCTAACGGTAAATATTTATCCCATCCGTTTCCAAAATCGATCACACATGCCCTGAGCATGTCTTCGAGAGTCTGAATCGTTCTTTCACTCTGCCCGTCGGTTTGCGGATGATATGCGGTGCTCATATCCAAACGAGTTCCTAGTGCCTCTTGTAGTGATTGCCAAAACTTTGAAGTAAATCTACTATCACGATCGGATATAATGGAAATAGGTATTCCATGCCTTGAAACAACTTCCTTTATATACAATCGTAATAGTTTCTCCATTCTATCTGTTTCCTTTATAGGCAAGAAATGTGCAGATTTGGTAAGACGATCAACAATTACCCAAATGGTGTCGTATCCCCAGGCAGTCTTTGGTAACTTCGTGATGAAATCCATGGTAATACCGTCCCATTTCCATTCTGGAATTTCTGGTTGTTGAAGTAACCCTGACGGCTTCTGGTGTTCTGCTTTGACTTTGGAACAAGTTAAACATTCCCCAACATATGTTGCAACGTCTGTCTTCAAATTAGGCCACCAATAATGCGTCTTAAGATCTTGGTACATCTTTCCAACTCCAGGATGTATCGAATATCTTGTCTTATGTGCCTCGTTCAATATCAACTTCCTTAATCCACCCAACTTCGGTACCCAAATACGATTTGCAAAATATCGAATTCCATCTTCCCGCATAACGAGTTGCTTCTCATACTTCTTCATTATTTCATTTCCTTTATTTTCTTTAGTAAGTGCTTCTCGTTGAACTTCTTTGATTTGTGAGTTGAGATTCATGCGAATTTTTATATTCATTGCTCGAACTCGAATTGGTTCTCGTTCCTTTCTGCTTAAAGCATCGGCCACCACGTTCGCCTTTCCGGGATGATAACGAATTTCACAATCATAGTCGTTTATTAACTCGACCCACCTACGTTGCCTCATGTTCAATTGTTTCTGATCAAAAATATGTTGAAGGCTTTTATGATCAGTAAACACAGTGAATTTAACCCCATACAAGTAGTGTCTCCACATCTTCAATGCAAACACGACTGCTCCCAATTCTAGATCATGCGTCGTATAATTTCGCTCGTGAATCTTCAATTGTCGGGATGCAAATGCAATAACTTTCTTCCGTTGCATAAGAACACAACCAAAACCTTGTCGCGAAGCGTCACAATATATTTCAAAATCATCATTCCCTTCTGGTAACGATAATATAGGCGCCGTAGTTAACTTCTTCTTCAGTATTTGAAATGCGTTCTCCTGCTCCGAGGTCCATTCATATTTCTTCCCTTTTTGCGTTAACGCTGTCAACGGCTTAGCTATTCGGGAAAAATCTTGAATAAACCTTCTATAATAACCGGCTAAACCCAAAAATTGGCGTATCTGTGTTGGTGTATTAGGAGTCTCCCATTTTTCAATAGCTTCAGTTTTTGCTGGATCAACCTGAATTCCTTCGCTATTAACAACATGGCCAAGAAATTGCACTTCTTTCAACCAAAAAGCACACTTAGAAAATTTAGCATATAGCTGTTCTTTTCTTAGCAACTCCAATATCAACCTTAAATGCTCTTCATGCTCTTGCTCACTCTTGGAATAGATAAGAATATCATCAATGAAAACGATAACAAACTTATCTAAATACGGACTACAAACTCGATTCATGAGGTCCATGAATACAGCTGGCGCATTCGTCAATCCAAACGGCATAACCAAAAATTCGTAATGACCATAACGTGTCCGAAAAGCAGTTTTCGGAATGTCCTCTTCTTTGACGCGTAGTTGATGATAGCCCGATCTTAAGTCGATTTTTGAATAAACACATGATCCTTGCAATTGATCAAATAAGTCATCAATTCTCGGTAGTGGATACCGATTCTTGATAGTTAACTTATTTAATTCACGATAGTCTATACACATCCTAAAAGATCCATCTTTCTTCTTAACAAACAAAATTGGAGCTCCCCACGGTGAAGTACTTGGTCGTATGAATCCACGGTCCAGTAATTCTTTTAACTGACTTTGAAGTTCTTTTAACTCGGACGGCGCAAGTCTATATGGAGCACGAGCCACTGGTGCAGCTCCTGGTACTAATTCTATTTGAAATTCTACCGATCTAAATGGAGGTAATCCCGGCAATTCTTCCGGAAAAACTTCAGGAAAATCTCTTGCCACAGGTACGTCGTTGATACACTTTTCTTTCTTTTCAACTTTATTAACATGTGCTAGAATAGCATAACATCCCTTTTCTAAACACTTCTTGGCTTTCAAACAGCTAATGAGTTTTAACTTTGAATTACCCTTCTCTCCATAAATCATCACCGGTATTTTATCCTTACCAGGAATACGAATTGCCTTCTTAGCACAAACAACTTCCGCTCCTATTTTGGACATCCAGTCCATGCCGACTATTACATCAAAACCTCCTAATTCTACGGGTATTAAGTCGATTTTAAACGTTTCTCCGGCTAGATTTATTTCACAACCACGACAAATTTTATCGGCTTTAATTAGTTTACCATTAGCTAACTCAATCAAGTACTTAGCATCTAGAGGTAATGATGAACGATTCAATTTAGTGTAAAAATTTCTACACACATAACTTCTATCGGCGCCAGTATCAAATAAAATAGATGCTGATAAGTTATTAATGGTAAACGTACCCGTAACAAGCTCCGGGTCTTCTCGTGCCTCTCTAGCATTAATAACAAACGCTCTTCCACGTGCAGGTCCGCCATTCTGATTCGGGTACTGGCTCTTATAATGACCTTGTTTTCCACACCCAAAACAAGTAATGTTAGCCAAAGCAGTTCTATTTGCGTTGGTGGCAGGAGTCTTGTTATCATTTGCATTTGTAACGAGAGCCTTACAATCTTCAGCAAGATGTCCCTGTCGATTGCATTTGGTGCACAACACACTACAGTAACCAAAGTGATGTTTGTGACAACGGTTGCATAAAGGACTTTGTCCTTTGTAACCAAAGCCTGAACCGCTACCCGCACCTTTCGGGGTTTCTGGTTTCTTAAAAGATTGCTGTTGGTAACCTTGATCATAATTTCCGTTCCACTTCCTTTTGTTACTCGATACCTTCACCTCAGTAGTGAATGCTTTCTTATCCATGATGACCTGATCCATTAGCTCGTTTGCCATGGTTATAGCTTCATGTATTGTCTTAGGTTTCGATGCCGTAACGTTTGCCTTGACCTTTTTGGGCAAACCACCTTTGTACATTTCAATCTTCCGTGCTTCGGTTGGAACCAATTCAGGACATAGTAAAACCAATTCCATGAATCGCTGATTGTAGTTGGTGATTTCAGTACCAACCACCTTCAAACTTCGTAACTCATCTTCTAACTTAATAACCTCATTCCTTGGACAATACTCGGTGATTATCATTGCTTTGAATTCTTCCCATGGAGTATCATAAGCTACATCTCCTCCTACCGCCTTCACATAATTCTTCCACCATGTGAGTGCACTATCTTGTAAAGTGCACGATGCAAACTTGGTCATGTCTTTTTCATCACAACCACTGATTTTAAACACCGTCTCCATCTTTTCTATCCATCGGGTTAAACCGATCGGTCCTTCCGTTCCACTGAATGATGATGGCTTGCAAGCTTGGAACGTCTTGTAGGAGCATCCTACACGAGGATTTGGATTAACTGCAGCAGCTCTTGCAGCCTCAACCCATAACATTCTGTCGTTCACTCGCTGGTTGATGCGTTCCTCGAGTTCTTGTTCCGTCATTCGATTCAATCGCGCCATTTCCTAATGAAAGAAAATAATTATTCACATGGAATATTATAGATGTAGTGTGTATTTATAGTACATTTATAGCTTGTTAATAATATGAACCAGGTATTATTATAAAAGCCTTTTCTTCTTATTAGCGTTTTATAATTATATCTTGGGTAGTACCTACCCGTTAATGTTCATACTTAATAGCTTAGTACAGAATCAATTACTACAATCTAAATAATACTTAACCATGGAAAATTATTGCATTTCATACTTCGCTATTTTACATATGCTTACATCAAACTTTAAACAAACCACACTAATAATATTATACAAAACATTATGTGATTCCATGGTTTAATACGGTAGCGCATCATTTGGTCTATTTCCCAAAACATTTATGTCCAGGGAATCCCCCAACGCGAATCCTAGCTGTCTCCCTACGTTTTGGCTGAGGTGCCGAAGAACTAGATGCGGGGATAGCACTAATAGGAATAGCGGGGATAGGGGTGGTAGTGTTGAGTGGAATTGGTGCCACATTAAACTCGGGATTTGAATTTTCTAATTCATTAGCCTTTCGTTTCTTTCCTAGTTCGAACTCGTCTTTTGTAATTTCCTGTATTTCTTCCTCGGGTTCACTTTCCTCCTCGGGTTCACTTTCCTCCTCGGGTTCACTTTCCTCCTCGGGTTCACTTTCCGATATTTCTATAGTTGGTTCATCCGGAAATTGTGAGTCTTCCCCAAAAATACCACTTTCGTCATCGGATATGTTAATGACTGGAACACAATCTGAAGGTTCTGATTCGGAGTCGCTGAATGTGATAATAAGTTTCGAGCCCGACATCTATCACACAACAACTAACCCATTAGTACTTACATAATATTTACACATAAATTTTAACCAACAGTGATAAGCAATGGTTTTTTAAAATCAGACCCAGTCAAAGTCCAGACTTTACTAATGTATCCTAACGACTTCTTGGTTAGACACACTAATGCAAACCTGGTTCGCTAAGACCAACGCTCTGATACCACATGTCATAACCCGTCCTTAACCATAAGAACGCGTTAGATAACGTATGATTTCATTGCGAGGTATTGACCTCTATATGAGACATTTTTGAAAGAAAACTGCATATATTATACATTACAAACCATAACCATTATTTTTGTTACAAGCTTAAGACAATAAAAAGAAGATTAACGTTTAGCGATAATCTTCGACTTACAAACTTTACAAATGATGACAACAACACGGTTTCTAGCATATTTTACAATACAACATCTCGGATATGCAGTTTTATTTTCGACACAAACATGCGTACGCAAGATCCTGGTTAGATCCAACATGATGCAGCGGAAGCTTTAGAAATCACCTGAGAATAGACATGTTTTAAAAGGTCAACATAAAGTTGGTGAGATATAGGTTTAATGCCGGCAGCAATATATATATAGACCACAAGATTTCGTATATAAACAGTTTAATAAAAGTATTCTAAGTGGTTGAGCACTTGGTAACCATACTTAACATTTTCACGTCGCATATTCCCTTTAATATGAAATCTTACTACACCGTACCAAGTGTAGTCACCAAACGAAGTACTGTGCAACCGTTGAATACTGGTCGTCCAGTCCGGTTGGGGTTGTCAGGCCCGATAGATCTATCAACAGGATTCGCGTTTACAATACCGCTGTAAATATTAGTTACCAAGCTACAGGGAAGTATGCCAGTGGTACAACTCAACGTAGAACATATTTTTCAGTTACTTGTGTCCATATCGTAAAACATAAAATACATGTATTCTCATCCCGAAATATTTAGAGTTTAAAAGTGGGACTATATACTCACTGTTGTCTCGAAGATATATAATTTCGACTCGGTCTTCCGGTTGATATCACGAACCTATCCATATATAATATATCAATATGTTTTCATTTTTAAACAAACGTTATATATATATATATACTTGTTATACTTTTAATATTTTGAATATTTCCTTAGTCCGTAGTTAGCATTTCGATGTTAGTAATTCAATTTTAATGGTTCATTTTTAGATGTTTAATATACCCGCAATAAAATAAATAAAACCCCCAACGAAATAAATAAAACCCCATCGTATATGTATTGGTCGAGATTAATCTTGACCCATGGTACCGGTGTTGTCAAATGACGTGTTGCGTACATAAAGTACCGGTGTTGTCAAATGACGTGTTGCGTACAATCATGGGATCTTATGATTAATCTTCTCGTGTTGCTTACGGGTGATCCTGAACCATATGAAATTGAATTATGAGTACATATATATAAAATATCATGTTATCTTATAAAGATGTGATTTTATGTAAATTTTTCCAATGAATCCCGAAGTCAATTAAGTCTTGGATAACCAATTTTGTTTCGGTCATAGTTTCTTCGTTACAAGTCCGTTTTCGTTGATTCAAATTGCCATCTTCTTGGATCGAGTTCTTCTTTAAGACTATGAACTGTAAATACCTTGGTTTGTATTCAAAATCATACGGCATAGGTGAAAGTTTAGTGAAACATATGAAGTTAAACATTTTTGTTACAACAAAATCATTTAATGACCATTTTTCCAAAAATACTTATACTTTGAAAAACCAAGTTTTACCTTGTTAAATTAACATATAATTAAGTTATATTACATGTCTTGAAGTATTTTAAAAGTTAAGTTAGAAGGACCTATTTAGTTTGCAAACAAGTTTGAAAACATTCAAACTATGTTCTTGTTGTTAAACTTTTGTACCACAAAATAAGATAGCTATATATATATGAATCGAATAAGGTTATGAACATAGATTCTACCTCAAGTTCCTTGGATGAGTTTGCTGTAAAAGAGAAGTAAAAAGCTAGAACAAAAAGGGTGATTGAAGTGGATGAAAGATTGGAAGTAAGTTGGTGTTCTTGGAGGGTTTTCTTGAAGTGTTTTTGTATGATTTTCTTATGGTGTTTTAGTATGGTTTTTGAAGCTAGATCTTCATGGAACTTTGCTGGATTGTTGAAGGTGTTTAAGGCTTCAAAGTTTGTGTGTGTTTTGGCTAAAAAGTTGAAGTAAAAATGAACCAAAATGATCATGTATAAATACTACAAAAAAAACGTGGCATAAGGAGTATATGGACAAAATTTTCAAGTAATCATTTTATGTATCTAGTCCTAATTGTTTCCAAATACAATTACCTAGCCCTAAGGGCATGAACATGGCTGGTTAGGTGGTGATTTTGATGTGTATTTACTATTAGTAAATACGTATAGAAGCTAGGTATGATACGAGTACAAATACTCTAAATATACGTATAGAAATTTTGTGAAAAATGGAATGAGGATTCAAATATAGCTATCTTTTGTGAATACACTTATATGGTTTTATGTATTTAAGTCTTTAAAAGTGATTAAATACATTACTTATACAATATATGTATAAACATTATATGTCTTAAGTATTTATGTCAAATAACGTTACGTATAGTTATCGTTTTGAAAACTTAAGTTAGTAGTTTCAAAATACACATATAACTTGTTGTTATTAATACAAAATGAGATATTAAAACATTTATTAATCATGTTAAATATGTATATATACATTTATATACACAAACGTATAATTATCATATATTGTATAGTTCGTGATATCATCGGTCAAACTAGACGGTCAAACGTTGTGTAAAACTCTTTTCGGAAATATAAGTCTCGACAATTTGAATTGCTTATCATGTTGGCAAGGTTTAATTTATGTAAATATTAATCTTATAAGTATAGAATGATCGAAAAAGTGCGGGTCGTTACATAATCCGTAAGCATAACATGCTTCTTTATGTTGCATGTTAGCCGCTTTTTCTAAATTACGAAGTCCAATATTCGGATATATTGAGTCAAAATAATTTCTTAACCCGTTGCGTAAAATAGCATTTGGGTTCCCCGCAATATATGCGTCAAAGTAAACACATCGTAACTTATGGGTTTCCCAATGTGATATCCCCCATCTTTCAAACGAAAGTCTCTTATAAACCAAGACATTCTTGGAACGTTCTTCGAATGTCTTACAAACTGATCTCGCCTTAAATAGTTGTGCCGAAGAATTCTGGCCGACTCTAGACAAGATTTCATCAATCATGTCTCCGGGTAAGTCTCTTAAAATATTGGGTTGTCTATCCATTTTGTGTTTTTAAACTGTAAAATAGACAAGAGTTAGATTCATAAAAAAAATACTTATTAATACAAGCAATTTTTACATATATCATAAAGCATAAGAACACTATATTCCATATATTACACCACACGAATACAACTATCTTATTCCGACTCGCTCGTTTCTTCTTCTTCGGTTTTGGTTCGTTTTGCCAAGTTTCTAGGGATATATGATGTTCCCCTAATACGAGCCGTCGTTGTCCACATTGGTTTAGAAAAACCTGGTGGTTTAGAGGTTCCCGGGTCATTGTTACAACTTAAGGACTTCGGGGGTTGACGATACATATAAAGTTCATCGGGGTTGGAATTAGATTTCTCTATTTTTATGCCCTTTCCCTTATTATTTTCTTTTGCCTTTTTAAATTCAGTTGAGGTAATTTCTATAACATCATCGGAATTCTCGTCGGAATCCGATTCATCGGAGAATTGGTAATCCTCCCAATATTTTGCTTCCTTGGCGGAAACACCATTGACCATAATTAACTTTGGTCGGTTGGTTGAGGATTTTCTTTTACTTAACCGTTTTATTATTTCCCCCACCGGTTCTATTTCTTCATCCGGTTCCGATTCTTCTTCCGGTTCCGATTCTTCTTCCGGTTCCGACTCTTCTTCCGGTTCCTCTTCGGGAACTTGTGAATCAGTCCACAAATCATTCCAATTTACATTTGACTCTTCATTATTATTAGGTGAGTCAATGGGACTTGTTCTAGAGGTAGACATCTATCACATAATATCAAACACGTTAAGAGATTAATATATCACATAATATTCATATGTTAAAAATATATAGTTTCCAACAAAAATGTTAAGCAATCATTTTTAAAGAAAACACGGTCGAAGTCCAGACTCACTAATGCATCCTAACAAACTCGATAAGACACACTAATGCAAATTTTCTGGTTCTCTAAGACCAACGCTCGGATACCAACTGAAATGTCCCGTTCTTATTGATTAAAAACGTTCCATATTAATTGATTTCGTTGCGAGGTTTTGACCTCTATATGAGACGTTTTTCAAAGACTGCATTCATTTTAAAACAAACCATAACCTTTATTTCATCAATAAAGGTTTAAAAAGCTTTACGTAGATTATCAAATAATGATAATCTAAAATATCCTGTTTACACATGACCATTACATAATGGTTTACAATACAAATATGTTACAACAAAATAAGTTTCTTGAATGCAGTTTTTACACAATATCATACAAACATGGACTCCAAATCTCGTCCTTATTTAAGTATGCGACAGCGGAAGCTCTTAATAATCACCTGAGAATAAACATGCTTAAAACGTCAACAAAAATGTTGGTGAGTTATAGGTTTAACCTATATATATCAAATCATAATAATAGACCACAAGATTTCATATTTCAATACACATCCCATACACAGAGATAAAAATCATTCATATGGTGAACACCTGGTAACCGACATTAACAAGATGCATATATAAGAATATCCCCATCATTCCGGGACACCCTTCGGATATGATATAAATTTCGAAGTACTAAAGCATCCGGTACTTTGGATGGGGTTTGTTAGGCCCAATAGATCTATCTTTAGGATTCGCGTCAATTAGGGTGTCTGTTCCCTAATTCTTAGATTACCAGACTTAATAAAAAGGGGCATATTCGATTTCGATAATTCAACCATAGAATGTAGTTTCACGTACTTGTGTCTATTTTGTAAATCATTTATAAAACCTGCATGTATTCTCATCCCAAAAATATTAGATTTTAAAAGTGGTACTATAACTCACTTTCACAGATTTTTACTTCGTCGGGAAGTAAGACTTGGCCACTGGTTGATTCACGAACCTATAACAATATATACATATATATCAAAGTATGTTCAAAATATATTTACAACACTTTTAATATATTTTGATGTTTTAAGTTTATTAAGTCAGCTGTCCTCGTTAGTAACCTACAACTAGTTGTCCACAGTTAGATGTACAGAAATAAATCGATTAATATTATCTTGAATCAATCCACGACCCAGTGTATACGTATCTCAGTATTGATCATAACTCAAACTATATATATTTTGGAATCAACCTCAACCCTGTATAGCTAACTCCAACATTCACATATAGAGTGTCTATGGTTGTTCCGAAATATATATAGATGTGTCGACATGATAGGTCGAAACATTGTATACGTGTCTATGGTATCTCAAGATTACATAATATATAATACAAGTTGATTAAGTTATGGTTGGAATAGATTTGTTACCAATTTTCACGTAGCTAAAATGAGAAAAATTATCCAATCTTGTTTTACCCATAACTTCTTCATTTTAAATCCGTTTTGAGTGAATCAAATTGCTATGGTTTCATATTGAACTCTATTTTATGAATCTAAACAAAAAAAGTATAGGTTTCTAGTCGGAAAAATAAGTTACAAGTCGTTTTTGTAAAGGTAGTCATTTCAGTCGAAAGAACGACGTCTAGATGACCATTTTAGAAAACATACTTCCACTTTGAGTTTAACCATAATTTTTGGATATAGTTTCATGTTCATAATAAAAATCATTTTCTCAGAATAACAACTTTTAAATCAAAGTTTATCATAGTTTTTAATTAACTAACCCAAAACAGCCCGCGGTGTTACTACGGCGGCGTAAATCCGGTTTTACGGTGTTTTTCGTGTTTCCAGGTTTTAAATCATTAAGTTAGAATATCATATAGATATAGAACATGTGTTTAGTTGATTTTAAAAGTCAAGTTAGAAGGATTAACTTTTGTTTGCGAACAAGTTTAGAATTAACTAAACTATGTTCTAGTGATTACAAGTTTAAACCTTCGAATAAGATAGCTTTATATGTATGAATCGAATGATGTTATGAACATCATTACTACCTTAAGTTCCTTGGATAAACCTACTGGAAAAGAGAAAAATGGATCTAGCTTCAATGGATCCTTGGATGGCTCAAAGTTCTTGAAGAAGAATCATGACACGAAAACAAGTTCAAGTAAGATCATCACTTGAAATAAGATTGTTATAGTTATAGAAATTGAACCAAAGTTTGAATATGATTATTACCTTGTATTAGAATGATAACCTACTGTAAGAAACAAAGATTTCTTGAGGTTGGATGATCACCTTACAAGATTGGAAGTGAGTTAGCAAACTTGAAAGTATTCTTGATTTTATGAAACTAGAACTTTTGGAATTTATGAAGAACACTTAGAACTTGAAGATAGAACTTGAGAGAGATCAATTAGATGAAGAAAATTGAAGAATGAAAGTGTTTGTAGGTGTTTTTGGTCGTTGGTGTATGGATTAGATATAAAGGATATGTAATTTTGTTTTCATGTAAATAAGTCATGAATGATTACTCATATTTTTGTAATTTTATGAGATATTTCATGCTAGTTGCCAAATGATGGTTCCCACATGTGTTAGGTGACTCACATGGGCTGCTAAGAGCTGATCATTGGAGTGTATATACCAATAGTACATACATCTAAAAGCTGTGTATTGTACGAGTACGAATACGGGTGCATACGAGTAGAATTGTTGATGAAACTGAACGAGGATGTAATTGTAAGCATTTTTGTTAAGTAGAAGTATTTTGATAAGTGTATTGAAGTCTTTCAAAAGTGTATAAATACATATTAAAACACTACATGTATATACATTTTAACTGAGTCGTTAAGTCATCGTTAGTCGTTACATGTAAGTGTTGTTTTGAAACCTTTAGGTTAACGATCTTGTTAAATGTTGTTAACCCAATGTTTATAATATCAAATGAGATTTTAAATTATTATATTATCATGATATTATCATGTATGAATATCTCTTAATATGATATATATACATTAAATGTCTTTACAACGATAATCGTTACATATATGTCTCGTTTAAAAATCATTAAGTTAGTAGTCTTGTTTTTACATATGTAGTTCATTGTTAATATACTTTATGATATGTTTTCTTATCATAGTATCATGTTAACTATATATATATATATCCATATATATGTCATCATATAGTTTTTACAAGTTTTAACGTTCGTGAATCACCGATCAACTTGGGTGGTCAATTGTCTATATGAAACATATTTCAATTAATCAAGTCTTAACAAGTTTGATTGCTTAACATGTTGGAAACATTTAATCATTTAAATATCAATCTCAATTAATATATATAAACATGGAAAAGTTCGGGTCACTACATATGAAGCCTTCCCATTGAAGGTTTTTTGATTTTTTTTTGGCTAAACTAACGGGTACTTTTAAAAAGGGATACCTTCATTGAAAGATGAAGAAACACTTAACCTATACAATGGAGTCAAAACGTGCAAATGATCGAGAAAAAGTAAGCTTGACAAAATGAAACTAACTTGAACCGAGCCTATCCGAAACCAAACAACCAACCAACGAAAACATACAAACACCTAACCAAATTCACACATAAAGAACTGAAGGGTTGTTGATGTTTACGCCTTTTTTCCGTCCTTTGTTTCCATGGTACCAAACAAACTCCGAAGAAAGATCAAGATAGTTGAGTCCACATTTGAGTATAAATATAAAAGATATAATGTATGTTTGTGAGAGCATATCAACACACAAGTGACAAGTCTACCACTTTCTTATAATATTAGTTTCATGTTTGATAGTAGAAGTCGTAATATGTCAGTAGTTAGTTGTTTCTTTCCAATTGCTATAAATATGTAATCCTATGTCCACTAGTGATATGAATGAAAAAGTTTGTCCAAAAAAGTCTCTTTCTTAACCTACGGTGCTTGAGAGTCTCGAATCGACCTACTAAGGGCCTTTTTTACCGACTCGCTCAGGGCACTAAAAATATCAGGACCGGCCCTGATTGGAAAGATAACCGCCGGAGGAAAGGAGCATGTAAGTAACTAGAGGAGGGGAGGGTGAATAGTTGCTTAATGGTTTCTTAAAACTTTTTCAAAATCTTTAGCTATTAAAAGATAAGTTTTAAGTGCGGAAGTGTTCGTGTTTGTTAATACAAGTATGTAAAGAATGTAAGTGCACTCCCCAATTCTAAGAATTGAGACTTTTCTTCACTATGATACCCCAAACCCGGTGGAGTGTCCGGATACAACACTAGCTCCTCGATAAGCCGCTACTTATGAACCATTACGTCCCTTTGAAGAATTCACAAACACCAAATGCTCTTACCACAAGATCCTAATGCTTTAGCATAGTGAAATCACAACTACCTTCTAGATCCCTTTAAGAAGATCGCTCACAAGTAAACTTATAGATAAGCTTACAATCACTCATAGTTCTTCAATAGGTCACACCAACTTAATTCTCAATAGAATTGATCAACTTCCTAGATCCCTTTAAGGAAGTTGAATCATTAAGCAAGATGGTGTTTCCTATCACATGAACTACTTAACTTCCTTGACCCCCTAAGGAAGTCTCTTACAAAGTAAACTTAAAGATACAAATGATAAGTACAAAGTTTACATTTCAATTCTACTTAGTGTAAGTAGAATCTCTCTTTCTCTCTTATGATCTCTCCATAATATGTGCTTGAGGCTTGGGAGATCAGTAGGTATGTATTTGAAAGAATGTTGTAAAGAGGTAGTCTTCAAGTTTGGCAAAGGTTGGCATTTATAGGAAAGAAAAAATTATCTCAGTTGGTGTACGGCTGCCTCCACGGTCAGCCATGCTTCGACCTTGTTCCTACTGGACAGGTTTTCAATATATCTGTTGGAGCTTTTTTTTCTTTGAATTTTTGGCTTATTTACCCAATATAAAGCTTTCAAAAGATGCTTATACACCTAGAAGTTAACTCCATTACCCCTTTGATCTTGGACATATGCATGGAGGTTGACATGTGCTAGCTAAAGAGGAAAGTCCAATGTCCTTGACCATTGTCATTGATTTCCTAAAAAGGTAAATGCATATTTTTGTCCCTTGACAAACCACTAGCATCCAAACTTCATTACCCAAGTCTTTAAACCCTTGTCTTCATTTTTGATGGAAGTATCTTGCTTCATTAGTGCTTGTTACAAGTTAATTGGATTTGTTTGAATCTAGTTGGGAATGCTTTGACTAGTTGCATTAATCATAAAGAGATAAACCACCACATTCCAAACCTCATGCCCATGTCTTCACTAACTTGTCTTTTTGTTAAATGGAAGTATCTTGCTCTTCGGAACATTGTTACATCTCAAATAAACTAGTTTGAATCTAGTTGAAACTTACTTGGAAATTACAACAATTTACTAGTTCATAATTAATAACACATACATAAAAATGATACATAAGAGTCATGGGAGAGCACCTCTTTAGTTGAGAGACTTTTAATGACCATCATTAGTATGTATTAAATGATATTTTGTAATAAGATAAAAGTAAAACATTTTTGTGTTTAATCTTATTTGAGCTTAAAATATCATTAAGATGTCATTAGGTGTGATTAGTAAAAATTATCATCTTTTGGTTCAATACTCTTTTGAAATCAAAGAAGGCAACTATTATAAGTATGTTTAAAAAGGTTTTGTAAATTATAGATGCCTCAAAGTGGTCTAACTCAAAGTGGATGAATTTGGTAACAGAGAAAAACTGCGGTCGAACTACGGTCGGCCGTGAGGTTACCCGTAGATTGACAGTTTTAGAAAAAGGTAAAATCGTTGGTACATGGTATCCACGGTCAGACTCACAGTCGACTGTGGTGCAGCCGCATAGCAATTTTACCAAGTTAATTATTTATGTATTAGTCTTTTGCTAGAGATAGTGTAGGCTTATGAACTCATGTCGTCTTACATATGATTAAGCACTTATCTCTTTTGTGTCATCATCAAAACAAAGTGATTAACTTTTGAATATTATAATTGGATTCTCAACTAACATTCTCCCCCTTTTTGATGATGACAAACATATGGGTAAGTGTTTAGTTATTTAAGCCGGCATAAGTGTTAACATTATACACTTTCTCCCCCTTTTGTCTAAGCAAAAAGGTTAGCTCCCCTAGAACTAAGCGCGCTCTAGAGTAATGCTCCTCCTTAAATCTTACATAGCGGTAGATGATATAGCTCCCCCTTGAAATGTGCAATATAAGACTCATAGAAAAGAGGATTAGTCCACACATAAGTCATAATATCAAGTAAGGAGTAATATGAACTCAACGAGCTGGATAAACCTTCAATCAAGGGTTAGTGCACACACATAATAATATATAGCAAGCATAAGAATCATTGTATGTCATAGATAACAAAGATAGTGGAGTTAGTACTTTGACCAATATATGTGATCGTTAGAGATCATGTAAGATCAAAAGTGCGTATGAACCACCACATATTAGAGTTAATGAACAGTATAGCATGAGTGTGTGATATAACATGTAGTGAGCAGAAGCCTTAGTATATCATGCAACATTATCATTAAGTACCAACATTACTCCACTAGTTCTACCAATTTCAGGCATGTATAGAAACAAGTAAGTTTAAGCAAACATGTAGAACCTTATAGCATAGCATCGTATACATATTGCACATATCACAATATGGAGACATAAGTGAGAGTAGCATGCAAAAGCTAATGAGATCAATTGTCACATAAGCAATCATGCATAACAATCATATTTATAAGCTTAGATGCTAGAGTATGAGACTAAGTTCAAACAAGCATGTTAAAACACAAGCATATCATAGCAAGGCAAAAAAGTAAGAGCATCACACATAATCATATCATGCAACACTATAGATACTAACATAGTACTTTCAATAAGCATGTAAGGACACATGCATGGCATACATATGGCAAATATCATAAGCATAACATGTAAAGTAATAGTGATCAATAAGGCATATATGATAAGTCGAAACGTTATCCACATGATAAGTTATCACTGAAAAAAATCATACACTAAGTTTCAAGCTATTCAACTAAGAGAAAATCTCTTTGTATACTTAGTGATGAACATATGTATAACCTAAACATATAGAGCATATTAATATTTCACTTATTATTTAATGATCAAAGCTAAATTGATGTTCAAATAATCACTTATTAGGTTGACTAGTCCAATTTTAGTAAGAGGATGCACACATATATGAGTTTCGGAAGAAGTGGTAGCTTAATCGAGAAAAGTTCGTTTCATCCACAAGCCTTGAGCACGTGATATTTCAATTGTTATATACTCGACTTTGGTAGTATAGAGAGAGAGCTACAAGTGTTTGTTCCTTTAAGAGCCAAGAGGTTATGCATAAACCAACTAGTGCATATACACCACTCTTCTAAATAGTAGCTATCCATCATTATCCGAATCTCCAAGGCACATGATATTCATGATGCATAAAACCCTTTAGATTTCTCTAAAGATCCTTTTAATGGCTCGAAAGTGTGACATATTTGGGCTTTCCTTTGCTTGGGTGATGAGCATAACAGTGCGTTTGAAGTCTCACAAGCATTTTTAGAAATATATGCATATATAGAACTCAAGAATAATTATAGTAAGCATATATCACATCAAAACAAGCAATCATACATAATAAACTCTGTAAGTAACTAGAGGGGGGGTGAATAGTTACTTGATACGTTTTTAATTTTTTTTTCGATTGATCACCAAATTTGATTAACTTTGATCAACCAATTCAACTCAAACTTGATGTGTGTAGTGTATATGTTCAAAATGTAAAATGAAGTAATGTAAAGAACATAGACACAAAGATTTATAGTGGTTCGGGTGGATGTTAACTAATCCACCTTAATCCACTCTCCGATTACACTAATCGGGATTTGTTGCTTCACTAAGCACTTTTCTCCAAACCCGGTGGAGATCCGATTTACAAGTCTTCAACTTCTTTGGTAGACAAAAAACCTAATCTTTCTATCCCTTTGAAAGATCAACTCTAACTTATATCAACTTGTCTTCACCTTGAACAAGTATTAATCTCCAAATAAGATTAATCAACTTCCTAAGTCCCTTTAAGGAAGTAGATCATTAACCTAGCCTATGCTTCTACTAATTGAAGTTACAAGACTTATACACTTTGCAATGATGATCCTAAGACAATACTAGGACATACATCACAATAAGTAAACTTACAAGATTAATGATTTTGATTAGTAAGTTTACAACAACCAAATTCTATATCTCTAAGATCATAGAATCTTCTCTTGCTTGATCACATTTGAGTAGTAATTGGAGCCCTTGTGATCTCTGAAAATAAGCTTTTGAAATATGCAAGAGGGTCAGCTTAAATGCACTTAAATGTTTGCCTTTTATAGTGGGATTCAAAAAGTAGCCGTTGACACACGGTTGCCTGCACGTTTTACCGTGGTGTGACCGTGCGTGCTCCAATCTAAATTTGGTATCCATTGTATAGCCGTTTGACTCAAATTTGAACACCACATTTTGGCACCTTTACTCCTTCTAGCACCTGCAAAAGAAACCAAACATCCTATACAAGTACTATATGCATTAAGTGTGTGAGATTTGGTCTTATTGCATGAAAGTGACTAATCATTCGAAAAGTGGCAAACCCAACATTCTTGGAGAAGTGTCTTGATTGATATTTAGAGAAATCTCAGTTTGGTCAAGACTTAGTTAGTCACTTTAATGCCTTTGGTTCAATTATAAAGACTAGCCACTATGTCATTAACTTCCTAGTTTCAATTAATCACAAGTCATGTTCTTTTTAAGTTTAGTTAGAGATTAATTGAACAATGTCTCTATAAGATAATCATGAAGTATGTAGAGACATTAAAGTTAATTCATTCTTAAATAAGCAATCACACTTAGTTACTTAGACTAGACCAAATAGACAATTGACTATGATTTCATTATGAACCATTTTGCACTTAATCTATTGGAGTAGGTTAGTTACTTGAATCCTAACTAGTGAGCACATGACAAACATATTAATCAAGTTGACAAGTTTATGAATATTAAGTAAATTGACAAGTAGCAAGTAATACTTACATAGCAAGAGATAGTTATTCTAGGATCAAACATATAGATACTTGCACAACTTATAATTCAAGCTCTTAACAAGTTTAATTGCAATATAACACATTGCTTGACTAATGTGTAAGCACACATTAATGTCTAACACATGCACAAAGGAAGAGAAATCTCTAGTTAGAACTTGGTAACTATCCTAAATGTATCTAAGTGTGCTTTAGGATTACAAGTCATTTCTAGTTTAACCTTGAGAGCATTGTTCCTCATTTAGCCTTAATTAATCACCAAGTCATTTCTAATAACAATTATTGTTCTAGTGACATTGGCTTAAATGTGTTGGTACTTGATGATCATACTAAGGATATCTTGATAAGAATTAAGATCACAAGTTGTGGATTAACACTTATGTGTTATGCCTAATCTTGGTTAATTTGTCATTAAGATGTCATTAGGCGTAATTAACTACAATTAGTGTTTTTATGACCAAAACTCAATTGAGTATGGACAAGGCATCTATTCTAAGCATGTTAAGAAAGGTTTCATTAATTATAGATGTCGGGAACTAGTCACACTTTATTTGGTCAAAAACGGTAATAGAGAAAACTGCGATCACACTGCAGTTGACCGTGGTGGCGACTATGCAACTTGTTTTCATAAAACTGTGTTACAATTCAGTTTGGGGTTTCACGGTTGACTATGCGGTTGACCGTACCTCGACCGTGTGTTTAGCTGAACTTTTAATTTCATTCTTTAACCTATGTTTGACTTGGTCGTTTGCAAGATAATTTATGGATTAGTGACTTGCGTGTTTTATGTTAAGATGTCAGTCATCACTTATGCATATATGTGTGTCATCATCAAAACATATTCTTTGGTTAATTATCATACTTAAGTTTGTCATTTAGTTTATTAACCAACATTCAACCAACATTCTCCCCCTTTTTGATGATGACAAACAAACAAGTGATGAGGGACATTTTGCTGTAAATACGCAAGTGTTAACAATCACTTGTATACATCTTTCTCCCCCTTTTGTCGAAGCAAAAAGGTTAGCTCCCTAGAACTAAGCTCGCCCTTAGAGCAAAACTCCCCCTTAAATTGTGCACGTTGGAAAAACATTTATGAAAACATAACAAGCACACATTTTATTCAAATCACATACTAAGCATAGATAATTCATACATAGATAATACATGACAGTCAAGAGGAGTTCAATTATCATGATGAGAGGATTGACCCTTGTCTTTGTCCTCAAGTCGTGATAATCTTCGACCAAGTTTTAGAATGTTTCCATGAATTACACTGTTTTGTCCTTATGTCGAAAGAGAACAAAAGTTGGGTGAATTTTCAAGAGGAGGTTCTTGAATCTACTTGGTTGAAGCTTTGCATACTGGATATGAAGAGACTTGAATGGAATGGTGAAACGGAGAAGCCATTCCAACATATGCGAATAGCTTGGTCAGATAGAGACCATACGGAAGTGACATATGGGAATGTTGAGTTGCATGTTGCATTCTTGATGCCATGAAGTATGCAACATTTACTTTCGTAGAGTTCAGAAGACACCATATGAAGGTGACTTCATTTGCATCTAGTCTATCCAGTAGTTCCCCTTTTTCGTAAACATTTGCAGTGATGATCTGTTTCCAAAGATCATGTGTTGGTGCAAGATGTTAGCAAAGGAATCCATCCTTTTTGATGTATTCAGGTCTAAGAGTTCCTTTGCACATAATATCTAGTGCATTGTCTTTCTTTACCCATTTAGTAAATTCATTGAACGAATTTGGTTCTAAAAAGAATGTTCGACCTTCATTCGGAACATCCATAATATTTCCAAATTCTTTAAGCATTAATGAATAACTTCTTCCATAAAGAGAAAATGATATTTTCTCATTATTGTGTGACAATTGAAAATTCTCATAGGATTCATTGATGTGAAGGGGATAGAGTGAACCTCTTAGATTAAGAATGACATCCCACTTGATGTTTGAGAAGCTTTCAAGAGAGTAGGTACTAAGATGATGTGTAAGAACTTCTCTCCCTTCAACAATGGACCTCATTGTGAAGAACCTTTGCTTTGCAAGGATATGTTTGGAATAGTTGATGGGGGCGTGAATTTTTTGAATGTATTTGCTTTAATAGACAAATGATGAATGGTATCTAGCAAACTTTAATGGGGTAGGTAGCTGAATTGAGAGTACTTTGACAGAGATATCAATTTGTCCTTTTGCAATCTATTGATCATTGAATTTGTGTAAGAGTGCTAGGACAAATTAATTCTGTTAGGTGTTCTGCGGTCGAATCACGGTCGGCCATGGAAGCAGCCGTACAATGACAGATTAATATTTTTGCATGGGTATACAAGCAAAATCAACTTAAGTACACAATAAACACAACATTATTTATTATCTTACACATAATTGTTTAGTGCCAACATTTAAGCACTCCACATAATACATAAATAAAGATCATTATCCCAGACATACAAGTTATGACCTACTGCAAGAAATTATTTTCACAAATCCATTCAACGCCTTCTTGAACCTAGAGTGATTTTCACTAATCTCTTCCTCTCGCTTCAGAATCCTATCAATCTTGGTTTCGAAATTCGAATTCACGAACTCTTGATGTTCCTGTAAGTTTGCCTCCTCATCTTTTATCTCCTCTTCATCCGATTCTTCCTCTAGTTGATAGTTCTCAATCTCTTCGAGATCCTCTTGAAGACTCGATCTTATTCCACAAGAGGATTCTCCTAGATGACCACTTCGGATGATGGTTGACTTATCCAGTGGCTCGAATGAAGGTTGTTGAACAATAGCGTGTGTTACTTTGAGGTAGCTGAACAAGCTGTTTAGATGCATTCCGTACGGAAGAGATCTAGTTGATTCAGTCATTAGGTTGCTCATTCGGGATGCCATCAAAAACGCCACATTAATCTCCATATTTAATTCAATTGCCCACATGACAAAAATTTGCGTGACATGAATGTGAGAGTGGTTTTCCAGCCTACAGTAGATGTTGTGGTCAATGATTTTGTTCAAGATATCCAGATCTAATCGGAGATCCTTTCCGGTTAGTCCCTTGGATAGGATTTCTGAGTGATTGACATTAGGTTTGCAAAGCAAGGTTAATACATCAGTAGCTTGAATAAACTCACGAAGATGTTCTAGTTTGTGTCGTCTACTGTAGAACTCCATTCCTTCAGTAGGAACACCCAGAATTTCACCAAAAGTACTGAGAGGAAATTCCCACCACTTTTTGTTAAGATGAAATCTTACCATCTTAGTTTCTGTGTTGAAGCTATAGTTGGCATAGAACTCTCTTATCAACTCGGGATATATAGGTCCATTGATTAGTACGAAGGAAGCTAGATTCCTTTGAAACAACTTGTCAATTACTTCAGGGAATGCTTCAAGGCTTATGATTCTTCCTTCTACTATTGCTCTTGTTTTAAGCCATTTCTTTTTATATGTTGTACGTTGTCTCGCATCAGTTGGAGGATTATATCTATTCTCTCCTCCTCTAGATTGAGCATCTCGGGTCCTTGCCATTTTTCTACACAATGATACTTCAAATTAATTCAAAGTGTATAATTCACTTGTAGGCAACAAGTTTTGCAAACTTTAATTATCATCAATACTTAGAAGTTTTGATGTTAATATTCTTCACATTTTCACTCTTCATTAGTGTTAATGAGTTTACAACTAGATTAAGATTTTCACAAAGTTCATATATGTTCTAGACTTTTGAAATCATCATCAACACATGTTTTGACATTCAACATTATTACACTCAATTAGCAACAATGTCATTCATATCATATGAACAATGCTTCTATGAAAATCTAACCTAGAGGTATAATGAAACCTAGAATTATTCATTGTTAAATTAACGCATAGATAGGTACTACTACAATCGTTTCCAAGTTGTTCTTCAAGAATAATTTTGATTGTTTGTATCAATTTAGGTTTTGATTCATTATAGTTAGGGTTTCTTCATAACCCTAATTCATCATACAAACACAATTGAATGCAAGGAAATCAAGGATTAATCATACCAAATGTAGGAATTGAAATTTGAAGGAATGAGCGTTCTTCTTCGTGTGGTCGATCTCCTCAGCCGTGTGTAAGTGTGTGTGTTTTCAAGTGGGTTGAAAAGAAATAAAAGTGAGGGTTTAATTTAATTTAAAATAGAATCAGACCACGCACGGTCGAAGCACGGTCGACCGTGGTGTTAGCCGTGCAGATATTTTTACACGTACAGGACAGGAATCTGCGGTCGAGTATACGGTCAGCCGTGGTGCTGCCGTGGATCCTTCTAATCACTTATTTCTTCACTTCTTCTTTCTTCAAACGCTTTTTGACGATTCTTAGGTTCTATAGAATACTTGAGGATAAGTTTTCTTTTCCTAACATTGAATGATTACATTCTCCCGATGTTTAATCATCAATGACACGTAATATACTATATATATATATATATATATATATATATATATATATATATATATATATATATATATATATATATATATATATATATATATTCATATTCAATCATTCACATAGTATACACAAAACGCATTAATATAGTATTTAGCATGCAATACACATTTTCACATAAACACACAATCCTAAGGCAAGTAAGCTTCCTACACTAACCTTTTAAAATCACTTTTCAAAAACAATTTTGCATTTGTAAGAAAAACATTTCATTAATACAAAGTCTTTTTGAGAAGGTTATTCTCATTAGCATTTTGATCATTGATTTTGATTGATTTTAAGATTACCCAATCCTTGACTTATCCCTACCATGAAATTGCTAGCTTGGTCCATTTTTCCCATATTTTCAATTTTCCTAATAATAAACAATGGCCTTTGATTACAAGATTTGTGTTTGCTAGAGTTGTGACATATATTCATTTCATGTTTACCTCTTGATGAATCACAAATAGTTATCCTTTCGAGTTTTCTTTTCAAGGAGTTATTTTCATCAATTAAAACTTTGTAAAGTTGTCTAACTTTGTGCAATTCTTTCTCCAAAAGTTTTACTTTGTCACGACTACTATCATACACAAATTTAATAGTCTTGTAATCATCTAACAATTCTTCATAATTAGAAGGATAGAATACATGTACCTCATTGCAATCAATGCTTGAGACATCATCTTCTTTGAATGTAGATTCAACCTCTTCTTTAGTTTGGCTATCTTGATCCTAATCATTCCAAGAACTCATGAGGCAAAAGTCTTCATTTCCATTCAACCCTTTTACTTGAAAATCACCAACCTTTTACAAATCCTTCCCCATTCTTTTACCCTTTAAACTCTTAGAGTTTAAATCTTTTTGTGAACATAGTGAGTCCCAACATTCTTTTGCACTTTCACATGAGATTATCTTTAATTTTTCTTCACTAGGAAGAATTTCATGAAGTAGTGAAATTGCATCAAATTGTTTCAAAACATCATTGTTTTGAAATGTTGACTTCACTAGTCTTGAACTTGCTTGTGGTACAAAGCCTCCTACTTTGATTATTCTCCACAAGTAGTAATCCTTAGATTTGAGATAAGACTCAAATCTTAATTTTCACACATCAATATTCATCTTATCAAAGATTGGTGCTTCTTTCACCAATTCTTCCAAGTATCCCATAGTTTGAGTTGATCCGAGAATCGTTGACTCAAGTTTTTGCACAAAACGAATTTTAATGATTTCGCAATCGTTTATAGCACAATGATTTGAGCAACTGCTCTGATACCAATTGTAAGTAACTAGAGGGGGTAAATAGTTACTTGATACATTTTTAATTTTTTTTTTCGATTGATCACCAAATTCGATTAACTTTGATCAACCAATTCAACTCAAACTTGATGTGTGTAGTGTATATGATGAAGTAATGTAAAGAACATAGATACAAGGATTTATAGTGGTTCGGGTGGATGTTAACTAATCCACCTTAATCCACTCCCCGATTACACTAATCAGGATTTGTTGCTTCACTAAGCACTTTTCTCCAAAAAAGGTGGAGATCTAATTTACAAGTCTTCAACTTCTTTGGTAGACAACAAACCTAATCTTTCTATCCCTTTGAAAGATCAACTTTAACTTAGATCAACTTGTCTTCACCTTGGACAAGTATTAATCTCCAAATAAGATTAATCAACTTCCTAAGTCCCTTTAAGGAAGTAGATCACTAAGCTAGCCTATGCTTCTACTAATTGAAGTTACAAGACCTAAACACTTTGCAATGATGATCCTAAAACAATACTAGGACATACATCACAATAAGTGAACCCACAAGATTAATGATTTTGATTAGTAAGTTTACAACAACCAAATTCTATATCTCTAAGATCATATAATCTTCTCTTGCTTGATCACATTTGAGTAGTAATTAGAGCCCTTGTGATATCTGGAAATAAGCCTTTGAAATATGCAAGAGGGTCAGCTTCAAATGCACTTAAATGTTTTCCTTTTATAGTGGGATTCAAAAAGTAGCCGTTGACACACGGTTGCCTGTACGGTCGACCGTAGTGCGACCGTGCGTGCTCCAGTCCAAATTTGGTATCCGTTGTATAACCGTTTGACTCAAATTTGAACACCACATTTTGACACCTTTACTCCTTCTAGTACCTGCAAAAGAAACCAAACATCCTATACAAGTACTATATGCATTAAGTGTGTGAGATTTGGTCTTATTGCATGAAAGTGACTAATCATTCCAAAAGTGGCAAACCCAACATTCTTGAAGAAGTGTCTTGATTGATATTTGGGGAAATCTCAGTTTGATCAAGACATAGTTAGTCACTTTAATGCCTTTGGTTCAATTCTAAAGATTAGTCACTATGTCATTAACTTCCTAGTTTCAATTAATCACAAGTCATGTTCTTTTTAAGTTTAGTTAGAGATTAATTGAACAATGTCTCTATAAGATAATCATGAAGTATGTAGAGACATTAAAGTTAATTCATTCTTGAATAAGCAATCACACTTAGTTACTTAGACTAGACCAAATAGACAATTGACTATGATTTCATTATGAACCATTTTGCACTTAATCTATTGGAGTAGGTTAGTTACTTGAATCCTAACTAGTGAGCACATGACAAACATATTAATCAAGTTGACAAGTTTATGAATATTAAGCAAATTGACAAGTAGCAAGTAATACTTACATAGCAAGAGATAGTTATTCTAGGATCAAACATATAGATACTTGCACAACTTATAATTCAAGCTCTTAACAAGTTTAATTGCAATATAACACATTGCTTGACTAATGTGTAAGCACACATTAATGTCTAACACATGCACAAAGGAAGAGAAATCTCTAGTTAGAACTTGGTAACTATCCTAAATGTATCTAAGTGTGCTTTAGGATTACAAGTCATTTCTAGTTTAACCTTGAGAGCATTGTTCCTCATTTAGCCTTAATTAATCACCAAGTCATTTCTAATAACAATTATTGTTCTAGTGACATTGGCTTAAATGTGTGTTGGTACTTGATGATCATACTAAGGATATCTAGATAAGAATTAAGATCACAAGTTGTGGATTAACACTTATGTGTTATGCCTAATCTTGGTAATTTGTCATTAAGATGTCATTAGGCGTAATTAACCACAATTAATGTTTTTATGACCAAAACTCAATTGAGTATGGAGAAGGCATCTATTCTAAGCATGTTGAGAAAGGTTTCATGAATTATAGATGTCAGGAACTAGTCAAATTTTATTTGGTTAAAAACGGTAACAGAGAAAACTGTGGTTGTTGTAACATCCCGCCTTTTTCCATTTACTTTTCCATTATACTATTTTAAACTTCGTTATATGTTTATAACATCTCCCGTTAATACGCATTTTAAATTCTCTCGTTTAGGTAATTCACGCACCCAAACGAAAGTTGAGGGACTAGACTTGACAAGGGATCAAACCCTTGACTAGGTCAAAGGGTCAAACCCCTTTCATCCATTCACTTTCATCCTCATCTTTTACTACTTCCAAATCCTCTCAACATTTAATCCTTAATTCATCATCTAAATCCGATTTTGGAGGCTAACATCAAAACAAATTACATATTTGGAATCCTCTCTTCATTCTCTACGTTTTGATACTAATTTCATCTCGATTGGGTAACTTTCTAAAAACTCTAAATTTCATAATCTTAGTGTCCTTGACTTAAAAGTGTGTTAATTAGTGTCTATGGCTCATTGTGATGTCGTATATGTAATTTGTATGCTCGATCTTGTGATTTGACATAACTAGCATGAACTTGAAAAAGTGTTTGTTAAATCTTTGATTTTGGATGATGAAATGTGTTTAGATGTTAATGTTTGTATGTTCAAAGTGTTAATTACTTCATTAGCTTCGTTTTGGTGTGTTGATTGACATGAAAACCTTACATTAACATGATTATTGGTTTTGAGATTTTGGTTAGGGTTTGATAGGCTTAATATGAACTTTTGATGCATCAAATGCTATGAAATGTTATTGGTAAGTGTTTAGTTGGATTGTATGCTTGATTACCTTCGAAACGGCATATCATTAATGTAAATTGGTTGCCCGAATCATTGAATTGCATTTATGAACTTGTATGCGGTTAATGTTAAGCATTAGATGCGGTTTTGGTTGTTGTAATAGGTAGATTGATTGATGAAATGTGTTTAGTTGTTCTCCTCGTCAAATTACCTTCCCAATGGTATAAGATACTTGTTTTGATTGTTTGCGGATCATAAATTGTGTTTGTTTGAGTTTTGGTTCGTGCATTTCTTTGTTGCAGCAAAACAGGGCCTGGATACAGATCTGGACGCCGTCCAGATTCTTGGATGCCGTCCAGCCCTTTAGACTTGGACGCTGTCCAGTATTTTAGACGCCGTCCAGTACTTCAATACTGGACGCCGTCCAGCCATTTTGGACGCCGTCCAGATGGCCTATCAGGTGCTGTCCAATTTGGTCGTTTTTCGATTAATTCTAACTATGCTACGCACCTCCGATTAACATGAAACTTGACTAACATGCTTATATATGATTAAAAACCTCAGAAAAATAGTTCGGGACCCGACCCGAACGTGTTGACTTTTTCGTTGACTTTGACCCGACCAAGTTTGACTTATAGCCAAACTTAACCGAATACTTATACAATCTCTCTAACTTGCTTCTATACTTGTATCTTGCATGAAACTTGACAATTTGATTCACATGCTACTTAATCGAGTCGTAACGAGCCATAGGACTAATTGAACATCCTTGACCAATCGCGTTTACCATTATTGATGCAACTTACTTGTTTAGGTTAAGACTAGCATTGTTCTTTGCACACGTTTACTTGTTGAAGTACTTTATTACTCGTGTGTAACGACCCGGATTTTCCGATCGTTTTATACTTATGAGATTAATATTTACATAAAATAAACCTTACCAACATGATAAGCAATCCAAACTGTTGAGACTTATGTTTTTGAAAAGAGTTTCACACAACGTTTGACCGTCTAATTTGACCGATGGTATCACGAACTATATAACACACGATAATTATACGATTATGTATATGTACATATCTATACATATTTAACATGATTTAAGGATGGTTTAACATTTCATTGTGAACTAACAACAATGAGTTATAAGTATACTTTGAGACCACAAACTTAAGTTTTCAAAACGATAACTATATGTACCGTTCTTTGACATATATACTTACAATCTATAATGTGTTGGTGATCTATGTCACCAATATGATTTAAGTGTCATGGGATTAATTTGTAACCAAAATAATCTTGATAAATATCGAACAAGTTTGGGGAAGTGTGGAGTGCACACTTGTTTGAACTTATCTTGATTATGACGGGGGTTCAGGGGCAGCGCCCCCGATGAGCGGGGACCAAGGGGTGGCAACCCCTGGCGGGGTCCAAGGGTCAGAGCCCCTGGCTGGGGTCGAGCCTCTTTTACAGTTATAAACCCGTCCATATTTGAATTCTCGTTCCGATTCCTCAAAATTTCTACAAGTATATCTAGGGTATATGTAACCGTATCATACCCAGCTTCTATACGTATTTACTATTGGTATATACCAACAATAAACTTCAATGATCAGCCACTAGACATGATGTTACATGTGGGAACCAGCCATTTAACCTCATGTGTGACTTTTGTGCAAGAAAACAAACTAAATCTCCTATATATCCATCCCATAATCATGCTATTTTGCACACACACACACATACAATTTCATTTCCAATTTTCTTTCAAGTTAATTCACTCCCTAATCTCTCTTCATCTACCTACTCAAAAACGTATCAATATAGTCATCCGATTTCAAGGAGATTACTTCCAATCTTTCAATCCCACTCCACCACTCTTTTGATTCCAAGATTTTTCTTACCTTTTCCAGTAGCTTTGTCCAAGTAACTTGAGGTAGTAACCTTATTCATAACCTTATTCGATTCATATTTATATAGCTATCTTATTTTGTGTTATAAAATTTTAACAACAAGAACATAGTTTGAGTGATTTCAAACTTGTTCGCAAACTAAATAGATCCTTCTAATTTGATTTAAAAAAAAAAACACTTCAAGACCTGTAATATATCATATTATGACAAAATCGGATTAATCATATCTTGGCTAATTAACATAATATTTAATATATATTTACTTATGATTTTATTTTATATATTTCAGGACCACCCGTAAACAACACGAGAAGATTAATCATAAGACCTCATGATTGTACGCAACACGTCATTTGACAACACGGTACTTTATGTACGCAACACGTCATTTGACAACATGGTACCATGGGTCAAGATTAATTCTGATCAACACGAATACGATGGGGTCTTTATTTATTTTATTTAAGCAACTAATTGTGGACCACTAACATCGGACTGCTAACTACGGACTAAGAAAATATTAAAAGTATTAAAAGTATATATATATATATATATATATATATATATATATATATATATATATATATATATATATATATATATATATATATATATATATATATATATAACGATTACTTGAAAAGAAAATATGTTGATATATTATATATATGGTTAGGTTCGTGATATCTATCGGAGACCAAGTCGAGTTAAATACCTTCAAGACAAAAGTGAGTATATAGTCCCACTTTTAAACTCTAAATATTTCGGGAAGATATACATGCATTTTATGATTTACGTTATGGACACAAGTGATTAAAAATATATATTCTACGTTGAGTTGTACCACTGGCATACTTCCCTGTAACTTGGTAACTACTATTTACATGAGGTATTGTAAACGCGAATCCTGTTGATAGATCTATCGGGCCTGACAACCCCAACCGGACTGGACGACCAGTATTCAACGGTTGCACAGTACTTCGTTTCGGTGACTACACTTGGTACGGTGTAGTAAGATTTCATAATAAAGGTAATATGCGACGTTGATTAAATGTTAAGTATGGTTATCAAGTGCTCAACAACTTAGAATATTTTTATTAAAACGTTTATATATGAATTCTTGTGGTCTATATTCATAACGCTGCCGGCTTTAAACCTATATCTCACCAACTTTATGTTGACGTTTTAAGCATGTTTATTCTCAGGTGATAACTAAGAGCTTCCGCAGCAACATGTTGAATTTAAGCAAGATCTTGAGTATGCATATTTGTGTCAAAAATAAAACTGCATATCGGAGGATCTGTAATGTAAAATATGTTGGAGGTCGTATTGTTATTATCACATGTAAAGTTTGTAAGTCTAAGATTATTGCTAAACGATAATCATTATTAAGTTGTTTAAACCTTGTATTTGTAATAAAAGCTATGATTTGTATTGTAAAAACGAATGCAGTTTTTGAAAAATGTCGCATATAGAGGTCAATACCTCGCGAAGAAATCATATGTTATTGTATTCGTCCTTATGGTTAAGGTCGGGTTATGACATGTGGTATCAGAGCGTTGGTCTTAGAGAATCAGAGAATTTGCATTAGTGTGTCTTATCGAGTTTGTTAGGATGCATTAGTGAGTCTGGACTTTGACCGTGTTTGATTTCGAAAACTATTGCTTATCCTTGTTGGTTAAAAATTAATATGTAAATATTATGTGGTATTAACGTGCTAGTTGTTATGTGATAGATGTCTGGCTTAGAACTTATTATCACATTCAGCGACTCCGAACCAGACTCTTCAGATGGTGTTCCAGTCATTAATCTATCTGATGATGAAAACGATACCTTTGGGGAAGACTCACAAGTTCCGGATGAATCAATTGAAGAGGAACCGGAAAGTGATCCTGAGGAGGAAGAAATACAGGAAATTACGAAAGACAAGTTCGAACGAGGAAAGAAACGAAAGGCTACTGAAATGGAAAATCTAAATCCCGAGTCTAGAGAGGATGTTGTGGCACCAACTCCACCAGATACTTCCACACCTATTCCCGCTATTCCTATTAGTTCTATCTCGACATCCAGTTCTTCGGTTCCTCAGCCAAAATGCAGGGAGACAACCAGGATAACCTTTAAGCGATTTCTTTGAACATAAACGCTTTGGGTTAAATGATGCGCTGTTGTTTTAAACCATGGGATCATATAATGTTTTGTATAATATTACTAGTGTGGTTTGCTTAATGTTTGATGTAAGATAAGCATATGTAAAATAGTGAAGTGTGAAATGCAATAATTTTCCATGGTTAAGTATTATTTGGGTGGTAGTAATTGATTTTCGTACTAAGCTATTAAGTATGAACTTTAACGGGTAGGTACTACCCTAGATATAATTATAAAACGCTAATAAGAAGAAAAGGCTTTTATAATAATAACTGGTTCATATTATTAATAAGCTACGATGTACTGTAAATACATACTACATCTATAATATTCCATGTGAATAATTATTTTTTTTTCATTCTTGTTGAAGATTATGGCGCGATTGAACCGAATGACGGAACAAGAAATCCAGGAACTCATCAATCAGCGAGTGAACGACAGAATGTTATGGGTCAAGGCTGCAAGAGGTGCTGCAGTTAACCCAAATCCTCGTGTGGGGTGCACTTACAAAACTTTTCAAGGTTGCAAGCCCTCATCATTCAGTGGAACAGAAGGACCTGTTGGTTTAACCCGGTGGATCGAAAAGATTGAGTCTGTGTTTAAAATCAGTGGTTGTATTGAGAAGGATATGACCAAGTATGCATCGTGTACCCTACAAGATAGTGCACTCACGTGGTGGAAAAACTATGTGAAGGCCGTAGGAGGAGATGTAGCTTATGATACTCCTTGGGAAGAATTCAAAACAATGCTAATCAACGAATATTGTCCAAGGAACGAGGTTAGGAAGTTGGAAGCTGAATTACGAAGCCTGAAAGCTGTTGGTACTAAACTCACCACCTACAATCAACGATTCATGGAATTAGCTTTGCTATGTCCCGAATTGGTACCAACTGAAGAACGGAAGATTGAACTGTACAAAGACGGTTTGCCTAAAAAGGTCAAGGCAAATGTTACAGCATCCAAACCCAAGACTATTCATGAAGCTATCACCATGGCGAACGAGTTGATGGACCAGATTATTCTGGATAAGAACACCGATGTCAAGACATCGGGAAACAAAAGAAAGTGGGAAGGTAATCATCAACAATCCAACAAGAAACAAGAAACCACGCAAGGTGCGGGTAGCGGTTCGAACTCAGGTTACAATGGACGAAATCCTTTATGTAACAGATGCTACAAACATCACTCTGGTTATTGTAATGTGGTGTGCAACAATTGTAATCGAAAAGGTCATCTTGCTGAAGATTGTAGGGTTTCCGCTACAAATACAAACGGTACCAAGACTCCAGCCACCAATGCAAATAGAACTGCCTTGGCCACTGTTACTTGTTATGGGTGTGGGAAACAGGGTCATTATAAGAGTCAGTGCCCGAATCCAGAGAAGAATAACGGATCTGCACATGGAAGAGCATTTGTTATTAATGCCAGGGAGGCGTATGAAGACCCGGAGCTTGTTACGGGTACGTTTACCATTAATAACTTATCCGCATCTATTATATTTGATACTGGTGCCGATAGAAGTTACGTGTGTAGAGACTTTCACGCTAAATTGAATTGTTCATCATTACCTCTAGATGCTAAGTATATGATTGAGTTAGCTAATGGTAAACTAATTAAAGCCAATAAAATTTGCCGTGATTGTAAAATAAATTTAGCCGGAGAAACATTTAAGATTGATTTGATACCCGTAGAATTAGGAAGTTTTGATGTAATAGTCGGCTTGGACTGGATGTCCAAAATAGGAGCTGAAGTTGTGTGCGTCAAGAAGGCAATTCACATTCCTCGTAAGGATAGAACGCCATTAATGATTTATGGAGAGAAGGGTAACTCAAAGCTAAAACTCATTAGTTGTTTGAAAGCTCAAAAGTGCTTGAAGAAAGGGTGCTATGCTATCCTAGCACATGTTAATAAAGTCGAAACGAAGGAAAAAGTAAAGAGCATCAACGACGTGCCTGTGGCAAGAGATTTTCCTGAAGTATTTCCGGAAGAGTTGCCAGGATTACCTCCATTTAGATCTGTAGAATTTCAAATAGATCTAGTACCAGGAGCTGCACCAGTGGCTCGTGCTCCATATAGACTTGCACCATCTAAGATGAAAGAGTTACAAAGCCAGTTACAAGAATTACTGGACCGCGGTTTCATTCGACCGAGCACTTCACTGTGGGGAGCTCCGATTTTATTCGTCAAGAAGAAAGATGGATCTTTCCGAATGTGTATAGATTATCGTGAATTAAATAAGTTAACTATCAAGAATCGGTATCCACTACCGAGAATTGATGACTTATTTGATCAATTACAAGGATCATGTGTGTACTCGAAAATCGACTTAAGATCGGGCTATCATCAATTACGTGTCAAAGAAGAAGATATTCCGAAAACTGCTTTTCGGACACGCTACGGTCATTATGAATTTTTGGTCATGCCATTTGGGTTGACTAATGCGCCAGCTGTATTCATGGACCTCATGAATCGAGTTTGTAGTCCGTATTTAGATAAGTTTGTTATCGTTTTCATTGACGATATTCTTATCTATTCCAAGAGTGAGCAAGAGCATGAGCAGCATTTAAGGTTGGTATTAGAATTGTTAAGAAAAGAACAGTTATACGCCAAATTTTCTAAGTGTGCATTTTGGTTGAAAGAAGTGCAATTTCTTGGCCACGTTGTTAGTAGCAAAGGAATTCAGATTGATCCAGCTAAAATTGAGGCCATTGAAAAATGGGAGACTCCTAAGACACCAACACAGATACGCCAATTTTTGGGTTTAGCAGGTTATTATAGAAGGTTTATTCAAGATTTTTCTCGAATAGCTAAACCATTGACAGCGTTAACACAAAAAGGGAAGAAGTACGAATGGACCGTTGAGCAGGAGAGTGCATTTCAAATACTCAAGAAGAAGTTGACCACGACACCTATTTTATCGTTACCTGAAGGGAACGATGATTTTGAGATATATTATGACGCTTCGCGACAAGGTTTTAGTTGCGTCCTTATGCAACGAAAGAAAGTTATTGCATACGCATCTCGACAATTGAAGATTCACGAGCGGAATTATACGATGCATGATCTAGAATTGGGGGCAGTAGTGTTTGCATTGAAGATATGGAGACACTATTTATATGGAGTTAAATGCACTGTGTTTACTGATCATAAAAGCCTTCAACATATTTTCGATCAGAAATAGCTGAACATGAGGCAACGTAGGTGGGTCGAGCTGATAAACGACTATGATTGTGAGATTCGCTATCATCCCGGGAAAGCGAATGTAGTAGCCGACGCTCTAAGCAGAAAGGAACGGGAACCAATTCGAGTACGAGCAATGAACATAAAAATTCGCATGAATCTCAACTCACAAATCAAAGAGGCTCAACGAGAAGCTCTTACTAAAGAAAACATAGGAAATGAAATAATGAAGAAGTATGAGAAGAAACTCGTTATGCGAGAAGACGGAATTCGATATTTTGTAAACCGTATTTGGGTACCGAAGTTGGGTGGATTAAGGAAGTTGATATTGAATGAGGCACATAAGACAAGATACTCGATACATCCTGGAGTTGGAAAGATGTATCAAGATCTTAAGACGCATTATTGGTGGCCTAATTTAAAGACAGATGTTGCAACATATGTTGGGGAATGTTTAACTTGTTCCAAAGTCAAAGCAGAACATCAGAAGCCGTCAGGGTTACTTCAACAACCAGAAATCCCAGAATGGAAATGGGATGGTATTACCATGGATTTCATCACAAAGTTACCTAAGACTGCCTAGGGTTATGACACCATTTGGGTAATAGTTGATCGTCTCACCAAATCTGCACATTTCTTGCCTATAAAGGAAACGGATAGAATGGAGAAACTATTACGATTATACATAAAGGAAATTGTTTCAATGCATGGAATACCTATTTCCATTATATCCGATCGTGATAGTAGATTTACATCAAAGTTTTGGCAATCACTACAGGAGGCCCTGGGAACCCGTTTGGATATGAGCACCGCATACCATCCGCAAACTGACGGGCAGAGTGAAAGAACAATTCAGACTCTTGAAGACATGCTCAGGGCATGTGTGATCGATTTTGGAAATGGATGGGATAAATATCTACCATTAGCAGAATTCTCGTATAATAATAGTTATCATGCGAGCATTAAAGCTGCACCATTCGAAGCACTGTATGGAAGGAAGTGTAGATACCCTATCTGTTGGAATGAAGTAGGAGATCGACAATTAACTGGTCCCGAGATCATCCTTGAAACTACTGAGAAGATAGTGCAAATCAAGGAGAGATTGAAAACAGCCCGTAGTCGCCAAAAGAGCTACGCCGATGTCCGAAGGAAACCATTAGAGTTTCAAATCAGTGACATGGTTATGCTAAAGGTGTCACCTTGGAAAGGTGTAATACGTTTTGGAAAAAGGGGTAAACTGAACCCAAGGTATGTAGGCCCGTTCAAGATCATCGAACGCATCGGACCGGTAGCTTATCGACTCGAGTTACCACAACAACTCACTGGGGTACATAATTCATTTCACGTCTCAAACCTCAAGAAATGTCTTGCAAAGGAAGATCTCACCATTCCTCTTGAAGAAATCCAAGTCGACGAGAAACTACAATTCATAGAAGAACCAGTCGAAATCATGGACCGTGAAGTTAAACAACTCAAGCAGAGCAACATACCAATCGTCAAGGTTCGTTGGAATGCTCGAAGGGGTCCCGAGTTTACTTGGGAACGAGAGGATCAGATGAAACAAAAGTATCCACATTTGTTCCCGACAACGCAAAATAGGTACAACTTTAAAATTTCTGGACGAAATTTATTTAACGGGTAGGTACTGTAACGACCCGGATTTTCCGATCGTTTTATACTTATGAGATTAATATTTACATAAAATAAACCTTACCAACATGATAAGCAATCCAAACTGTTGAGACTTATGTTTTTGAAAAGAGTTTCACACAACGTTTGACCGTTTAATTTGACCGATGGTATCACGAACTATATAACACACGATAATTATACGATTATGTATATGTACATATCTATACATATTTAACATGATTTAAGGATGGTTTAACATTTCATTGTGAACTAACAACAATGAGTTATAAGTATACTTTGAGACCACAAACTTAAGTTTTCAAAACGATAACTATATGTAACGTTCTTTGACATATATACTTACAATCTATAATGTGTTGGTGATCTATGTCACCAATATGATTTAAGTGTCATGGGATTAATTTGTAACCAAAATAATCTTGATAAATATCGAACAAGTTTGGGGAAGTGTGGAGTGCACACTTGTTTGAACTTATCTTGATTATGACGGGGGTTCGGGGGCAGCGCCCCCGATGAGCGGGGTCCAAGGGGTGGCAACCCCTGGCGGGGTCCAAGGGGCAGAGCCCCTGGCTGGGGTCGAGCCTCTTTTACAGTTATAAACCCATCCATATTTGAATTCTCGTTCCGATTCCTCAAAATTTCTACAAGTATATCTAGGGTATATGTAACCGTATGATACCCAGCTTCTATACGTATTTACTATTGGTATATACCAACAATAAACTTCAATGATCAGCCACTAGACATGATGTTACATGTGGGAACCAGCCATTTAACCTCATGTGTGACTTTTGTGCAAGAAAACAAACTAAATCTCCTATATATCCATCCCATAATCATGCTATTTTGCACACACACACATACAATTTCATTTCCAATTTTCTTTCAAGTTAATTCACTCCCTAATCTCTCTTCATCTACCTACTCAAAAACGTATCAATATAGTCATCCGATTTCAAGGAGATTACTTCCAATCTTTCAATCCCACTCCACCACTCTTTTGATTCCAAGATTTTTCTTACCTTTTCCAGTAGCTTTGTCCAAGTAACTTGAGGTAGTAACCTTATTCATAACCTTATTCGATTCATATTTATATAGCTATCTTATTTTGTGTTATAAAATTTTAACAACAAGAACATAGTTTGAGTGATTTCAAACTTGTTCGCAAATTAAATAGATCCTTCTAATTTGATTTAAAAAAAAACACTTCAAGACCTGTAATATATCATATTATGACAAAATCGGATTAATCATATCTTGGCTAATTAACATAATATTTAATATATATTTACTTATGATTTTATTTTATATATTTCAGGACCACCCGTAAACAACACGAGAAGATTAATCATAAGACCTCATGATTGTACGCAACACGTCATTTGACAACACGGTACTTTATGTACGCAACACGTCATTTGACAACATGGTACCATGGGTCAAGATTAATTCTGATCAACACGAATACGATGGGGTCTTTATTTATTTTATTTAAGCAACTAATTGTGGACCACTAACATCGGACTGCTAACTACGGACTAAGAAAATATTAAAAGTATTAAAAGTATATATATATATATATATATATATATATATATATATATATATATATATATATAACGATTACTTGAAAAGAAAATATGTTGATATATTATATATATGGTTAGGTTCGTGATATCTATCGGAGACCAAGTCGAGTTAAATACCTTCAAGACAAAAGTGAGTATATAGTCCCACTTTTAAACTCTAAATATTTCGGGAAGATATACATGCATTTTATGATTTACGTTATGGACACAAGTGATTAAAAATATATATTCTACGTTGAGTTGTACCACTGGCATACTTCCCTGTAACTTGGTAACTACTATTTACATGAGGTATTGTAAACGCGAATCCTGTTGATAGATCTATCGGGCCTGACAACCCCAACCGGACTGGACGACCAGTATTCAACGGTTGCACAGTACTTCGTTTCGGTGACTACACTTGGTACGGTGTAGTAAGATTTCATAATAAAGGGAATATGCGACGTTGATTAAATGTTAAGTATGGTAATCAAGTGCTCAACAACTTAGAATATTTTTATTAAAACGTTTATATATGAATTCTTGTGGTCTATATTCATAACGCTGCCGGCTTTAAACCTATATCTCACCAACTTTATGTTAACGTTTTAAGCATGTTTATTCTCAGGTGATAACTAAGAGCTTCCGCTGGAACATGTTGAATTTAAGCAAGATCTTGAGTATGCATATTTGTGTCAAAAATAAAACTGCATATCGGAGGATCTGTAATGTAAAATATGTTGGAGGTCGTATTGTTATTATCACATGTAAAGTTTGTAAGTCTAAGATTATCGCTAAACGATAATCATTATTAAGTTGTTTAAACCTTGTATTTGTAATAAAAGCTATGATTTGTATTGTAAAAACGAATGCAGTTTTTGAAAAATGTCGCATATAGAGGTCAATACCTCTCGAAGAAATCATATGTTATTGTATTCGTCCTTATGGTTAAGATCGGGTTATGACATCGTGCACTCAAGGTGAGATCATAGTCCCACTTTTACTCTTTTTGAACTTACATTTGGGATGAGAAAACATAAACATTTCTTTTACTAAGTGAACACAAGTACAGGAAAACAAACATTCTACATACGAGTTTAGAACAAAATCCTCAATTCGATTATCATTAGTTACACTTGCTGGGTGTAAGCGAGAACTTATGTTGTATGGATCCATATGGGTTTGACAAACCCTCATTCAAACGGTTCGCTACCGTTTACGAATGAAATATATTTTCGTGAAACAGTGTATGTTCTAACACTATTGTGATGGGGTTCTATGGAAGGAAAGTTAAGCATTGATAATTGGGTGCTCGTGAAACAAACTTTTGGAATGTATTACTATTATATCAATGTTACAAATCTTGTGGTTCATTTGTAGTTACTTACTTAAACCTATGATTTCACCAACGTTTTCGTTGACAAATTTCTATGTTTTTCTCAGGTCCTTGAACGATACATGATACATGTTTTCGCTCATTATTTTGATACTTGCATTGGATGTCGAGTATATATGCATACATGGAGCGTCTTTTGGCTACTTTTAAATTGTGTCGCATAAGTTTCATTTGTACTTATAACTTTGTAACGTAACTTGTGGTGGAACTATTCTTGTAAACTTTGAAAAATCTTTACATTTGAAATGAATGCGACATATCTTTTGGTCAAACGTTCTTTTAAAGACTTATGACCATGTAACGGGACCTAAGTAGACGGCGCCGTCAATGACGATTTTGTCGGGTCGCTACAGATGGTATCAGAGCGTTGGTTGTAGGGATTTAGAGTTCATTGGTGCCGACCCCGAGTCATAGGGTACATTGGTGAGTCTAGACTACAACCGGCATATAGACTTGAAGTAGGAATTACTTGACTACTTGTGCATTTATACTCGAACGCTTCGGCTCATATCTACTCTTAGTTCATCTTAATCTCACGTTGTTTAATTTGATTGACACGCCACCTGATGTTATGCGAGGTGTATATAAAATAGTTATTAATTTTAGCAGAAAACACTATTAAATACGATACAATTTTACACAAGATATTTATTTATTTATAGAATGGATATACTGTGATGACCCAGAAATTTCGACTAAATTTAAACTTAATCTTTGTATGATTAACATTTCCGACACGATAAGCAAAGTCTGTAAAACTGAATCTCAAAATTTTTGAATTACTTTTATATATTTAAATACCCTTCGGTTGTTTTCGACGATTCGCGAACAATTATATGTAAATAGATACATATATACTATAACATGAAAAGGTAACAATGTATTAATTGTTTGATACCGTACATTAAACTTATTGGTTTAAATATCTATTTGAATGTATATGATAAGTTGAAATATTTATTATTAAAATTTATTTATAAATAACTTCCAATGTGTATTTAAAAACTGATTTATGTATATTAAAAAGATATATACATATATATAATAAACGATAGTAACATTCGTTTATTGATTCAATTGATATTTAGATAAGTTAACTAAAGCATTTAAGATGAACCAGTTAAACACTAATTTGTTACAGTGTTTTCAAATTGCCACATTACTCAAAATGCTACAGTGTTTTTGAAAATCACTATTTGCTACAGTGAAATTGACTTTGCTACAGTGAATTGCTACAGTAAAAATTGACTTTGCTACAGTAACTTTGCTACAATGACTTTGCTACAGTAACTTTGCTACAGTGGTATATTTTATGGGCGTTCGAAAAACCGGAACCGGGACATAAGTCAAGTGACAACGTACGACTTATCGGAACAAAAATTACAAGTCAACTATGCACGTGAATTTAATATAATATATAATTAATTAATTTAAATTATATATATTATATTTATATTTATTTTATATTATGTCGACAAGCTAGGAGCCAAAACATTGTGAGCTGTCCCTGGTCCTCATGCGAGTCGCATGGCCAGAAGGCCATTTCCATGCGAGTCGCATGACTCCAGATTTCAGGCCACATCTATAAATTTCAGTGTTTTCGCTCGATTTAAATCAAACACACATACACAAATATATATTACTCTGTATAATATTTATTATTATTATTATTATTATTATTATTATTATTATTATTATTATTATTATTATTATTATTATTATTATTAAGATTATTATTAATCTTATTAATCTTATTATTAGTATTATTATTTTTGCGATACAAAAATAATAATGTACATAAAATATTACGACGGAGTACTGTCCAAGTAATTTTCAAAACGAGTTTCCGAGCGAGCTAGAGCTAAGGAAAATATGGGTTATTGCCAAGGAGGTTATGGGTAATGTTCGGGGGTATTTTTGTGAATCAAACCTCGTGTTTATTATCTCCGATGCGTCTACATGCTTTCCTACAATATTGTATATCAATATTAAACAGTGAGTTTCATTGATCCCTTTTTATACATATTTTTGGGACTGAGAATACATGCGCAGTTTTATAAACTGTTTTACTAAATGGATACAAATACTAAAACTGATTTTGTGTGAGTTTCATAAGATCCCTTTTACTCTCTACATTTTTGGGCTGAGAATACATGCAAATGCTTTATTAACCGATATACAATATTTATATGCGTGAGTTTCATTACTCCCTTTTTATATATATTTTTGGGACTGAGAATACATGCGCTGTTTTATAAAATGAATACAAAAACTAAAACTGATTTGAGTGAGTTTCATTACTCCCTTTTTATATATATTTTTGGGACTGAGAATACATGCGCTGTTTTATAAAATGAATACAAAAACTAAAACTGATTTGAGTGAGTTTCATAAGATCCCTTTTACTCTTTACATTTTTGGGCTGAGAATACATGCAAATGCTTTATTAACCAATATACAATATTTATATGCGTAAGTTTCATATGATCTTTTTTTACTCATTACATTTTTGGGCTGAGAATACATGCAAATGCTTTATTAACCGTTTTACAATATTTATATGCGTGAGTTTCATTTGCTCCCTTTTTAATTGCTTTTGCAATATATATTTTTGGGCTGAGAATACATGAACTTTAATTTAAACGCAATGGATACAAGTACATACTAAATTCTACACCGAGTTTGAACCGAAAATCCCTTAGCTTTGGTAACTAGTAACTGCCAGTTATAAGAACTGGTTGGCGCGAGTAGTTGTATATGGATCCATAGGGCTTGATATCCCCGTCCGAGCTAGAGCGCTAGCCTTTTAACGGACGTATGCTATTTGAGAAGCGTACACGTTGGTTTGCGTGTATTATTAAGATGATTATACAAAGGGTACAAATAATATAAGCATTAAAGTTTAGTTACCAGGGTGCTCAATTTTGTAGAACCGATTGATAAACGTTTCGGATGAAACAACTGAAATCTTGTAATCCACCTTTTATGTAAAACCTATTGATAAACGTTTTGAATAAAACAACTGAACTTTTGTAATCCACATTGATATACGGATTATGTGTAATATTAAAACTATGAACTCACCAACCTTTGTGTTGACACTTGAAGCATGTTTATTCTCAGGATTCTAGAAGTCTTCCGCTGTTTGCTTATACGTGATACAAGATATGTGCTTGGAGTCATACATGCTATATACAAGAAACTTGCATTCACCAAACCATTACCATGTATCTTATTTTGACTGTATTGTCAACAGATGTATTATTGTAAACCATTAAATGGTGATTGTCTATACGTAGAAATCATCAGATGTTAAAAACCTGGAATTTATATATTCATTTATGAAATACCTTTTCAAACGAATACAATGTTACAAAATGTATCACATAGAGGTCAAATACCTCGCAATGAAATCAATGAATGACGTGTTCGTCCATATGGATTTGGAGCGATCGTCACAGTTGGTATCAGAGCGTTGGTCTTAGCGAACCAGAATTAGCATTAGTGTGTCTAACCGGTTATTGTTAGGATACATTAGTGAGTCTGGACTTCGACCATGTCTGCATGATAAAAGTTGTTGCTTATAATTTTTTTGTTAGAAATTACCTGCTTATCATTCCTTGTGTGGAAAATTACCTGCTTATCATTTGTAGTCTAGACACACCTTATTGCATGGATTGCATGACTAGTGTATAGACAAAATGAATATCTTAGCGTATCTGTTACTGTTACCTTTACTTGACAGTTTCCGAAAGTTTCTCCATAATTTACGGATCCTTTGTACTATATAAAGGTATTCTATGTAATTAAAATATCATCCGATATTCGAAAATCATTTCACATCGAAAATTCTTTATCTAACCGTATAAGATGAATTCTACAAGTAATTCGAGTTCTTCGGATTCCGATATGAATTTCCACCTGAGTTCCGAAAGTAGTGTAACCGGAAAGAATCAACCAATCAGTCATCACCAATTCTGGATGAATTGGGGATGGGTTCGTAATCAACTTAATCAATGGAGACAAGAGGAAGGCGATCCTTTTCACCAACCGAATTCACCTCTTGGTGAGGAACCTGAGGCACTTACCGGCGAACCCGTTCGAAACAGTATCTTCACCCTCATTTCCAGGATATCTCGCAACGATTATATGATAACCAGAATTTTAAACTTTATTCATCCTCTCGTACCAACCGCCAATCATCCCGGAATAATAGAAGAAGTTAACGAGCTTCGCGCTCGAGTTGTGGCTTTGGAGAATATGATGCACAATTTGCAGGTATCACAGGCAGCACCGGTAGCACCACCAGTACCAGCAGCACAACCAACAACAGTACCAGTACCACCAACAACAACATCTGCACCGTAAACCTTAACCTCATAATCTGTCCCACGAGTATCAACCTCATACGCACCGTAGGCACCGAAGAATACTAATAACCATAAACGATGAAGTATTAATTCATAACTTCATTGGAGAAATATCCTGCGACGATTATGTAATCTTTAATATAGAAGAGATTATTCGTTTCTAGTTCCAACCGAAAATCAAATGAGTTTAATAACTCATTAAATTTATATTACATCTGAAGGAAATATACATACATATATTTTCATAAAGATTGTAATTGAAAATCCTTTTGTACAAACTGTTAATGATGAGAATATTTTAACGGGTAGGTAATACCCTAGAAATATATAAATTCCACATTAATATGTTACACTATACATTCTTCAATTTTGATTCAACAATCATTAACTATACTGCTCAAACCTATAGATATACGTATCTGTTCATCGCAGAATAACCATTTTCATTCAATTTCATATTCTGATTTCGATAGATCAGAATCCAAGTCAAGATTAAACGAAAAACATCACTCTTAGATTCCTACATCTTTCAAAACCATGCTTCGAAAACCATGCTTTGAATTCAAAACAGTACTAGAACATCATATGATTACATTTTGCATTCAAACCCATCGAAATTCTTGGAAACACTTCAACTAATGAACAAACGAGAAGACAAACCAACTACACGATATCTACGAGAAGAAAGATTTGTACTTATAATCATATATCTGGAAAGCTCTTGAAACCTAAGTAAAACTTTAACACGTATCTGTGATAAATCCTTCGGCATTATTATTACTGAAAGTAACCTTGCAATTCCTTTTTAAAAGTATCCAGTATTATCACCCATTCAGGTAGTCAACGACGACCTTTCAGACTTATAACTTTGGCATGTACGTTTTTGTTACTGGGGAACCTTTTATGTTCCACCATATTAGCAGTAAATGTACCAGCGACTCCGTCACTCTGCTATTTGAAACTCTCCGGAAATCATTATATATACATTGAAACCCTATCATGTACTCATCCACATCTTGTAACAATAGTTGCCATTCCAACTATCGGGAATTTGCAATCAGTATTTTGAAATCTTGCAGCACGTCTACGCCAACAGTTATATGTGTACATATAACGTCTACCTCCTCGAATTACATACTTCGAATGTGAAGTTTTTGAAAAACACCCCAAACTATGAAACTAGTTCTCTGAAATTGGAACAATGCTGATGAAGCAGCAAAAACTGTAAACGACCTTAACAGTCAAAAGTTTGATGATAAAGAATAGTATGGTGGTAAAGCAGAGAAAAAGAGAAGGTTTGGAATTGAAAAACGGATTGAGCAGACCATGAAGGAGGCTGTGGACAAATCACAAAGACTAAATCTACCTTCAAAGAATCCAAATGATTCAGAGTCTGCTGAAATCATTAAAGAATACCTTGCTCCTTACACTAAAACCTTTGCGGACAATATTCTTCATCATCATCTTATCTTAAATATTCTAAGATATCATCGTATCTCCCATTATAAATATCCTCCATATTTCTGAAGATATTTTTTGAAACCATTCTTATCTGAAATCATTACCTCTTCGCGCTATCTGTGTTACATCATAAAAGAAACTATTTTAATTTCTAAAATCTAAAAAAATTCGAAAAAAAAGGATGTTTTGAAGTAATGTTGGGAACTGAAGCATGAGTTAGTATAATATAATGACACTTGATCAACGTGATTATATTACAATAAGTCATGTTGAGTTTCTAATGGAACGTGACAAAGGTTCACAGATCACACCCTCATCATAAACCATGTTACATAACTCTTTCATTCTATATAATCTCTAAATATATCAAGAAAATATATTTCTTGATGATTCGGTCTTTTCCGGATATTTTGGTAATTTGACAAGTCAGATTGTGCCATTACCGTTTCTTTCGTAGAACATTATTTATGTTCATCTGAAACTTCATACCTACGAATTCTGGACCATTATTCGCTTGACTTGAGGTCGGGAAGAGAAAACAAAAACCTGGAACTTCGGAATATGAACAGGAGTATACATCACAGCAAACAAGAAAGATCATAAACCATGTATGTCTATGCGAATAACAAGATAAAGACACGGGAGAATGAAAAACACTATAACCCCAAGGTAATGGTAGAAGTAAGTAATTTCCTCTGGTGGTAGATGAAAAAGAAGAATGACAGATATGAAAGTTAGGAGTATATCAAGAATCAGAACTGGATGAAGCATTTCACAATTTGTTAGAAGTATGAAATAAGGAAGAAGATTATAGAAGTGGTGAAAATAAATGCAACGGAAGTGGTCAATTTATAGCAAAATATCGGACGCAGCAATAGAGGCAGATTACGCATTTAATCAAAGAAAATCCTAATTTCCGCAAATTCTGAAGAATCAAATCTTATTTAGATTATGAAGATTTTCTATTCCTTAAAATCCGGAAATCAATTGTTACTACATCAAGAGATAAGACGCATCTCTATTCTCCATTTCACTTGATTACGATAACTTCTCTCATACGCTTCGAGTAATTGGATTATTTTATCCATATTATTCAAACATAGATAAAACTCTATTATCAACTCATATTCGTCATTAAAACATTTTTATTGTTAGCCATGACGACCTCACTCAAATTTCGGGACGAAATTTCTTTAACGGGTAGGTACTGTGATGACCCAGAAATTTCGACTAAATTTAAACTTAATCTTTGTATGATTAACATTTCCGACACGATAAGCAAAGTCTGTAAAACTGAATCTCAAAATTTTTGAATTACTTTTATATATTTAAATACCCTTCGGTTGTTTTCGACGATTCGCGAACAATTATATGTAAATAGATACATATATACTATAACTTGAAAAGGTAACAATGTATTAATTGTTTGATACCGTACATTAAACTTATTGGTTTAAATATCTATTTGAATGTATATGATAAGTTGAAATATTTATTATTAAAATTTATTTATAAATAACTTCCAATGTGTATTTAAAAACTGATTTATGTATATTAAAAAGATATATACATATATATAATAAACGATAGTAACATTCGTTTATTGATTCAATTGATATTTAGATAAGTTAACTAAAGCATTTAAGATGAACCAGTTAAACACTAATTTGTTACAGTGTTTTCAAATTGCCACATTACTCAAAATGCTACAGTGTTTTTGAAAATCACTATTTGCTACAGTGAAATTGACTTTGCTACAGTGAATTGCTACAGTAAAAATTGACTTTGCTACAGTAACTTTGCTACAATGACTTTGCTACAGTAACTTTGCTACAGTGGTATATTTTATGGGCGTTCGAAAAACCGGAACCGGGACATAAGTCAAGTGACAACGTACGACTTATCGGAACAAAAATTACAAGTCAACTATGCACGTGAATTTAATATAATATATAATTAATTAATTTAAATTATATATATTATATTTATATTTATTTTATATTATGTCGACAAGCTAGGAGCCAAAACATTGTGAGCTGTCCCTGGTCCTCATGCGAGTCGCATGGCCAGAAGGCCATTTCCATGCGAGTCGCATGACTCCAGATTTCAGGCCACATCTATAAATTTCAGTGTTTTCGCTCGATTTAAATCAAACACACATACACAAATATATATTACTCCGTATAATTATTATTATTATTATTATTATTATTATTATTATTATTATTATTATTATTATTATTATTATTATTATTATTATTAAGATTATTATTAATCTTATTAATCTTATTATTAGTATTATTATTTTTGCGATACAAAAATAATAATGTACATAAAATATTACGACGGAGTACTGTCCAAGTAATTTTCAAAACGAGTTTCCGAGCGAGCTAGAGCTAAGGAAAATATGGGTTATTGCCAAGGAGGTTATGGGTAATGTTCGGGGGTATTTTTGTGAATCAAACCTCGTGTTTATTATCTCCGATGCGTCTACATGCTTTCCTACAATATTGTATATCAATATTAAACAGTGAGTTTCATTGATCCCTTTTTATACATATTTTTGGGACTGAGAATACATGCGCAGTTTTATAAACTGTTTTACTAAATGGATACAAATACTAAAACTGATTTTGTGTGAGTTTCATAAGATCCCTTTTACTCTCTACATTTTTGGGCTGAGAATACATGCAAATGCTTTATTAACCGATATACAATATTTATATGCGTGAGTTTCATTACTCCCTTTTTATATATATTTTTGGGACTGAGAATACATGCGCTGTTTTATAAAATGAATACAAAAACTAAAACTGATTTGAGTGAGTTTCATTACTCCCTTTTATATATATTTTTGGGACTGAGAATACATGCGCTGTTTTATAAAATGAATACAAAAACTAAAACTGATTTGAGTGAGTTTCATAAGATCCCTTTTACTCTTTACATTTTTGGGCTGAGAATACATGCAAATGCTTTATTAACCAATATACAATATTTATATGCGTGAGTTTCATATGATCTTTTTTTACTCATTACATTTTTGGGCTGAGAATACATGCAAATGCTTTATTAACCGTTTTACAATATTTATATGCGTGAGTTTCATTTGCTCCCTTTTTAATTGCTTTTGCAATATATATTTTTGGGCTGAGAATACATGAACTTTAATTTAAACGCAATGGATACAAGTACATACTAAATTCTACACCGAGTTTGAACCGAAAATCCCTTAGCTTTGGTAACTAGTAACTGCCAGTTATAAGAACTGGTGGGCGCGAGTAGTTGTATATGGATCCATAGGGCTTGATATCCCCGTCCGAGCTAGAGCGCTAGCCTTTTAACGGACGTATGCTATTTGAGAAGCGTACACGTTGGTTTGCGTGTATTATTAAGATGATTATACAAAGGGTACAAATAATATAAGCATTAAAGTTTAGTTACCAGGGTGCTCAATTTTGTAGAACCGATTGATAAACGTTTCGGATGAAACAACTGAAATCTTGTAATCCACCTTTTATGTAAAACCTATTGATAAACGTTTTGAATAAAACAACTGAACTTTTGTAATCCACATTGATATACGGATTATGTGTAATATTAAAACTATGAACTCACCAACCTTTGTGTTGACACTTGAAGCATGTTTATTCTCAAGATTCTAGAAGTCTTCCGCTGTTTGCTTATACGTGATACAAGATATGTGCTTGGAGTCATACATGCTATATACAAGAAACTTGCATTCACCAAACCATTACCATGTATCTTATTTTGACTGTATTGTCAACAGATGTATTATTGTAAACCATTAAATGGTGATTGTCTATACGTAGAAATCATCAGATGTTAAAAACCTGGAATTTATATATTCATTTATGAAATACCTTTTCAAACGAATACAATGTTACAAAATGTATCACATAGAGGTCAAATACCTCGCAATGAAATCAATGAATGACGTGTTCGTCCATATGGATTTGGAGCGATCGTCACATATACTTAAACCTTGCTACAACACTTATAGGCAGTGTACCTAATCGTACAGTAGTGTAGTTTTTAGTAAGTCCGGTTCGTTCCACAGGGAAATCTTTAAACAAAGCTCAACGCTATATTAGTTTACTTTTATAAAAATACAAACATATATATAAGTAATATTATTATTATAAAGGGGGGTTTTTACCGTTTAATGACCGGTTTGTCGATTTTAAAACTTTAGTCGCAGTTAAAACCTAATGTAAAATATTAAATAAATAAAAGACTTAAATTAAAACTTAAAGTAAATAACGATAATGAAATTGCGAATAATAAAAGTGCGATAAACTTGCGATAATTAAAAAGTACGATAATTAAAAGTGCGATTAAACAACAATAAATAAAAGTGCGATAATTAGAAGTGCATTTAAATATAAAATAAAGGAAATTAAATATGAAATAAAAGAATTATGCTTATTTAAACTTCCGTAATCATGATGTTTGACGTGTTGATTTTAGTTTTATGCCCATGGGTTAATTGTCCTTTGTCCTGGATTATTTAATATGTCCGTCTGGTTTTTGTCCATAACAGTCCATCAGTCATAAATATAAAGTGCGAGTGTCCTCATCAAATTATTCTTATACCCGAAGTTAAATATTCCAACTAATTGGGGATTCGAATTGTAACAAGGTTTTAATACTTTGTTTAATGAATACACCAGGTTATCGACTGCGTGTAAACCAAGGTTTTACTAATTTGTTAACAATTACACCAATTACCCTTGAATGTAATTTCACCCCTGTTTTAATTATTCTAGTGGCTATTAATCCATTCCCGTGTCCGGTTAAATGAACGATTATTCGTACATATAAATACCCCGCCCATCATGTCCGATCGAGTGTATATGGTAATTTATAGGGACGCCCAATTGTAAATCTTTATATTAACATTAACAAACTATCATTTAGTTAAACAAATATAAAGCCCATTAATAGCCCATAGTTTAATTTCCACAAGTGTCGTTCTTTTGTCCAAACCCCAATTATGGTACAAAGCCCAATTACCCAATTTTAGTAATTAGCCCAACATCATGATTACTTCGTTTTAAATAAGCATAATAATAACTTAGCTACGAGACATTAATGTAAAAAGGTTGAACATAACTTACAATGATTAAAAATAGCGTAGCGTTACACGGACAGAATTTCGACTTACACCCTTACAACATTCGCTAACATACCCTTATTATTAGAATTATAATTAAAATTAAAATATAAATTATATATATATATATATATATATATCGTATAGATAGAGAGATGAGAGAAATAGAATATGAAAAATGATCAGAATTCGGTTTGCTTTATAGCCAGAGTTGATTTTTGGGGCTCCGCGACTCGCGGTAAAATCCTCTTCAAACTCCGCGAGTCGCGGAGAATGTATTTACAGCTCACACCCTTGGAGTTTCTCTGCCGACGGTTTTATAATATATATATATAATATATATATAATTAATATAATTAATTATATATTATATTATATTTATATGCATAGTTAACTTGTAATTTTTAGTCCGTTGCGTCGAGCGTTAAGAGTTGACTCTGGTCCCGGTTCCGGATTTTCGAACGTCCTCGCGTACAATTTAATATCTTGTACTTTGCGTTTTGAATCTTGTACTTTTGTAATTTCGAGACGTTTCTTATCAATAATTGGAACCTTTTTGATTGTCTTTTGTACTTTTGAGCTTTTTGGTCGTTTGCGTCTAAAATTCGTCGAATCTGTCTTTTGTCTTCACCTTTTATTATTTAAACGAATATCACTTGTAAATAGAACAATTGCAACTGAAAGCTTGTCTTTCTTGAGGAATAATGCTATGAAATATATGTTCGTTTTTAGCATTATCAAATATTCCCACACTTGAGCGTTGCTTGTCCTCAAGCAATATCGTCTTGAAATACTAGAATCACTTCTTTATTCTTCACACTTTGTACATCAGTGATTTCTATACGGCGGTATAAACAATGGTAGTAACGATATGGTTTACAATCCCACATGAATATAAAAATTTAGATCCATTAAGGAAATTGGATCTTTATGAAAACATTTGATCTTTTGAAAATTAAATCTAGTTTTTACCCTAGATAAGTTTTCCGGAATAACCCTTTACCGGTGTTTGCAAAATATTTTTGTGGGTTTGGTGGGTTTTAAATTTGAAAATTTTAGCTCAAAACTTGTGGTTTTGTGTCACCCACTTGCTAACCTTGTATTTGGAAAGCAACACGTCCAGTTTACTTGTCCCGTATATTACCTTTCGGTAAACTACCGTTCGGTTGAAAGGAAAGCGTTGAACAAGCAACTGTTAAGGCAATGTCCCGTGACATGCTTTTGATTATGGTCTATAACGTGTCGGACGCAATTACTATCCTTGGTAGGAGCAATAGTAAAGCTCACCCTTATAATTTTTCGGTATGGCACAAGGTCCTGTCTTTGACCACTATGCAACCACCGTTCTTACGGTTGACACCCGATTTGGTTCAGGTGACCTAATGAATTCCAGGTGAATTCCTAGGATTTTACGTTCAATGGTAATGAACGCATTGAAAATAGGGTTTTCAGAAAACAAATCGGTTTATAATTTTGATCAAAATATTTTCTCGTTCAAGCTCGAGTTTAGATATCATTGAATTCCATGAGTTTGAATTCTCAATCTTTAAGGTCAATCTCTAGGATTGAGTAATATCAGTCTTAAAAGCTGATTTTTAATCTTTAAGGAGATTATCCTTTCTGGGGATCTGATTCATTAGTCTTATCCAGCTAATTTGCATGGTGCCCCCCCCATTGTACGAGATAAATCCTTCTCATGGTTAGGATAAATCTGACCACTTGGTGACCCTGTTTAATGCTGAGGTCCGTGGATTTCCTGCTGATTTTAGTGATGACTTTTCTAGATTTTTCGTCAACCTACAGCTGGTCTGGACGACAACTTCATGACCTAAATCAAGAAGCGCGTTTCTTTTTCGGAAGACTTTACTTCCTTTTAATGATGGAATTGATTCATCGTGTAGATCCATCTCTTCTTTTCTTTCATCGGGTAAAACAGTTTAGTTTAGTCCAAAGCAAAAGTATTTTCAGTTATTTGTTACAGATATATGTGACATATGTTTAAAATAACTTGGTAAATTTTCCCACACTTGGCTTTTTATTTTTCTTTTTATCGTCCTCTATTCCATTTTAAATGAATTTTGACATTTTAGTTTGTTTCTTAATTTATGTTCTTTCTGAGATAACAATAATTTCGGTGTTAAAACCTAGTTTTATCGTTCATAAATATGTATAAACATGATTTGAATTCATTTAATTGAAAATTTTTACTAGAATTGGGTAGTCAGTATATAAGACTAGGGCTGTTCTTTTTTATCAGAGAGCACTAGATTCTAATACAACTACTGCTTTACTAGTATTTTTAATGGTAACCAAGTGTATAAAGTAAAAAATTTTTAAAATCCGAAAGAATTTAACCCCTTCCCACACTTAAGATCTTGCAATGCCCTCATTTGCAAGAAATCAGTAACAATTTAAATTATTGAGGGTGATTTGTGTGAAAATGATTAAATTTTTACCAAAGTTTCCAAATATATTGGCGTTTGTTTGCTGAATGATAAATGGTGCACATTATTTGTTCATTCCGTCTTGTTGTTATTTCACATATATTTTGCATCTTGTCGTCAAAATTAGTTGCTTTTGCTGAACTTAATGCCAGTCTTTGAAAATGCGTTGTTTTACCCTGTTGTGTACATAAGATAAACTGCAAACATATATACATATTTTTGAAGTTTGGTATATTACCCCACATTCAAAAATTATTAAAGTCTAAGAATAAAAGTTAGATAATTATAAAAATGATTACAATATTAACAAAAGTATTAAACGTATCAATAATTACAAATTACAAAATAATAAAAAATAATAAGTAAACTAAGGATGATATTGGTACCAATAGGGGTTCCAGGCATAACCATAAGTGCTATAGAATGCTTCGGCAGGGTCATACGTAGGATATGGTGGCTGCATCTCTATCGACCAAGGAGGGAAGATGGGTTTCGGTGTAGGAATATAGTTTCTACCTATATGTTGGCAATGAGCTATGATCTGGTTCTGATGAACTTGCCAATCTTCAAATGCTCTCTGTCTAGCATTTTCGTATTCCTGAGAAGCTATAAACCTATGCATTTCTTGCATCTCATTCCCCCCTCCTACATTACCTTGCTGCTGGTTTCTCTCCACCTGTGGATGTCTACCATGGTATCGTACTGCGGCGTTATTTCGCCTCTTCAAAACTTTCGCACCATGGTATACATTTAAACCTATAGTATCGCGGGGTTCCGGCTCTTCTAGTAATAATCCCCCCCGACTTATATCCACACCGAGATATTCACCAATCAAAGTAATAAAAATACCACCTCCTATTATGCTATGTGGTCGCATCCCCCGAACCATAGCTGATAAATAATAACCCACACAATATGGTATACTTACAGCGCTCTGTGGGTCTCGAATACACATATGGTAAAACAAATCTTGTTCATTTACCTTTTCTTTGTTTTTACCCCTTTGTGTAATCGAATTAGCTAAAAACCTATGTATCACTCTTAATTCGGATCTATCTATATCCAAATAAGAGTAATTTCCCCCTTTGAAACGGTGATGGCTTGTCATTTGACTCCACTCACCGTGTGTATCAAAATTCTCATCTATCTTTCTACCGTTTAGTATCAATCCTCTACAATCGGCAGACGCTAACTCCTCAGGCGTATATATACGTAAAGCCTGAGCCATGTCCAGTAAAGACATGTGGCGCATCGAACCGCCTAACAAAAATCTAATAAAAGAACGATCGGTTAAACTAGCTACCCGATCATTCAACTCTATACTACATAACAATTCTTCACACCATACTTTATATACAGGTCTACGTATGGTGAATAAACATATCCAGTCATTAAAAGAAGAATTACCATACCTCTGTACAAGTAATTCCCTAATTGGCCCGGCCAATTCTACAGCTTCTAAGGGTCCCCATTCTATGACCCTCGGTACCTCAACAACCTTAGAGTGAAGAGTATGCAAACCCCGTTGATATTTTGGATAATCTATCCAAAGTCTGTCAAATCTCAGGTTCGGGTGCAACTCTTCCAAGTGCATATCGGAAAAGGTCATGACTGGATGAGGTACATCCTGCTTGTAGTAGTTATCCACCTCCTGTTGTTCCAAATTCTCAGCAGGAGCATTGCGGGCTTGGGATGAAGATTCACCCCTTTCATTCTGCAAAACACATCAAACACAATTTTTGTGCATCCAAATATGCATTAGTGTCAGCAAAATCATCAATCAAAATAATTACAATGACATTATCAATTTATATCAAACTTAAGCTTATTTTCACATTTTTATCAAATCTACACTTTTTCAAATAAGCATATACGAAAATGTTCGCCAAGTTCATAAGCATTCAACTCAAATAACATGTCAAAATAATCATTACTAGCAATTAAACAAGTCTTAAATGGCATTATCTTTCAAAAATCAAGTTCATGAATTTTAGACTTGAAAAAGTCCACTTTAATTCTCAAAATCATGTTTAGGCTCAAAGTTTGGATCATTTAAGTACCTAAACATGTTACACTACTTAATTTAGCAACAATTCATGACAAAAATTGGCCATAACCTGTTTATATCAAAAAGCCCCAAATTTGCTCAAGAACACAAACCCTAGATTACTCAAAATTTGAAGTTTAAGGCTTCTAATCATGTTAAACAGCATCAATCTAGGTTATACAAGCATAATACATAAACAATTTAAGCTTAATTACACTAAAAAGCATCAAAATCAAATTGGGGAAAAAATAGCTCAAGAACACCAAATTTCGGATTAAATGGTGTTTAGGTGTAGAAATTTACCGTTTTTCTTGAGTAATTCTTAGATAGCATCCTTCTCAACATGATTTTAGCAAAAGATTTGGTGATTAACGGTTAAAAATTGTGATTTTGGGGGGTTTTTTTCGTGTTTTTGCGGAGTGTTTTTCGCAGGTTTTTATTGTTTTGGGGTTGGGACTGATCTGTTCCAGCTCTTTATTTTTTTCTGATTTTTCATCCCTCCGCGAGTCGCGGTGAAACACCCTTTAAACTCCGCGAGTCGCGGAGTTTTTTTTTTTTTTTTTTTTTTTTTTTTTTATAATCATTAACTTTTGAAAACAATTAAGAAATTAATTTTAAAATTTTGTTTCCCTTGTTATTTAGGACGAGGTCGTTTCGGATCGATGTCCTAGTCCGTCTCTCGACAAAATTTTAAAATTTGTCTTTTTGTAGCGATTGTTTTAAAAGCTAAGATTTTTGGGTTTTTTTAATGTTTTTGGCATACTTTAAATTAATAAGATTAAAAATAATGATAATAAAAGTTCTCGTCCCTCCCTTGGGTAAAGCAATTTCGGTTCAAAGACCTAGTCTTCAACTTACGACGAATTTTAAAAATCATATTTTTAACTTAATGAGATAAAGTAAATTTTTGTTTTTAAATTCACACAACTTAAATATAAAATTCAAAATTAATATTAAAAATTCACACCAAACTCAAAATTTAAAATGCATAAAATTGTAATTTTATATTTTAAAAATTAAAAATTCACACCAAACTTAAAATTAATTTTTCAAATATTTACAATTTTAAATATATTGTTTTTACAAAGTTTACAATATTAATTTAAGATTTAAATATTAATTATAAAAACATGGTAAAAAAAAAAAAAAACTTTTTGTCTTTTTATCCCACTTTAATCAATCAAATATTATCAAAAATATGCGCCCCTCTTTTCGGTAAAGTAATTTCGGTTCCAAGACCTAATTTAACTCATGACGAATTTTTGAAATATTTTGGGTTGATTGATTAAAGATATTTATACCTTAAGAATAAACGTTAAATTTCGCAGTGATGTAATAAATTTTTGAATGATATCAATAATTTCGGTCGCCAAACCTAATTTTATTTAATACCAATTTAATACTTTTTAGCGAACAAATTAGCGTTTATTATCAAAAGGTTAAAAATAAAAATAAAAATAAAAACTGTACAGACATACCTGTGAAATAGATTTCTTAGTTATATGATCTATTCCATTCATAAGATAGTCGGTTTAATTGATTTTCCATGGCTACATAGGCGTAACCTCGAGCATTCAGTGTCTTTTCTTCTAAACATATGAACGGTCCGTCTCTGCATAAAGTAACAAATTCGGTATTTGAATAGGTTTGATTATTTGAACATTTACCTCCATGTGACCATTTTCCGCATTTGTGACATCTTTCTAGGTGTCGTGCTCTTCTTTTCGCTGCGGATTTTGATTTTCCTTTACCAAATTGTAACTTATTATCTTCGCATCTGGATTCTTTTCTAACTCCGTCCATCCTTTCTCTGATTACTGATACTATTTCACTCGGTAGTATGTCATTATTTCTTTTAGTGATCAAAGCGTGTAGCATTAGACCATGGTTTAGTTCACAGGCAGTCTTCATTTTGTAAAAACCTAAAAAAAATAAAAATTCAGAATGGGGGGAGAAGACTAGTTCTTTAGGGTCTGCTAGGGAAAGACCATTCGGGTTCCATTTTCGAGAACTACACGAAAACAGACAATCTAACTCTAACAGAAATACATATTATCCTTTAAAGACTTGATTCTCCCCACACTTAGTTAGTTGTGGTATCGAAATTGTGATTAACTTCGTTGTCGACTTCCATCGGACCATGTATGTAATGTTTAACTCTGTGACCATTAACTTTAAATTCAATCCCATTTGAATTTATCAATTCTATCGTTCCGTATGGGAAAACTCTTTTGACTATGAATGGTCCAGACCATCTTGATTTCAATTTTTCCAGGAAATAGCTTGAATCGTGAATTGAAAAGAAGAACTCTGTCTCCTTCTTTAAATTCTTTTGAACTTCTGATTCTTTTATCATGCCATTTCTTCGTTCTTTCTTTATAGATTAACGAATTTTAGTATGCTTCATGTCTTAATTCTTCTAATTCGTTTAGTTGACTTAATCGTAGACGTCCGGCTTCATGTAAATCAAGATTACATGTCTTCAAAGCCCAAAATGCTTTGTGTTCAATTTCTACTGGAAGATGACATGCTTTTCCATAAACAAGTCTAAAAGGTGTGGTTCCAATTGGAGTTTTGTAGGCTGTTCTAAAAGCCCAGAGTGCATCCTCCAATTTAATGGACCATTCCTTCGGATTTGATCCTACGGTTTTCTCTAAAATACGTTTTAAAGCTCGGTTGGTATTTTCAACTTGTCCACTTGTTTGTGGATGATATGCGGTGGAGATTTTATGAGTTACTCCATATCTTTTAAGAACTTTCTCAAGTTGATTATTACAGAAATGAGTACCCCGATCACTTATTAAAGCTTTCGGTGTTCCAAACCTTGCAAAAAGACGTTTTAAAAAGTTGACTACAACTCGTGCATCGTTAGTTGGGAGAGCTTGTGCTTCCGCCCATTTAGATACATAATCAATGGCTACGAGTATATATAGATTATTATTAGATTTTGGAAATGGACCCATAAAGTCAATACCCCAAATGTCAAATACTTCACATACTTGGATGACATTTTGTGGCATTTCATCACGTTGACTTATTTTTCCGGCCCTTTGACATGCATCACAGGATTTGCAAAGAAGATGTGCGTCTTTGTAAATTGTAGGCCAATAGAATCCAGCTTCATAAACTTTTCTTGCTGTTAGTTGAGGCCCATAATGCCCTCCTGTTGGTCCTGTGTGACAATGGTTTAAAATTTTACTAGCTTCATCTCCAAATACACATTGGCGTATTATTCCATCGGGACAACTTTTAAACAGATGTGGATCTTCCCAGAAATAGTGTTTTATATCACTGAAGAATTTCTTTCGTCTTTGGTACGATAATCCTTTTTCAAGGAATCCACAAACTAAGTAGTTTGCATAGTCTGCAAACCATGGGATTTCTTTATAATCTATCTTCAATAGATATTCATCAGGAAAGTTGTCTTGTATGGCCGATTCATTTAGAACTTCTAATTCGGGATTTTCAAGACGAGAAAGATGATCAGCGGCGAGATTTTCTGCTCCTCTTTTATCTCGGATTTCAATATCAAACTCTTGTAAGAGTAAGATCCAACGGATTAATCTTGGTTTAGCATCTTGTTTTGAAAATAGGTATCTAAGAGCAGAATGGTCGGTATAGACCACCGTTTTTGCTAGAACGAGATATGATCGAAATTTGTCAAAAGCAAAGACAATAGCAAGGAGTTCTTTTTCAGTAGTTGTATAGTTCGTTTGTGCTCCTTGTAACGTCTTACTAGCATAATATATAGGTTGAAATCTTTTTTCAATCCTTTGTCCTAAAACGGCTCCCATTGCAAAATCACTTGCATCGCACATTAGTTCAAATGGTAGATTCCAATTTGGTGTTATCATGATCGGTGCATTAGTGAGTTTTTCTTTAAGAATATTAAAAGATTTGATACACTCATCTGAAAAGATGAATGGAGCATCCTTTTCTAGGAGTTTATTCATAGGAGTGGCAATTTTAGAAAAATCTTTTATGAAACGTCGGTAAAAACCGGCATGCCCTAGAAAACTCCCAACTCCTCTAACATTGGTTGGATGTGGAAGTTTAGCAATTACATCTACTTTAGCTCTATCCACTTCAATTCCTTCTTTTGAAGTTTTATGTCCAAGAACGATGCCTTCTTTAACCATGAAATGGCATTTCTCCCAATTAAGTACTAGATTTGATTTTTCGCATCTAATTAGCATTCGTTCCAGATTAACTAGACATGATTTAAATGTATCACCGAAGACTGAAAAGTCATCCATGAATACTTCCATGCATTCTTCTATCATGTCGTGAAAAATCGCCATCATACACCTTTGAAAGGTTGCAGGGGCGTTACAAAGTCCAAATGGCATGCGTTTGTAAGCAAAAGTACCATAAGGGCACGTGAATGTGGTTTTCTCTTGATCTTCGGGTGCTATTGGAATTTGAAAATATTCGGAAAATCCATCTAGAAAACAATAGTAACTATTTCCGGCTAATCTTTCCAACATTTGATCTATGAAAGGTAAGGGAAAGTGATCTTTTCTGGTGGCGTCATTTAATTTTCTATAATCAATACATACACGCCATCCTGTTACAGTCCTAGTAGGAATAAGCTCATTTTTCTCATTTGTAATGACAGTCATGCCACCCTTCTTAGGTACGCATTGAACTGGGCTTACCCATGGACTATCAGAGATTGGATATATCAAACCTGCATCTAGCAGTTTAATAATCTCTTTCTTAACTACATCTTGCATATTAGGATTTAGTCTTCGTTGGCGTTGCACATACGTTTTATGACCTTCTTCCATAAGGATTTTATGTGTGCAATACGAAGGACTTATTCCTTTAATATCATGAATCTTCCATGCAATGGCTGGTTTATGAGCTTTTAACACAGAAATGAGTTGTGATTTTTCATTTTTAGTAAGAGAAGACGATATTATTACAGGTAATTCAGATTCACCATGTAAATAAGCGTATTCCAAATGGTTTGGAAGTGGCTTTAACTCTAATTTCGGAGGTTCTTCTATCGATGATTTATATCGATATCTGTCTTCTTCTTTTAGCATTTGAATTTCTTCTGTTGTTGGTTCATATCCATTAGCTATAAGTGTAGCTAACATTTCAGCTTCATCAATTGGTTCATTACCTTCTCCTAAAGAACATTCTCCTGTTCCTTGTAATTCTGGAAATTCTTCTAATAATTCTGCATGTGCATCTATAGTTTGAATATAATAACATGCATCATCTGCAGATTGTGGTTGTTGCATTGCTCTATCAACTGAAAAGGTAACACTCTCATCCTCTATACTTAGGGTCAGTTTCTTACCGAACACGTCTATCATTGCTTTAGCCGTGTTTAAGAATGGTCTTCCTAATATGAGAGGAACTTGAGAATCTTCTTCCATGTCCAAAACAACAAAATCTACTGGAAATACTAAAGTACCAACTTTAACTAGCATGTTCTCCATTATCCCTCTAGGATATTTTATTGATCTATCGGCTAGTTGTATGCTTATTCTGGTTGGTTTTAATTCTCCAAGGTCTAGTTTAGCGTATAGTGAATACGGCATTAGATTTATACTAGCACCTAAGTCTGCCAATGCTTCTATTGAACTAAGACTACCCAGAAAACATGGAATTGTGAAACTTCCTGGATCAGATAATTTTTCTGGTATCTTATTCAACAGCACTGCTGAACAATTAGCATTCATAGTAACAGCCGAGAGTTCTTCCATTTTCTTTCTATTTGAGATTAGATCTTTCAAGAATTTAGCATATCTTGGCATTCCTGAAATCACATCAATGAAAGGAAGATTTACATTTATCTGTTTAAACATATCCAAGAATTTGGATTGCTCGGCTTCAAGTTTTTCTTTCTTCATTTTACTCGGATAAGGAAGTGGTGGTTGGTATGGTTTAACATAAGGTTTATCCTTAACTGTGTTATTTTCATTAACCTTTTCAACTACCGGTTCTTTTTCCTTATCTTGATCAGGTTGTGGTTCTTGTGGAGTAGGAATAGTTTCATCAGAAGTTACAGGTATTTCAGGTGGTTTAAGTGTTGTACCACTTCTTGTGGTAATAGCTTTAGCTGTTTCATTCCGGGGGTTAGCGTTTGTATCACTAGGTAGACTTCCCGGTTTTCTTTCACCTATTAACCTTGCTAGGTTACTTACTTCTTGTTCCAGATTTTGAATAGAAGCTTGTTGATTTCTAAATGCTTGAGCATTTTGTTCATTGGTTTGTTTTTGAGATGTGAAAAACTGCGTTTGAGTTTCAACTAGCTTCGTCATCATATCTTCTAAATTCGGCTTTTTATCATTGGTTTGTTGTGGTGGTTTGTTTTGAAAATTCGGTCTTTGCTGGTTGTAAGTATTATTGGATACTTGTTGATTGCTAGGACCTTGTTGGTTGTTGTATGGAATATTTCGGTTATAATTCTGGTTTTGATTGTAAATCGGTCTTGGCGGTTGATAATTATTCTGATAATTATTTCCAGGCCTTTGGTTTATGTATGAAATATTCTCTCTTTGTTCCATTGTTAATTCAATACTGAGACAATCTTTTGTCAAATGTGGTCCTCCACACTGCTCACAACTAATTCGTATTGAGTGAATATCTTTAGTCATCTTTTCCATTCGTCTCTCCACAGCATCTATCTTTGCGGAAATAGAATCTAAGTCATGGCTAGAATCGGCTCTAGCTGCTTTAGATGATCTAATGATATCTTTTTCTTGGTGCCACTCATGTGAGTGGGAAGCAGTGTTATCAATAATTTTGTAAGCATCAGTTTCGGTTTTCTTCATAATAGAACCACCAGCTGCTATATCTATGTCTTTCCTTGTAGTGATGTCGCATCCTTGGTAGAATATTTGTACTATTTGACAGGTGTCTAAACCATGTTGCGGACATCCTCTTAATAACTTTCCATATCTTGTCCACGCCTCATATAGAGTTTCATTTGGTTTCTGTGTGAACGTAACAATTTCTGCTTGAAGTCTTACGGCTTTAGATGCAGGAAAGAATTGTTTAAGAAATTTGTCAACTAAAACGTCCCATGTATCAATCGCCCCTTCAGGTAACGATTCCAACCAATCTTTGGCTTCTCCCTTTAAAGTCCAGGGAAATAACATGAGATATATCTGTTCATCCTCCACTTCTCGGATTTTAAATAGTGTGCAGATCCTATTAAAGGTACGTAGATGTTCATTTGGATCTTCCTTCGGCGCACCACTAAATTGGCATTGATTAGTCACCATGTGTAGAATTTGTGCTTTGATTTCATAATCTGGCGCATTAATGTCTGGATGAGTAATTGCGTGACCTTGGCCAGTGCGTTTAGCTCTCATTCGGTCTTCCATACTTAAAGGTTCCAGATTCTCCATAATCGAATTTGTTGAATCGGTATCACTAGATGATTCTGATTTAATGGTTCGTTCCTCAACAATCTCTGTTTGAATGATTGGTGGTTCCGGAGGAAAGTTTAATGGTTCAGGATCTATGAACCGTTCCTGAATATTCTCTGGATTCTCAATTGTGAGGTTGGGTTCAAAAAATGGATTATCGGAAATTTGAACTGAAGTACTTGGTTGACTGGATGACGATTCTAAAGAAAAATCAACGGCGGTTATATTTGCTAAATGTCTTGATCTAGTTACAGGTGGTGAACGTACAAAAGGTGGTGAACGTCTTGCTCGGTGCATCCACTGAATATCCTATTAGTTTTTAAAAGGAAAGAAAAATTATAATAAGTTATCCAATTAATAGACTTTTCTGATTTTGCCCACGTTTTGAATAGCCAAAAGATGCAGCAGAGGGGCAGGATTCGTTTGGTCTCAATATAATTGAGGACTGTTTGGCTCCAATAACCCGGTCCACGTACAAATCCAACTATTACTACGAACCAGAAAATTTTGATGTCTATTAATTTAACCACTTAAAATAAATTTTCGTAATTTTAAGAAATTTAGATAAGAAGTAGAAAAAATTCTAAGTCCTAAAAACTAGAATGGCGAGAAATAAGAGAGAAAAAGAGTTCGTCGTAAAAGGTATAAAAAGAAAAAAAATGGTTGAAAAATAAAAGGTGACGGAAAAATAAAAGAAACTTATAAAAACTTAAAAATACTTGACTAACCTAACCTTATTACTACAACTAACTTAAAATTATAATCGCAAATTGAGATTACTAATTGGAATGATAATTGATACATAGTAAAAGGTCTAAAAATATTAAAGCTTACAGGAAAAACTAAATCCCAAATGGAAATAACTTAAAAAGAAACTAAAACTTAAAAAGGCGTCGCAAAATTCTAAAGCACCTAAATCTTAGTCTAAAGAAAAAGCACTTAAGGAATTCTACGTCAAAGCCTAAAAATCTAGGAGTAAAAATAACTATAGCAAAAACTAAGTTTAAAATTAAATATGAGCGAAAAATACAAATATTACGCTACAACGATTAAAAAGGGACAAAATATAAAAATATACAAAAAGTTGTAAAAAGTACAATTTTTATAAAAATATTATTTTTTATATTATTTTTAATAAAACTACTAATTTTACAATTCAATAAAACTAATTAATACTAAATACATAAATTAAATAAAAAGTAAAAATAAAAATAAAAATAAAAATAAAACTAATAATAATAATAATAATAATAATTAGGTTTAAATAATAATTATAATTAATAATAAACCGTAATTAATGCTGAACTAGGGCTTCCTGTCGCCTGTCAGATACCCTCCGCGAGTTGCGGTAATTAATGAAGAAAACCCCGCGAGTCGCGGGGTTCAGAATTTCAATTCTGGCACAGTTTGAATCGACGCGTTTTTTCTTTATTTATTTATTTTTTTTTATTTTCTGTTTTTAATTCTTTTCTATAAATAAAAGATAGTTAATAAAGCTTATATTTTTATAAACTAAAATAAAAATAAAGAAACTTATAAAACTTAAATATTTAACAAAATCTTAAAAATACTTATATTTTTGTTTTTCTTTTTATATTTTTCGAATATTTAAAACGTATTTTTACAAAACGAATTTTAATAAAAGTAAACAAAAAATCTTTTTTTTTTTTTTTTTTATATTAGCGTTGCGCTTCCGGCTTTTAAGATAGCGTCCCCGGCAGCGGCGCCAAAAATACTTGATGTTATGCGAGGTGTATATAAAATAGTTATTAATTTTAGCAGAAAACACTATTAAATACGATACAATTTTACACAAGATATTTATTTATTTATAGAATGGATATACTTAAACCTTGCTACAACACTTATAGGCAGTGTACCTAATCGTACAGTAGTGTAGTTTTTAGTAAGTCCGGTTCGTTCCACAGGGAAATCTTTAAACAAAGCTCAACGCTATATTAGTTTACTTTTATAAAAATACAAACATATATATAAGTAATATTATTATTATAAAGGGGGGTTTTTACCGTTTAATGACCGGTTTGTCGATTTTAAAACTTTAGTCGCAGTTAAAACCTAATGTAAAATATTAAATAAATAAAAGACTTAAATTAAAACTTAAAGTAAATAACGATAATGAAATTGCGAATAATAAAAGTGCGATAAACTTGCGATAATTAAAAAGTACGATAATTAAAAGTGCGATTAAACAACAATAAATAAAAGTGCGATAATTAGAAGTGCATTTAAATATAAAATAAAGGAAATTAAATATGAAATAAAAGAATTATGCTTATTTAAACTTCCGTAATCATGATGTTTGACATGTTGATTTTAGTTTTATGCCCATGGGTTAATTGTCCTTTGTCCTGGATTATTTAATATGTCCGTCTGGTTTTTGTCCATAACAGTCCATCAGTCATAAATATAAAGTGCGAGTGTCCTCATCAAATTATTCTTATACCCGAAGTTAAATATTCCAACTAATTGGGGATTCGAATTGTAACAAGGTTTTAATACTTTGTTTAATGAATACACCAGGTTATCGACTGCGTGTAAACCAAGGTTTTACTACTTTGTTAACAATTACACCAATTACCCTTGAATGTAATTTCACCCCTGTTTTAATTATTCTAGTGGCTATTAATCCATTCCCGTGTCCGGTTAAATGAACGATTATTCGTACATATAAATACCCCGCCCATCGTGTCCGATCGAGTGTATATGGTAATTTATAGGGACGCCCAATTGTAAATCTTTATATTAACATTAACAAACTATCATTTAGTTAAACAAATATAAAGCCCATTAATAGCCCATAGTTTAATTTCCACAAGTGTCGTTCTTTTGTCCAAACCCCAATTATGGTACAAAGCCCAATTACCCAATTTTAGTAATTAGCCCAACATCATGATTACTTCGTTTTAAATAAGCATAATAATAACTTAGCTACGAGACATTAATGTAAAAAGGTTGAACATAACTTACAATGATTAAAAATAGCGTAGCGTTACACGGACAGAATTTCGACTTACACCCTTACAACATTCGCTAACATACCCTTATTATTAGAATTATAATTAAAATTAAAATTAAAATATAAATTATATATATATATATATATCGTATAGATAGAGAGATGAGAGAAATAGAATATGAAAAATGATCAGAATTCGGTTTGCTTTATAGCCAGAGTTGATTTTTGGGGCTCCGCGACTCGCGGCAAAATCCTCTTCAAACTCCGCGAGTCGCGGAGAATGTATTTACAGCTCACACCCTTGGAGTTTCTCTGCCGACGGTTTTATAATATATATATATAATATATATATAATTAATATAATTAATTATATATTATATTATATTTATATGCATAGTTAACTTGTAATTTTTAGTCCGTTGCGTCGAGCGTTAAGAGTTGACTCTGGTCCCGGTTCCGGATTTTCGAACGTCCTCGCGTACAATTTAATATCTTGTACTTTGCGTTTTGAATCTTGTACTTTTGTAATTTCGAGACGTTTCTTATCAATAATTGGAACCTTTTTGATTGTCTTTTGTACTTTTGAGCTTTTTGGTCGTTTACGTCTAAAATTCGTCGAATCTGTCTTTTGTCTTCACCTTTTATTATTTAAACGAATATCACTTGTAAATAGAACAATTGCAACTGAAAGCTTGTCTTTCTTGAGGAATAATGATATGAAATATATGTTCGTTTTTAGCATTATCACCACCTTGACTATATGAAATGATGTCGAATGCACATATGAATCAGGGTAATATAATTTCCGGGATTATATTACGGTGACTCATATGAACGTTCCGACATTGTGGCATAAAGAACTTAAGGCGAGTCAAGGAAAATTTTCTCTCTATCTTTATTCCATATCACAGTTAGTATTATTTAGAATACTAACCAACGGTATTCTTTTGTTTTGAAGGAACAATGCCTCTTCGCCGTGCGCCACGCCGTGAAACTCCCGAACAAGCTCTACAACGCATGATAGCCACCGCCGTAGATGCGGCCATGGCCGGTCACTCATCCAACAACAATAATAATAACAACCACAACAACAACAACAACAACAATGGAGCCGGTAACTCAAACGAGGGATGCTCCTATAAAGCTTTCATGGGGTGCAAACCTCACACTTTCGATGGAACTGGAGGACCAGTTGCTCTCACTCGATGGTTTGAGCAAACGGAAGCCGTTTTTAGCATAAGCGGTTGTCGGGACCAAGACAAGGTCAAGTACTCCACTCACACTTTCTCCGGCGTCACTCTCACTTGGTGGAACACCTATGTACAATCGGTGGGTACCGATGAAGCCCACGCTCTCTCTTGGTCCGATTTGAAAGGAAAGATGATCACCGAATACTTTCCGCGCGAGGAAACCCGAAAGCTCGAACAAGAGCTAAGAACTCTAAAAGCGGTCGGAAACGATCTCAAGGCCTATAATCAATGATTTTCTGAACTAGCCTTGATGTGCCCAAACCTTGTGAACCCCGAGTCTTTAAGGGTTGAACTTTACATGGATGGTCTTCCAAAGAGCATCAAACACGGAGTAATGTCATCCAAACCCCCTAATCATCAAGAAGCTTTGAACATGGCCCGCAAATTGATAGAGACGGTGGACGAAATCGTAGTACCGGCACCTAAAGCCGAGGACAAGTCAGGTAACAACAAAAGAAAATGGGAAGCCACTCCATCAAGCAACTACAACAACAATACCTTCACCAAAAATCCTTTCAACAACGACGGCAAGAAAGGTTATGCCGGAACTCAACCTTTTTGCAACAAATGTCACAAGCACCACTCGGGTGAATGCGGCAAGCTAATTTGCCACCGGTGCCAAGGAGTTGGTCATAAGGCCAACAATTGCACAAGCGCCTCCCCCATCGCTCGAAAGGGGCCCAATCCTCCAAAACGGTCACTTGTTACGAATGTGGCCAAACGGGCCATTATAGAAATGCATGCCCGAAGAGGAAAGATAACCCCAATACGCGCGGCCGAGCTTTCAACATCAACACCGAGGAAGCCCGAGATGATAATGAATTGGTCACGGGTACGTTTCTTCTCAACAACACTTATGTTACTTGTTTATTCGATTCGGGTGCCGATAAGAGTTTTGTATCCAAGACTTTGACTCATTCTTTTAATACTCCACCACGTCCACTAGATACCACTTATACCATTGAAGTGGCCAACGAAAACTATTGAGTGCCGACACATATTACCGGGGGTGTACGTTAAACATTTTGGGTAATGAGTTTGAAATTGACTTGATACCCATGGAACTAGGGAGCTTCGATGTAATAATCGGTATGAATTGGCTAGCCAAAACGAAATCTCACATCCTTTGTGATCTTAACGCAATCCGAATCCCTATCGAGAATGGTGAACCTTTGATCGTCTATGGCGATAAGAGTTGCACCGGACTCAACCTCGTTTCGTGTATTAAAGTTAGAAAACTACTCTGTAAGGGTTGTTTTGCGATCCTTGCTCACGTTAAGAAAGTCGAGTCCGATGAGAAGCACATCGATGATGTGCCAATTGTTAGTGACTATTTCGATGTATTTCCCGATGAATTGCCGGGTCTTCCACCTCATCGACCGGTTGAATTCCAAATCGATCTTATTCCGGGAGCCACACCCGTAGCACGTGCACCATATAGACTCGCTCCATCCGAAATGCAAGAATTGTAAAGTCAAATCCAAGAACTACTTGATCGTGGTTTTATCCAACCTAGCCATTCACCTTGGGGCGCTCCGATTTTGTTTGTTAAAAAGAAAGACGGATCCCTACGAATGTGCATTGACTATCGTGAACTAAACAAATTGACGGTAAAGAACCGATATCCTCTTCCTCGCATCGATGACCTCTTTGATCAACTACAAGGGTCTTGTGTATATTCGAAAATCGATCTCCGCTCGGGTTATCATCAATTGAGGGTTAAGGGGGAAGATGTCTCCAAAACTGCTTTACGAACTCGTTATGGTAGTTATGAATTCCTTGTCATGCCATTTGGTCTCACTAACGCACCGGCGGTGTTCATGGATCTTATGAACCGCGTGTGCAAACCGTATCTCGATAAATTCGTTATTGTGTTCATCGATGACATATTGATCTATTCTAAAAATGAAGAAGAGCACGAACAACATCTCCGACTTGTGCTTGAACTCTTGAGACAAGAACGACTTTATGCCAAATTCTCCAAGTGTGAATTTTGGTTGAAGGAAGTTCAATTTCTTGGTCATGTTGTAAGTGATCAAGGTATTAAAGTCGATCCTACGAAAATCGAAGCCATTAGTAAATGGGAGACTCCTACTACTCCTACTCACATTCGTCAATTCTTGGGTCTCGCCGGGTACTATCGTAGATTCATCGAAAACTTCTCTTTGGTTGCACGTCCTCTAACCGCATTAACTCACAAGGGAAAGAAATTCATTTGGGCGACCGAGCAAGAATCCGCGTTTCAAATCTTGAAGACAAAGCTAACCACCGCTCCTATCTTGTCACTTCCCGAAGGCAATGATGATTTTGTTGTATATTGCGATGCCTCGAAACATGGTTTTGGGTGTGTATTGATGCAACGGAATAAAGTCATTGCTTATGCCTCTCGACAACTAAAAATTCATGAACGGAATTACATGACTCATGATCTCGAACTCGGTGCCGTTGTCTTTGCACTTAAAATGTGGAGACACTATCTTTATGGAACCAAGAGTACTATCTTCACCGATCACAAAAGCCTTCAACACATCTTCGATCAAAAGCAACTAAACATGAGACAACGACGGTGGATTGAAACTTTGAACGATTACAATTGCGAGCTTCGTTACCATCCCGGGAAGGCAAACGTAGTAGCCGATGCCTTAAGTCAAAAAGAAAGAGCGGTGCCTCTTCGTGTCCGAGCCTTAAACATCACCATCCACACCAACCTTAATAGCCAAATTCGGGTAGCCCAAGATGAGGCTCTCAAGGATGAAAACATCCCTCTCGAACACTTGAACGTCCTCACCTCTCGATTACTAGTTAAAGAAACCGGACTCCGATATTTCGCCGGAAGGATTTGGGTACCTAGTTATGGGGACTTGCGAAGCCTTATTTTAGACGAAGCCCATAAGTCAAGATATTCGATTCACCCCGGTGCCAATAAGATGTACCACGACCTCAAAGAACAATATTGGTGGCCGAACATTAAAAGGGACGTCGCTACTTATGTTGGAAAGTGCCTAACTTGCTCCAAAGTCAATGCCGAACATCAAAGACCGTCCGGACTACTTCAACAACCCGAAATCCCGCAATGGAAATGGGAAAGGATAACGATGGATTTTATCACCAAACTACCAAAGACGGTTGGCGGTTATGATACTATTTGGGTCATTGTTGACCGACTCACCAAATCCGCGCACTTCCTAGCCATGAAGGAAACCGACAACATGGAGAAGCTCGCACAACTCTACATCAAAGAAATCGTAGCCCCACACGGTGTACCCTTATCGATTATCTCCGACCGAGATGGCCGTTTTGTTTCTAGATTTTGGCGTACTTTGCAAGAAGCATTGGGAACGCGTTAAGACATGAGCACCGCATATCATCCACAAACTGACGGACAAAGCGAACGCACAATTCAAACCTTGGAAGACATGCTACGAGCTTGCGTTGTCGACTTTGGAAAAGCTTGGGATAAGCACTTGTCTCTCGCCGAATTCTCCTACAACAATAGTTATAACACGAGTATTAACGCCGCACCATTCGAAGCATTATATGGCCGAAAATGTCGTTCTCCTCTTTGTTGGGCCGAAGTAGGCTACAAACAAATCACCGGTCCCGAACTCATTCACGAAACCACCGAGAAGATCGTACAAATCCGAGATAGGCTTCGGACGGCCCGGAGTCGTCAAAAGAGTTATACCGACAAACGACGCAACGACCTCGAATTTCAAGTCGGTGACCGAGTAATGTTAAAAGTCGCACCTTGGAAAGGTGTAATCTGCTTTGGGAAACGCGGGAAGCTAAATCCGCGGTATATTGGTCCTTTCGAAATCTTGGAGCGTGTTGGAACCGTTGCTTATCGTTTAGATCTTCCGCCTCAACTGAGTTCCGTTCATCCTACTTTCCATGTATCTAACTTGAAAAAGTGTTTAGCCAAACCCGAACTCGTCATCCCTCTCGAGGAGCTTACTATCGATGACAAACTTCATTTTGTGGAGGAACCGGTAGAAATTGTGGACACCTCCGTCAAAACGTTAAAACAAAGCCGAATTCCAATTGTCAAGGTCCGTTGGAATGCCAAAAGGGGACCCGAGTTTACTTGGGAAAGACAAGATCAAATGCAAAGGAAGTATCCTCATCTATTCGTGAATTCGGAAACGCAAGATCTCTAGGAAGAAACAACGACTACTACGCCTACATAAATTTCGGGACGAAATTTCTTTTAAGGAGTAGGTAATGTAACATCCCGCCTTTTTCCATTTACTTTTCCGTTATACTATTTTAAACTTCGTTATATGTTTATAACATCTCCCGTTAATACGCGTTTTAAATTATCTCGTTTAGGTAATTCACGCACCCGAACGAAAGTTGAGGGACTAGACTTGACAAGGGATCAAACCCTTGACTAGGTCAAAGGGTCAAACCCCTTTCATCCATTCACTTTCATCCTCATCTTTTACTACTTCCAAATCCTCTCAACATTTATGTGAAGACCCGTCCTAATCCATCCGGACGAAGTCCATATCGATTATAAACGATTCACAACAGTTGATTACATCGTGAGGTACTTGACCTCTATATGATACATTTTACAAACATTGCATTCGTTTTTGAAAAGACAATCTTTCATTACATCGAAAGTTGACGACATGCATACCATTTCATAATACATTTAACTATAATTAACTTAATAATAATCTTGATGAACTCAATGACTCGAATCTAACGTCTTTTGAAATATGCCATGAATGAATCCAAGTAATGTCTCTAATATGAGCTAATGTATAGCGAAAGATTTCTTTCTTACCTGAGAATAAACATGCTTTCAAGTGTCAACCAAAAGGTTGGTGAGTTCATTAGTTTAACATAAATAATCATTTCATAAATTTAATAGACCACAAGATTTCATATTTCCATTTCTCATAAACATACGTCCCATGTATAGAGACAAAAATATCATTCATATGGATTGAACACCTGGTAACCGACATTAACAATATGCATATAAGAATATCCCCATCATTCCGGGATCCTCCTTCGGACATCATATAAATTTCGAAGTACTAAAGCATCTGGTACTTTGGATGGGGCTTGTTGGGCCCGATAGATCTATCTTTAGAGTTCGCGTCAATTAGGGTGTCTGTTCCCTAATTCTTAGATTACCAGACTATATAAAAAGGGGCATATTCGATTTCGATAATTCAACCATATAATGTAGTTTCGATTACTTGTGTCTATTTCGTAAAACATTTATAAAAATTGCGCATGTATTCTCAGCCCAAAAATATAAAGGGTAAAAAGGCAAATGAAACTCACCTAATGTATTTTGTAGTAAAAATACATATGACGATATTAAACAACTGAACAACGCAGGGTTGGCCTCGGATTCACGAACCTATATCATTTGTATATAAATTAAAATGTATAATCGTAATCGAACAAGTTTATATATATCTTAAATTATATCTTATACTTGTTTAGTTTGTGTATATCTTTAAAATGTTTAATATTTATATATTTAGTTATATTAATATATATATATATATATATATATATATATATATATATATATATATATATATATATATATATATATATATATATATATATATATATATATATATATATGGTTAGTATTATATTTAAAATCATTAGTTGATTATATGTAAGTATTTATATAAATTCTATTAATATGTTTGATATATTGTATTTAAAATATTAATATATTTTTAGTATATATAAAGAGTATATTTTATGTACAAAATATTTATATGTTAAAATGATAGTTTTGATAACAATGATTTACTCATACTAATATTAATAATCTTATTGATAATAATAATACTAATAATAGTAATGTTATTGTTTAAAATGATACTTAGGTTAATAATAACAACAATACTAATAATTACAAAAATGATTAGTCAGTAATTCTAATAATAATAATATTATTCATATTGGTGACTATAATCGTAATTCGTAATACTAATAATAAAGATAACTAATACTTTTATTAGTAATATTAATAATAATAACTATCATGTTAGTCTAAATAACAATTTCTAATAATAACATTGATAATTCTATAATTTTAATCATAATACTTATAATACTAATTATAATGGCAATTCTAATAATTATAATGATAATACAAATAGTACTAGTAATACTTTTAATTCTTGCAACTATGATATTAGTAATAAATACTATATCACTAATAATAACAAACATAATAAAAATCATAATAATATCAATAACAATATTCAGAATAATGAAAATAATAACAATAAAAAAAATACTTATAATAATAATCATTATAAATAAAAGGAAAAACTACCTTAAAAACGAGTTGTAAAAAGAACTGCCTCCGTCTAGACTCGAACCCCCGACCTCTTGCTTAATGCCATCAACCCCTAACCGTCCCTCTGTTAATATTTTTCTGAATTATAACATAGTCTATATCTATATATCCAATTCATCTATCTGTTATATCTTTTTCTTAATCATCATCGACATCATTTACATCATTTACAACATCACCAAATTACAGTATCATGTCATCTTCATTTACATATTCCTCATTGTCCATCGGCATCCATCATCATCTTATCATCATGAAGTCATCATCATTTCCATTATTGTGACATCATCACCTTCTTCGCGATATCACATCATCTTCTATATCATCACCCTCCGTAATCATCATCATTCATTCTTAACATCATCTAAACGAGTATCATCATCATCAACTAATCATCTATCATACATATCATCATCTTCAATGATCACCACAATCATTTACAAAATCCATTATGATTTTATGTATTAACATATATATTCATCATCTTCACTCTAACATCTTAATCTTCGAACCACTTCATGATTTTCTCGTACATCATCACAATCATTCGCGACACTTTATCATTATCATCATCATATCTTTACATCTATCACCACTCATAATACCGTGATAAAATAAAATAAAATGAAACGCGTAATATAGAAATGGGTTATGTCAGTATTTGGACCCGGTTGTCTTATCATATGATTACTTTATTAGCACATTCCATTATTGTAAAATTCCCACTAACGAAAGATTATTGGCAAGTGGTTTAAATTGCGGTCAAAAAGAAAAAGGAAGTACTTTATAGTAGCCACTTGTTTTCATATAACAATTCAAAAGTAATTCAAGTTGCTACTAGTTGGATTGATGAGGGTTTTGGGTTGGTTTATGGTGTCATGTGAGACTGAACAACAGAAAAAAAATAACTGCAAACAGTATTATAACAATGGCGTTTGGGATGGCTCGTGGGTTGCAAGAACAGAAGGCCGAAAGTTTAGTTGATCGTGGTTAAATGGGTGCTGAAGTGGAGATGGCATGATGGTGGTTTTTGACAGTAGAAAAGCAGCTTTTGCTGCTAGTTGAACGAGAATTACAACAGAAATAGTAACAGCTACCTTGTTGGAGTAATTCGATAGTATTAGTTAAATTCGATGATTATTTTTGTTTTGGTTTTTGGTCCCGGTAGTGAAACAGAAACCGAATGGCAAAGAGAAACAGGTCACTCGATTTAAACAAGAACATAGCAGCAACATGTATTATGGTCGTGGTTTATTGATGGGTTGTCGACCAATGATTAGTAGCAGCAAGATTATAGCTGCAGCTATCGAATAAAAAAAAATATAGAAAGCATGGTGGTTTACGTTGAAGATTAGGAGAGAGCGAGAAAGAGATGGGAAGGTAGTGGTTTACAGTTGTTCACGGCAATATCAACAGCTAGACAGAAGACCATAGCAGTCGTAGCCTATTTGCAGCTGAGACAGAAAACGAAACAGATTGGAAGGAAACAATTGAAGAAAGTATAATTGTGTTGTTAGTATTGTGGTTACGATTGTAAACAGAAGAGAGAGAAAAATTAAGAGAGAGGGAGATGAAGGCGGTATTCCAATCATGGTGGCGTCGGTTTGAAGATGAGGGTGATAGTTTGAGAGTGAAGGTGGTGAACGGTTGTGATTTTCTTCATGAGTTCTGGGTTCTTGGTGGTGAGATTGGTAATGAGAATGATATGGAAGAATTGAATGTTTTCTCTCAACAAATAACAATAATTCGTTTGTTTTAATCCAGGTCGACAATCACAAATTTTGATCAGGACAAAAATATAATAATAATACAAGTAAAGGTAGAATGTGATTGAATAAAGTGGTACCATTGATAAAGATACGTAACTGATTGAAGACAGGAAACAAAATTTAAAACAGTTCGATCGTGATTGAAATCTGCATCTGATTCTATATATTGTTGATTTATAAATTATCATGATGTTACTAATAAATATATTAATAATAATAATATAATAAAAATACTGATAATCATAAAATAATAATATTACTAGTTAAAAATAATACTAATAATATTATCAATAATATTAATAATAATACTTGTACTTATCAAATTTTCATATATATATATATATATATATATATATATATATATATATATATATATATATATATATATATATATATATATATATATTCATTTACAAACAATTATTCGTGAATCGTCGGGAACGGTCTAAGGTCAATTGAATATATTAAACAGTTCAAAAATTTGAGACTCAACTTTATCGACTTTGCTTATCGTTTCGAGATCATAGTAAGATTAAGTTTAAATTTGGTCTGAATTTCCCGGGTCATCACAGTACCTACCCGTTAAAGAAATTTCGTCCCGAAATTTGAGTGAGGTGGTCATGGTTAACAATAAAAATGTTTTCATGACGAATATAAGTTGATAAATAGAGTTTTATCATCATTGAGTAATATGGATAAAATGATTTGATTAATCGAAGCGTACGAATGAAGCTGTCACAATAGATTTAGATAGAGATTTAACTTTTGACGTAGTCACTGTGGAATTTAGAAAATAAGGTGCATCTTAGCTTTTGACGTTGTCTTGGTTAAATTCTGGAATTCAAGGGATTTGAAGAAAATCTTTGAAATCTATAAGATCTGGTTCTTCGGGATTTATGGAAATTAAGATCTTCATAATTAAATACGGTGATCTGCCTCGATTACTCTGTCTGATATTTCCACTATAAATGAACTTCATCCGTTCCATTATTTTCACCATTCCAATACTTTCTTTCTTAGTTCGTACATCTAAAGGATTGTGAAAATGCTTAATCCAGTTCTAATCCTTAATGTTTTCTTAATTATCATTTCTGTCATCCTTCTTTTCAATCTTCTACCAGAAGAATCTGTTTACTCCTATTATTACCTTGGGGTAATACTATTCTTAATTATACCATGTCTTTATATTGTTATTCGTATTAATATCCACGGTTTGTAACCTCCGTGTTGTTATTGGGATTTATATTTTCTCTTATATTTTGGAGCTTTGTCCCTTCGTTTCTTCTTCTTGCGATCAAACACCGCTTGTAATGGTTCAGAATTCGCAGATATAAACTTCGGAATGAACATTGTTAATGTTCTAAGAAGGAAATCGTAATGGCACGATTTGATTTGTCAAATTACCAGAATATACGGAAAGATAGAACTATTAAGAATATATGTTCTTAATATGTTTGGAGATTGAGTAGAATGTAAGAGTCATGTAAATAGTACATGATGACGGTATGTTCTGTGAATCATCACGTTCCATTAGAAACTCAACATGAATTACTGTAATATAATCACGTTGATCAAGTGTCATCATATTATACTAACTCATGCATCAGTTCCCAACATTACTTCAATAACATTCATATTTTAAGCACGAAAGTTTACAGAATATAGAAACTAACAGTTTCTATATGATGTAATGTTGATAGCACGAAAAGATTAATGATTTCAGATAAGAATAGTTATTAAAATATCTTCAGAAATATGGAGGATATTTATAATGAAAGATATGATAATATCTCGGAATATCTAAGATCAGAGGATGATAGAAACTATTGTCTGCAAGGGTTTAAAGTAAGGAGCAAGATATTCATTAAAGACTTTAGCAGACATTGAATCATTTGGATTCTTTGAAGTCAAACTTATTCTTTGTGATTTGTCCACGACTTTCTTCATAGTTTCGCATAATCTGCTTTTCGGTACTAAATTTTTCTATTGAATGTTTCCAATATATGATACACAGGAAGCACGAAGAGGTATATAATTTCGAACGAGAATATTTATGAAAATATCCTCAGAAATATCGAAGATATTGATGATGATATTTTGGAATTTCTAAGGTCGATGGTTGATGGAGAAAGATTTTCCGCAAGATTTTAACATGACTTCGGAGTAAGATATTCTCTAAAGATTTCAACGGATCCAGAATTATCTGGATTCTTTGGATATAGGGTATGGTTCTTGTATTTCTCCTTGGTCTCCTTCATGGTTAACTCTATCAGTTTTCCAGTTCCAATTTTTCTGAGCTTTTCCAACATATTATTCTTTATCATCACACTTCTGACAATTAAGGTCGTTTACGGTTGCCTACAGTTTCTTCTGCTTCATTCAGCTTTTTCAAAGTTCAAAGTATTGATTCATAGGCTGGGTGCTTTTCAAAATTTCAGAATTGAGGATCGTAATTTTTCGAGATAATTGTTATATGTATACTTATAACTATTGATGTGGAAATGCTACGAGATTCGGAACACTGATTGCTGATTCTCGATAATTGGTATGGCAATTATTGTTACAGGGTATAGATGAATACATGATGGGTTTTCAATGAGTATAATAATTTTTCGAAAAGTCCAAATTCATTGAAGTTGCTGGTAAGTTTACTGCTAATGTGGTGGAATATAAATGGTTCTCCGGTAATGATGATGAAGGGCGAACTTATATATTAAAGTTATAATAAAGTTTATTTGAATGAGAAGTCGGAATTGATTTGCTGGAGCTGTGATAAAATTGGCTAATTTGGAAAAAGAGTTGAAATATTATTTTCGGTAATAACAATGCCAAAGGAGCTGGAACAGACACGTATTAAATGTTTACACATGTTCCGAGTATTTTCAGGTGCATAACTATATGCATCAATCTTTTCTTCCGTAGATGAAGTGCGGTTGGTTCATCCCATAGATTGAGGCGTTTTCAAGAATCATGAAAGGTTTGAACGCAGATTGTAATCGTCAAGATACAAATGAGGTTTAAGATGAAATCAAGTGGCAACTTGAGGAATTATTTAATTGTAGAAGATGAAATTTATTTACAATCTTTTAAGTCGAAATGTGTTGTATTTAATATTTTCTACTCTTTTAATAATTTTTAATTGTCCATAATAGTAGTCCAATAGTCCAATAGTTCAATAGCTCCACCTAAACTAGTATATTTTAAGGAAATAGTCATATAGTAACAGATAGCTAGGAACAGTTAGCTAGGATCTTGTTAGCGTGGTTTCTTAACAAAATTTCATATTGTTAATTAGTCTGTTTCTAATCAATTTTTATTGTGTTCATTATTTCTTCATTATGCCACTTGTTAGATTCTGGTAAGTCAAAATCTAAATATGAAATTGAATTTGAATGAAAATGGTTATTCTGTGGTGAACGGATTCGTATATTGGTAGATGTAAGTAGGATAGTAAATGATTATTGAATCAGATTCGAAGAATGTACAGTGTATCTTATTAATGTGAAATCTAAATATTCCTCGGGTATTACCTACCCGTTAAAATATTCTCACCATTAACAGTTTGTACAATAAAAATTTTAATTACAATCTTTATGAAAACATATATACATATATATTTTCTTCAGACGTAATTATGGATTTAATGAGTCAATGTGATATTAAACTCATTTGGTTTACCATTAGAACTAGAATACATAATCTCTAAAACATTTAGAGATTACTTAATCGTCATGAAGAACGAAGATAATCGATGTAGAATGATACGTAGAACGATGATTATACTCGAGGTACATAATGAGATGTTAAGGCATGGATTGTTGATGGTACTGGTGCTGTTACTGATGGTACTGTTGGTGCCGATGATGTTGCTGAAGCTGGTACATTTTGTACCATATTCTCCAGATTGATTACTCGAGCGAGAAGTTCGTTGACTTCTCCTATTATTCCAAGATGATTGTCGGTCGGAACAAGCAGATGAATAAGGTTTAGAATTTTAGATAGAATATAATAGTGATGAGCTATCCTGAAAATGAGGTTGAAAATGGTGTTTCGGATAGGTTCGCTGGTAAACGCTTCAGGTTCATTGTCAAGAGGTGAATTCGGTTGGTGGAAGGGATCGCCTTCTTCGCGTCTCCATTTATTAAGTCGACTACGAATGCATAAGATGAATTTGGGGATGGCTGATTGATTGATTCATTCTGGTGACATCGCTTTCGGAGCTTAGGTGAATATCCATGTCGGAATAGCTGTCGGAATAACTATCGGAATAGTTATCGAAATCTAAGGGACTCGAACTGGTTGAGTGATTCATCTTGTACAATCAGATGAAGGATTTTCGATAAGAAATAGATTACAGGATGTAGATTAGTACCCTGCAATACATAATTTACATATGCATATATAATACTAAAATCCCATAAGTTACGGAGGAATTTACGGAATATGTCAGACAAAGTTACAGTAACAGGTACGCTAAGATATGAAGTAGTAGATACGCTAAGATATGAATTTTGTCTTTACACTATTCATGCAGTCAATGCAGTAGAATGTGTCTAGACTAAGAATGAGAAGCAAGTGATTCTCTAAGAATGATAAGCAGGTAATTTTCGACACGAAATGATAAGCAAAACTTTTGACATGCAGACAAGGTCGAAGTCCAGACTCACTAATGCATCTTAACGTCTTATCAGTTAGACACACTATTGCAGACCTGGTTCGCTAAGACCACCGCTCTGATACCAACTGTGAAGACACGTCCTAATCCATCCGGACGAAGTCCATATCGATTATAAACGATTCACAACAGTTGATTACATCGCGAGGTACTTGACCTCTATATGATACATTTTACAAACATTGCATTCGTTTTTGAAAAGACAATCTTTCATTACATCGAAAGTTGATGGCATGCATACCATTTCATAATACATTTAACTATAATTAACTTAATAATAATCTTGATGAACTCAATGACTCGAATCTAACGTCTTTTGAAATATGCCATGAATGAATCCAAGTAATGTCTCTAATATGAGCTAATGTACAGCGGAAGATTTCTTTCATACCTGAGAATAAACATGCTTTCAAGTGTCAACCAAAAGGTTGGTGAGTTCATTAGTTTAACATAAATAATCATTTCATAAATTTAATAGACCACAAGATTTCATATTTCCATTTCTCATAAACATATGTCCCATGTATAGAGACAAAAATATCATTCATATGGATTGAACACCTAGTAACCGACATTAACAATATGCATATAAGAATATCCCCATCATTCCGGGATCCTCCTTCGGACATGATATAAATTTCGAAGTACTAAAGCATTCGGTACTTTGGATGGGGCTTGTTGGGCCCGATAGATCTATCTTTAGAGTTCGCGTCAATTAGGGTGTCTGTTCCCTAATTCTTAGATTACCAGACTATATAAAAAGGGGCATATTCGATTTCGATAATTCAACCATATAATGTAGTTTCGATTACTTGTGTCTATTTCGTAAAACATTTATAAAAATTGCGCCTGTATTCTCAGCCCAAAAATATAAAGGGTAAAAAGGCAAATGAAACTCACCTAATGTATTTTGTAGTAAAAATACATATGACGATATTAAACAACTGAACAACGCAGGGTTGGCCTCGGATTCACGAACCTATATCATTTGTATATAAATTAAAATGTATAATCGTAATCGAACAAGTTTATATATATCTTAAATTATATCTTATACTTGTTTAGTTTGTGTATATCTTTAAAATGTTTAATATTTATATATTTAGTTATATTAATATATATATATATATATATATATATATATATATATATATATATATATATATATATATATATATATATATATATATATATATGGTTAGTATTATATTTAAAATCATTAGTTGATTATATGTAAGTATTTATATAAATTCTATTAATATGTTTGATATATTGTATATAAAATATTAATGTATTTTTAGTATATATAAAGAGTATATTTTATGTACAAAATATTTATATGTTAAAATGATAGTTTTGATAACAATGATTTACTCATACTAATATTAATAATCTTATTGATAATAATAATACTAATAATAGTAATGTTATTGTTTAAAATGATACTTAGGTTAATAATAACAACAATACTAATAATTACAAAAATGATTAGTCAGTAATTCTAATAATAATAATATTATTCATATTGGTGACTATAATCGTAATTCGTAATACTAATAATAAAGATAACTAATACTTTTATTAGTAATATTAATAATAATAACTATCATGTTAGTCTAAATAACAATTTCTAATAATAACATTGATAATTCTATAATTTTAATCATAATACTTATAATACTAATTATAATGGCAATTCTAATAATTATAATGATAATACAAATAGTACTAGTAATACTTTTAATTCTTGCAACTATGATATTAGTAATAAATACTATATCACTAATAATAACAAACATAATAAAAATCATAATAATATCAATAACAATATTCATAATAATGAAAATAATAACAATAAAAAAAATACTTATAATAATAATCATTATAAATAAAAGGAAAAACTACCTTAAAAACGAGTTGTAAAAAGAACTGCCTCCGCCTAGACTCGAACCCCCGACCTCTTGCTTAATGCCATCAACCCCTAACCGTCCCTCTGTTAATATTTTTCTGAATTATAACATAGTCTATATCTATATATCCAATTCATCTATCTGTTATCTCTTTTTCTTAATCATCATCGACATCATTTACATCATTTACAACATCACCAAATTACAGTATCATGTCATCTTCATTTACATCTTCCTCATTGTCCATCGGCATCCATCATCATCTTATCATCATGAAGTCATCATCATTTCCATTATCGTGACATCATCACCTTCTTCGCGATATCACATCATCTTCTATATCATCACCCTCCGTAATCATCATCATTCATTCTTAACATCATCTAAACGAGTATCATCATCATCATCAACTAATCATCTATCATACATATCATCATCTTCAATGATCACCACAATCATTTTCAAAATCCATTATGATTTTATGTATTAACATATATATTCATCATCTTCACTCTAACATCTTAATCTTCGAACCACTTCATGATTTTCTCGTACATCGTCACAATCATTCGCGACACTTTATCATTATCATCATCATATCTTTACATCTATCACCACTCATAATACCGTGATAAAATAAAAAAAAATGAAACGCGTAATATAGAAATGGGTTATGTCAGCATTTGGACCCGGTTGTCTTATCATATGATTACTTTATTAGCACATTCCATTATTGTAAAATTCCCACTAACGAAAGATTATTGGCAAGTTTTAAATTGCGGTCAAAAAGAAAAAGGAAGTACTTTATAGTCGCCACTTGTTTTCATATAACAATTCAAAAGTAATTCAAGTTGCTACTAGTTGGATTGATGAGGGTTTTGGGTTGGTTTATGGTGTCGTGTGAGACTGAACAACAGGAAAAAAAATAACTGCAAACAGTATTATAACAATGGCGTTTGGGATGGCTCGTGGGTTGCAAGAACAGAAGGCCGAAAGTTTAGTTGATCGTGGTTAAATGGGTTCTGAAGTGGAGATGGCATGATGGTGGTTTTTGACAGTAGAAAAGCAGCTTTTGCTGCTAGTGGAACGAGAATTACAACAGAAATAGTAACAGCTACCTTGTTGGAGTAATTCGATAGTATTAGTTAAATTCGATGATTGTTTTTGTTTTGGTTTTTGGTCCCGGTAGTGAAACAGAAACCGAATGGCAAAGAGAAACAGGTCACTCAATTTAAACAAGAACATAGCAGCAACATGTATTATGGTCGTGGTTTATTGTTTGGTTGTCGACCAATGATTAGTAGCAGCAAGATTATAGCTGCAGCTATCGAATAAAAAAATATATAGAAAGCATGGTGGTTTACGTTGAAGATTAGGAGAGAGAGAGAAAGAGATGGGAAGGTAGTGGTTTACAGTTGTTCACGGCAATATCAACAGCTAGACAGAAGACCATAGCAGTCGTAGTCTATTTGCAGCTGAGACAGAAAACGAAACAGATTGGAAGGAAACAATTGAAGAAAGTATAATTGTGTTGATAGTATTGTGGTTACGATTGTAAACAGAAGAGAGAGAAAAATTAAGAGAGAGGGAGATGAAGGTGGTATTCCAATCATGGTGGCGTCAGTTTGAAGATGAGGGTGATAGTTTGAGAGTGAAGGTGGTGAACGGTTGTGATTTTCTTCATGAGTTCTGGGTTCTTGGTGGTGAGATTGGTTATGAGAATGATATGGAAGAATTGAATGTTTTCTCTCAACAAATAACAATAATTCGTTTATTTTAATCCAGGTCAACAATCACAAATTTTGATCAGGACAAAAATATAATAATAATACAAGTAAAGGTAGAATGTGATTGAATAAAGTGGTACCATTGATAAAGATACGTAACTGATTGAAAACAGGAAACAAAATTTAAAACAGTTCGATCGTGATTGAAATATGCATCTGATTCTATATATTGTTGATTTATAAATTATCATGATGTTACTAATAAATATATTAATAATAATAATATAATAAAAATACTAATAATCATAAAATAATAATATTACTAGTTAAAAATAATACTAATAATATTATCAATAATATTAATAATAATATTTGTACTTATCAAATTTTCATATATATATATATATATATATATATATATATATATATATATATATATATATATATATATATATATATATATATATATATATTCACTTACAAACAATTATTCGTGAATCGTCGGGAACGGTCTAAGGTCAATTGAATATATTAAACAGTTCAAAAATTTGAGACTCAACATTACCGACTTTGCTTATCGTTTCGAGATCATAGTAAGATTAAGTTTAAATTTGGTCGGAATTTCTCGGGTCATCACAATTTAATCCTTAATTCATCATCTAAATCCGATTTTGGAGGCTAACATCAAAACAAATTACATATTTGGAATCCTCTCTTCATTCTCTACGTTTTGATACTAATTTCATCTCGATTGGGTAACTTTCTAAAAACTCCAAATTTCATAATCTTAGTGTTCTTGACTTAAAAGTGTGTTAATTAGTGTCTATGGCTCATTGTGATGTCGTATATGTAATTTGTATGCTCGATCTTGTGATTTGACATAACTAGCATGAACTTGAAAAAGTGTTTGTTAAATCTTTGATTTTAGATGATGAAATGTGTTTAGATGTTAATGTTTGTATGTTCAAAGTGTTAATTACTTCATTAGCTTCGTTTTGGTGTGTTGATTGACATGAAAACCTTACATTAACATGATTATTGGTTTTGAGATTTTGGTTAGGGTTTGATAGGCTTAATATGAACTTTTGATGCATCAAATGCTATGAAATGTTATTAGTAAGTGTTTAGTTGGATTTTATGCTTGATTACCTTCGAAACGGCATATCATTAATGTAAATTGGTTGCCCGAATCATTGAATTGCATTTATGAACTTGTATGCGGTTAATGTTAAGCATTAGATGCGGTTTTGGTTGTTGTAATAGGTAGATTGATTGATGAAATGTGTTTAGTTGTTCTCCTCGTCAAATTACCTTCCCAACGGTATAAGATACTTGTTTTGATTGTTTGCGGATCATAAATTGTGTTTGTTTGAGTTTTGGTTCGTGCATTTCTTTGTTGCAGCAAAACAGGGCCTGGATACAGATCTGGACGCCGTCCAGATTCTTGGACGCCGTCCAGCCCTTCAGACTTGGACGCCGTCCAGTATTTTAGACGCCGTCCAGTACTTCAATACTGGACGCCGTCCAGCCATTTTGGACGCCGTCCAGATGGCCTATCAGGTGCTGTCCAATTTGGTCATTTTTCGATTAATTCTAACTATGCTACGCACCTCCGATTAACATGAAACTTGACTAACATGCTTATATATGATTAAAAACCTCAGAAAAATAGTTCGGGACCCGACCCGAACGTGTTGACTTTTTCGTTGACTTTGACCCGACCAAGTTTGACTTATAGCCAAACTTAACCGAATACTTATGCAATCTCTCTAACTTGCTTCTATACTTGTATCTTGCATGAAACTTGACAATTTGATTCACATGCTACTTAATCGAGTCGTAACGAGCCATAGGACTAATTGAACATCCTTGACCAATCGCGTTTACCATTATTGATACAACTTACTTGTTTAGGTCAAGACTAGCATTGTTCTTTGCACACGTTTACTTGTTGAAGTACTTTATTACTCGTGCACTCAAGGTGAGATCATAGTCCCACTTTTACTCTTTTTGAACTTACATTTGGGATGAGAAAACATAAACATTTCTTTTACTAAGTGAACACAAGTACAGGAAAACAAACATTCTACATACGAGTTTAGAACAAAATCCTCAATTCGATTATCATTAGTTACACTTGCTGGGTGTAAGCGAGAACTTATGTTGTATGGATCCATATGGGTTTGACAAACCCTCATTCAAACGGTTCGCTACCGTTTACGAATGAAATATATTTTCGTGAAACAGTGTATGTTCTAACACTATTGTGATGGGGTTCTATGGAAGGAAAGTTAAGCATTGATAATTGGGTGCTCGTGAAACAAACTTTTAGAATGTATTACTATTATATCAATGTTACAAATCTTGTGGTTCATTTGTACTTACTTACTTAAACCTATGATTTCACCAACGTTTTCGTTGACAGATTTCTATGTTTTTCTCAGGTCCTTGAACGATACATGATACATGTTTCCGCTCATTATTTTGATACTTGCATTGGATGTCGAGTATATATGCATACATGGAGCGTCTTTTGGCTACTTTTAAATTGTGTCGCATAAGTTTCATTTGTACTTATAACTTTGTAACGTAACTTGTGGTGGAACTATTCATGTAAACTTTGAACAATCTTTACATTTGAAATGAATGCGACATATCTTTTGGTCAAACATTCTTTTAAAGACTTATGACCACGTAACGGGACCTAAGTAGACGGCGCCATCAATGACGATTTTGTCGGGTCGCTACAGTTGTACTGCGGTTGACCGTGGTGGCGACCGTGCAACTTATTTTCATAAAACTGCGTTGCAATTTAGTTTGGGGTTTCACGGTTGACTATGCGGTTGACCGTACCTCGACTGTGTGTTTAGCTGAACTTTTAATTTCATTCTTTAACCTATGTTTGACTTGGTCGTTTGCAAGATAAAGTATGGATTAGTGACTTTGCGTGTTTTATGTTAAGATGTCAGTCATCACTTATGCATATGTGTGTCATCATCAAAACATATTCTTTGGTTAATTATCATACTTAAGTTTGTCGTTTAGTTTATTAACCAACAAACCCAATTAGAATTCACACTATAAGTAACAGTCATGCATAGCAAGCAAGTAATCATGATAATCAAATAGAGGCATGTTCCATGAATTTTGATGAGCATATTCATAACATAAATAACTAGATCGGGAAGGCATTTAACTCGCAATTCATATCAAAATACGATAGACGTTAAATCACTACTTATTTAGTTATCTTTTCAAATATAGCCCCAGAGTGCACTTAAGTGATATAGTGTAACAAGCAATCACAGAATTCATGGCAAGCAAGCTAATATCAAATTACTTATCAGGCATTCAACAATTATGATCTAAGACAGTTATCATCATGTCAACATATGTTAACTTTACTATGAATAATGCTAACTAGTTAACATTTTCCATTTATCTTAGTTAACAATTAGAAGTGTTCTATTAGATCATGAGCACAAAAATATCCAAACATAATTTTTCAACATGTTAATAAATCATAAGCATGTAAGCACATAAACATGATGAAAAATATATAGCATGTTGGATGTAGCAAATATTAAGCACAATGCCCTCACAAATAAAATTTAATTATAAAGTTAATGATCCTTAAGTGTGTAGGGTAATATTTAATAAGTTGATTTCAACCAACATGAGTTACAATGAGAGAACTCAAGTTGTCATGCATGAAAATCATATAAGCATACAATTATGACATGTAGATTTACACATACAAACATATAATCATGCAATTATGACAAGTCGATACAAGCAATGAAAGCATATATATGGCACATATGAAAGAGAAAACAAAGAGTATGCAGTTTACACCTAGTGTATAATGAGCGGAAGCCTAGAATTAAGCCTATATTGTAAAACATACAATAAAGGATTTAAGTTTCTCTATCAAGTATATTTCAAACTTATCATCCGTGAGTTCAAAGAACTTTTCACAAGAAAAGTGGTTAATTGGATCAATAACCAAGTCATGAACATCTATTTGCATCATTAAGATTTTATTCTAATACTTTTTTGCAAATAATGTATTTTAAACTTTTTACCATTTCTCATGCATGTCTAAGTACAAATGCCCTAAGTCTATCAAAACTATCAAGATATAGTAGTAGTAGAGAATAGGAATTTCCATGTATATATGCATTCATTCACATAATCAAAAAATCCTTGTGAGTTCTAATCTAACAACTAGAGCAAATATTATTTCCTAATTTCTTTTCTCTATGTAGACTAAATCCTAGATTATCATCTTTTATATGAAATCATTTGATTCTCATTTTGTGTGTTCACTAGATCATGTTCAGTATTTCTCAAGAATTAACCTAATTCTTATTGTTTGGTTATTCCCCGATTTTCATTAAGTGAAACGTGTTTAACCATGTTGGGCTCAAGTGCATATCGTGAATTTTCATTAAGAGCTTTGAGATTTAGTTAAGATCACAAATAAGATGATATCTTACATTCTTGAGATTCTTTTATTAGTATCAACATCTTGTCTTTTCTTTTCTTATAATTAACTTTTATTAAACAAGATAATTTGAATTGGTTTAGTTCTAGTTTCTAGTTCAAGGACATTCTTAATTATTAATCACATAGTGTTGGACTTTTCATGTGTTTTGTTTAATCATTCCTTTAGCCTTCTAGGATGTTTATTTAGTCCTTGTAAGGTTTTGATTTCTAAAGAGTATCCTAGAGACGTACCTACCTTTAGAGTCACACCTACACCTTTGAGTGATGATCTAGCATAAATTTCCATAGGTGTGTCTAACACTTATCATACCAAAATCTTAAGTGTGTTCTTTAGGTTGATTTAAGAGTGATATATTAGAGTCACTTTGATTCATAAGTTAAGTATGACTTTGAGAACACTCATCATACTTACATCAATCTCATCGCTTGTAAGTTTAAGACTCAAGACAAGGAGTTTGAATAAACATTTTTGTGGGATAAGATTATCTAACTCTTTGACGTGTAAAAGGTTAGTGAAACTTTTCATTTAACTCGTTTGTTCTAGGTGTTCGTTTGACACAAACCTAATCCTAGTTTAGAAATTAAGACCATGAATTATTCTTAAAGTTTTCTAACCTCAAAGGTGATGGTATTTCGTATGCCTGAGCGACATATTAAATTAATGTAGCTAGTATGTTGTGATCTAAGTCGGGTCATACCCAATAACAAACTTACCGACACCTTAAAACGTATTTAGTCTTGACAATTGGGTCGTTAAATAAATTCGCGACACTTGGACTTTAGAAAATTGGTTTTCTAAAATATTATCACTTGAGATAAATTGTTTGGATAATTTATATTTAATTATTTATAGGTTTAAATAATAATGTTGTGTTATATTTTATAAGTTGGTTTATAAAATATATAAGTAACAAATGCATGTTTTTTTTAACAAGGTTTTATAAAACTACCAAGTTTTATAAAAATTAAAAACCACCTCATGGTGGACAGCATTTTGGTCTCCAAGGAGGACAAAACATGCAAGAATCTTGTTGCTTTTGAGCACACAAGTCCTCATGTGCATGGGCATAAGAACCATGACTTATGGGAGACTAAATACTCATGCAAAAACACATTTTTTTAAGTTAAAACTCTCTCATTCTGCTACTGCACTATTCTGTCCGAATTTTGGCATCACAAAGAGGGTATTCTTGAGTTTATTGGAAGCTCATTTTAGGTGTCAAACAAATCCTAACCCAAATACTAGGTGTTGGTTATAAGTTTGGGGTATTATCTCTTGAGGTTTCATAGTTTTGAAGCTTCATTCATCATCATTCTTTCAACAAGCTGCTGTCCAGAATTTTGGGTTCAAAGAAGTGGGTTTCTAGCTTGGTTTTAAGGTGATTAAGTATCTAAAACATAATCAAGTTTTAGGGTGGTGTTGGTGCAACAAAAGCTTGTGGTTTTACACACTTGTCCATCATCTTCTTGTATCAAACAACCCTCAACTAGCTTGAAGAGGTAAATATATCTTCTCTACTTGTTATATTTGTAAGCATTTATCTAAGACTTGATATTATCATGGAATTTAACTTAATTACTTAACATGTTGACATAAACTTTACATATTGCTTCCGCTTGTTTTAACTACATTAAATTGGTTTAATGATCAAGTTAACTTTATGAACATGTTGTTTATGAAACTTGTTAAATTCCATCAATTGTATCTAGAGCCGAGGTCTATGGATTATGCTTCTTATATTGTCTTTAAACCCACTATATTTGCATTCCAAGTACATGCATGAAAATGGAATACAAAAATTGTCGGGTTTGGGTGGGTTTGATATGTTGGCCGAATTCTTGGAGGTCCCAAAAGGGTTTGGAACTTGCCATTTGGTCAATTTTATTCCATGTTGTTGTTCACAATGAATGCCTTCACCTTATGTTTGAATGCATGTTTGTTTGGTTGATTTATTCATTCATTTGGTTTGTAATAATTTATTCAATTTGGTTTGTAATAACTATTCATTTGGTTATGTAATTTATTTTATATTTGGTATGTAAAATAAATTAGGTTGTATTTTCATTTTCTAGATAAATGTATTAGGATATATTTTGTAACAAGATGAAGATACAAGAAGAGGCAAATGAAGAACACAAGAAGATGCATTTGGATGCAAGATTAAGTGGGAGATTTGAAATCTCCTACTTTGTGTTATAACCCCTTAACTAGTGACATTTGTTTTCGGCTAAACAAATGTCTACCAAAATGGCTTGATTGTGAACACATTAATTTTGCATGCTTGGTTGTTTATTGTATGATTGTGGATTGTATGTTTGTATGCTACAAGTTAATCACACAAGTTAACAATAAGAAAAATGACAATTTAATTGGTTATATTAAACATTATTAACGACATGCAAAACGTCAATTTAAATGGTTAAATTAAAAACGACTAAAAGGACATTAATAAACGGTTATTAACAACATGATAAGGATCATATATATAAAATGGTTTATATCAAGTAATTGGCTAAAATTACAAGACCTGAAAATGGATTTCAAATGAACCATACACTAAATGCATGTTGGTGTATGGCATGAAAGTTTTCTCAAACTAGAATTAATGAAAACTTAAAATCCCTTATTAACAAGGCAAACAAGTTAAACGCCATCCTTTTGTGTGACACTTAAAAATATTAGGGAACTCATAATGGGATAAAGGTCACCTAACCGATATGAGCAAACTAATATGATTGAGGTAAATTTCGCACGCTTGTGGGATAAAGGTCACCTAACCACTTGTATGTTAAATTTACACGTTTACACAAGTAGGACAACTTGATTTGGAAATCATGAACTTAGGGTCACCGAAGCATAATGAACAAATAGGCGTTGATGGGATAATATGCCATGCAAAAGGATTGCATGATCCCATAACTTAGAAGTTTCAAAAGGATTGAAATTGTCATATAGTGACTACCTAGCTAAATCAAATGACGGGATAAAGGTCACCTAACCGAAATTTGGTTTACCGTTGGATTCTAAAATTTAATAAATATCAATTGGATTTAAAGGGTATTGATTGTTAAATTAAAATTGATACTTAAATAACTTTGTTAAATTTTGTAGATGGCCGCCAATAACAACAACATTCCGAACGCACCAATAAACTTTAACAACCTATCGTTGAGGTCAATCCTCGAAAAGGAAAAACTCAACCATACGAACTTCATGGATTGGTTCTGCAATCTAAGAATTGTCCTCAAACTAGAGGACAGGGCGTATGTGTTAGAAGAACCCATTCCCGATCAACCGGACGAGGATGATACGGAAGGCATGGCTTATTGGGAGAAATACTGCACCGATTCGTTGCAAGTTTCTTGCCTCATTCTTGGGACTATGATACCCGAACTCCAAAAGGATTTTGAGCATCATAGTGCATATGACATGATCACACAGTTGAAGGAGATGTTCCTTCAACAAGCTCGTGTCGAGCGCTTTGAAAAGGTCCGAGCGCTTCATGCATGTTGGATGGACAACTCCCAATCACATAAGATGAAAAGCCTAATTGATCGAGCGAACTGTCTAAACTGCAACATGTCTAATGAATTAGCCACGAAGCTCATTCTCAACTCATTGTCAAAAAGGTTTGACACATTTGTAATGAATTACAATATGAATGGTTGGGATAAAAGCATTGGAGAATTACATTCCATGCTTAAGACGGCAGAAGCAAGCATGGGTAAAAGGGCTTCACCCGTGTTTATGATCAATGAAGGTGGGTCCAAAAACAATAACACTTCTAAGCCAAAGGCGGCTAAGAGGAAAGGACCCACCTACCAAGGCAAGGGCAAAGGAAAGGGGAAGATGGTTACCCCAACCAACAACAACAAGAAGCAAAAGGTTGCCGGAAAAGCTAACCCCAAGGAAGATCCGTGCTTTGGTTGCGGTGAAATGGGTCACTGGAAACGTAACTGCCCGGTCTACCTAAAGGAGTTGAAGGAAAAGAGGGATGCAGGGCAAACCTCAGGTAATGTATATATGGTATACATTGAGCTTAGTATTACTTCTTCTAATACATGGGTATTAGACACAGGATGTGGAACTCACATTTGCAATTCTATGCAGGGGTTCAAAAGAAGTAAACAAGAAGCGGGAACATCAAGTCTCTACATGGGTAATGGAGCTAAGGTGCACGTAGTAGCTCAAGGAGACTTTATTCTAAAGCTTCCAAGTGGTTTGGAACTTATTTTGAAAAATGTTTTGTATGCACCCGATTTATCGCGAAACATTATTTCTGTATCCCATTTGAAACAATATGGTTTTAATCTTAATTTCATTAATGATGATATCCATGTTTTTTTAGATAATGTGTTCTATTTTAAGGCTTCACCTTCAAATGGTATTTATGAATTGGTTCATGATGACACATCATACAATAGCTCAATGTTCCATGCAAACACCAAGAAACTCAAAAGGGATTTGAGTGATTCCTACTTATGGCATTGTCGCATTGGTCACATAAATAAGAACCGAATGCATACACTTCAAAAGAATGGACTTTTGAAATCAAATGAACTAGACTCGTTTGATGTATGTGAATCTTGTTTACAAGGCAAAATGACTAAAGCACCTTTCAAAGGGACCTATGAAAGGGCTAAAGACTTATTGGGATTAATACATTCGGATGTATGTAGACCCTTTAAGCCCATAACTAGGAATGGTGAAAGATACTTCGTTACTTTCATTGATGAGTTTAGTCGTTTCGGATATGTCTACTTGTTAAGACACAAGGACGAAACTTTTGGAGCATTCAAAGAATATCAAAACGAAGTACAAAATCAGCTCAATAAGACAATCAAGGTACTTCGTACCGATAGAGGAGGTAAATACCTAAGCGATGCTTTCCAAGATCATCTTAGAAGTTGTGGGATTATCTCGCAACTTACTCCACCCGGGACGCTACAACTTAATGGAGTTTCCAAAAGGAGGAACCGAACCATAATGGATATGGTTCAATCTATGATGGCTAGAAGCTCGTTACCTCTATCATTTTGGGGTTATTGTCTATGCTCCGTGGCTCGTATTCTAAATATGGCCCCATCTAAGAAAGTGGAACGAACTCCTCATGAGATGTGGTTTGGAAAACCTCCATCTCTATCATACTTAAAGGTATGGGGATGTGAAGCTTATCCTAAGTGTTACATCCCTAACAAGTTGAATGCTCGATCCACGAAGTGTATCTTCATAGGATATCCCAAGGATGATATGGGATACTATTTCTATGATTCAACCGAGCAAAATGTATTTGTTGCTCGAAAGGCTGAATTCCTTGAAACTAAGTTCCTATTGGAAGGAAATAGTGAAAGGAAGATAGATCTTGAAGAGGTTCAAGATCAAGTAGATGATACACAATTGGTTGACGCTAGCACTCAACATGAAAATATTGAGAGTGATCAAATGGATGATCAAAATACACAAGACGTTCGTAGATCTGGTAGGATTAGTAATCCTCCTGAGAGATATGGATTTCTCATGGATGGTTGCTATGTGGTTGATTTGGATGAACCAACAAACTACCAAGATGCCTTATCAAGGATTGATAAGGATAAATGGCAGGAAGCCATGAACGCTGAGATGCAATCCATGTATAACAACCAAGTTTGGGAACTTGTTGAACAACCTACTGCCTCAAGGCTAGTTGATTGTAAATGGCTTTTCAAAATGAAAACCGACATACATGGAAACTTGGATACATATAAAGCCAGACTTGTAGCAAAAGGTTTCACTCAAACTCAAGGGGTTGACTATGATGAAACTTTTTCGCCTGTGGCAATGCTAAAGTCTATTAGGATATTACTTGCCATTGCTGCTCATTATGATTATGAAATATGGCAAATGGATGTCAAGACCGCTCTCCTAAATGGACATCTTGAGGAAGATGTCTATATGGTTCAGCTTGAAGGTTTTGTTGATCTGAAATATCCTAAAAAGGTATGCAAGCTAAAGAAGTCAATCTACGGATTGAAACAAGCATCTAGAATGTGAAATCATCATTTTAATGAGGAGGCCAAGAAATTTGGTTTCATTAAAAATGGTGATGAAGCTTGTGTATACAAGAAAGCTATTGGGAGCACTATCATGTTCCTTGTACTATATGTGGATGATATATTGTTATTTGGAAATGATATTCCGGCAACGAAAGGTGTTAAAACTTGGCTAAGTAAATGCTTCTCCATCAAGGATCTTGGAGAAGCACAATAAGTTTTGGGGATTGGGATCTACAGGGATAGATCCAAGATACGGATAGGTTTGAATCAAAGTGCATACATTGAAAAGATCTTGAAAAGGTTCAAGATGGAGAACTCTAAGAAAGGTTTGGTACCTATTCAAAAGGGAACACTTCTCAGTTCATCTCAGTGCCCCACCACGAAAGATGAACAGGAGAGAATGAAGAAAGTCCCATATGCGTCTGCCATTGGGTCAATCATGTATGCAATGATATGCACTAGACTGGATGTGTCATGCGCTCTTAGCCTGACAAGTAGATACCAGAATAACTCAGGGAACAGTCATTGGATTGCTGTCAAAAGTATATTGAAATACCTTAGGAGGACTAAGGATATGTTTCGGATATATGGGTCTGGTGAGGAGGAACTCACTGTAAAAGGTTACGTGGATGCGAGTTTCCAAACTGATCGAGATGATTCTTGATCACAATCCGGTTATGTCTTCACGTTAAATGGAGGTGCGGTCTCTTGGAAGAGTTCAAAACAGGATGTTGTTGCTTTATCCACTACAGAGTCGGAGTACATTGCTGCCTCATTGGCAGCTCAGGAAGCTGCATGGATGAAGAAATTCATCGACGACTTAGGAGTAGTCCCTTCCATTCAGGACCCTCTTGAGATCTTTTGTGACAACGAGGGTGCGATTGCTCAAATCAAGGAACCTCGTGCTCACCAAAAGACCCGTCACATTGAGCGGAGATTCAACTACATAAGGGATGAAGTTAAAAAGGGAAAGATATGTATTCGCAAAGTTCACACAGATCTTAATATAGTGGATCCTCTCACGAAGCTCTTACATGGATCAAAACATGCAGGACATGTTTGTGCATTAGGGCTTCGATATTCTAGTGATTGGTCATGATCAGTTTTAAGTATTGTAACGGAACGAAATTGTTCAAACTCATTAATATAATTATGGTATTAATTTATTTTGAGTTATGTTCCTATTTTGCATATTTTATCCATGAATAAGCTATTATTCTAAATTCCGTAGTCGATCACATTTGTGGGAACAAGTGTGAGTTTTAGACTATTATGAACTTGGATTGGTATACATTCAGGATGAATGTGGGGCAAGGTTGCTGCCAAGGTTCATAGATATTTGGGGGACACAAATATTGGAAGACCCGCTCTCAAGATTCACTGAACGGAACCTTTGTGGTTGATCACATGTAATCTTGAATAAAGGCAAATGTCATTGTATCCTCTGACCTGAGATACATATTGGGTTCAGATATTTACCAAATATTGAGCCTTGATTATTTTCTTCGCTATTCTGAAATATGGTAGCCCATAAGGAAGAGCTCAGGTGTAATACAAAGTATATATCTAGGACGTATGTAGTCAAGATGGAATTTGTCCCTCTTATTCGTTGAGAGTCAGATGTCTAAGGCCTGATAAAGTTAAATCTAAAAGAGAGTGATCACTCTGTATCTCTTGGATTTAACATGACATCTAGGATGAAAGGATATAATGAAAGATTCACCTATTCATATTCGAGATGGGAACTTGAAAGGGATGATGTTATTGAATGGCACAAAGTCATAACATATTGGGGGTGATGGACGGTTGTTAGGTGGTATCCATCACTTGCATTAATTTCTTATGTTTCTCGTGCAAGTAGGAGATTGAAGGTATTTCGTATGCCCGAGCGACATATTAAATTAATGTGGCTAGTATGTTGTGATCCAAGTCGGGTCATACCCAATAACAAACTTACCGATACCTTAAAACTTATTTAGTCTTGACAATTGGGTCGTTAAATAAATACGCGACACTTGGACTTTAGAAAATCGGTTTTCTAAAATAATATCACTTGAGATAAATTGTTTGAATAATTTATATTTAATTATTTATAGGTTTAAATAATTATGTTGTGTTATATTTTATAAGTTGGTTTATAAAATATATAAGTAACGAATGCATGTTTTTTTTAATAAGGTTTTATAAAACTACCAAGTTTTATAAAAATTAAAAACCACCTCATGGTGGACAGCATTTTGGTCACCAAGGAGGACAAAACATGCAAGAATCTTGTTGCTTTTGAGTGCACAAGTCCTCATGTG